>NW_028292583.1:929092-1248730 GCF_029948245.1 Actinia tenebrosa
CTTGTTAAAAGCCTCCTGGTTCTCTTTGGTAAATTCCATCTTCTTTGGACGTCTTAATTGTTTTCTAATCTCCCCCTCCTCTTCTCGCAATGCTTCTAGAAACTCATTAGCTGCGTTCTTACCTCGGTAAATCACAGGAGGGTCGGCCTTACCGTCTGATCTGACTACTATGTAACCAAAGGAGCAGATCTCGTGTAATCCCACCTTATTCGTGGCACCACTTTTCTGCTCTTCCTTAGTTATCAACGCTTCAAAGTCTGCATATATCACGTAAGGCACCTGCATCTGCTTTTGATGGTCTGCGTATGAAAGCTCTTTGTTGGTGGGTATCTGGATCCGTTGCGCCACTTCTTCGACTCCGCGGCAGATCTCATCGTGTTTCTTTAGGGCATTTAAGGATGTAAATGACAGCAAGCAGCAGTCACAGAAGTACTTTTTGCCTTTGTGCTTAGTATGTCTGTAGAATAGTCTGCTAATGTGTTTAACCCATGAGTAGTGTCCGCCGTGGTAGAATAAATGTACGCGCTCTCCTTTACTTTTTGACAGAACTAACGGTACTATCGTCTGCTCTCTGACTCCGTAAACGTTAATTGCTAGATCGTTTATTTCCTCAAATATGGGGATGTCTATCAGCTGCATGGGAAATTCCACACCATCCCACTCTAAATCATCTGTGGGATACTTACTTGCCCTACAGGGATCCTTCTCTGCTGGATACAGTGCAGACCTGATTGCCCA
The DNA here is from genome assembly GCF_029948245.1 of Actinia tenebrosa. Classification (NCBI taxonomy): domain Eukaryota; kingdom Metazoa; phylum Cnidaria; class Anthozoa; order Actiniaria; family Actiniidae; genus Actinia; species Actinia tenebrosa. Next base: position 929,831 of record NW_028292583.1, read on the forward strand.
CATAAAGCATCGATTGTCTTCATTCTTCACGTTTACAATAGCCCTCTTCCTTTCTACCCACGTTGGTAGCGGTACGTAACTCCCCCCTCGTATGGGTACGTACCTGGCTATACTTATCTCTATTCCTTCAACCTCCTCTACTGTCCAACCCGATCCTTCTTTCGTGTAGTTAGACAGCGACTCCATTATTGCTTCTAAGGCTTCACTGAGTGACCTATCCAGATTCGTGGATTCTAATATCACTAACGACTTTGATCGCAACATTGCTGTCGTCATTACCTCGTCTTTTGACAAACTTACTTCTACCATTATGCTCGCTTTCAGGGCTCCTAATTCTTCTATACCTTTTCGGAGAGTCCTTTTAACCTTCCTTTCTGACTGACGCCAAAACTGTCTAACGTCAATCTCACCGTTACCGGGTATTGTCACCGTGCTGAAGTTGCTTTGGGATTCCATCTATATAATAGGAAATATTTTATACCTAATACCAAGCACTTTTTAGGTCGTCGTAGTCGTACTCACAGTCCTGACAATGCCAAAACAACTTAACCTTAGTCTCAAACTTCTTACCACATCCACAATCATAACTGCTCATACACTTCGTCTTCATTTTCAAATGCTTTTTCAAATCCGCTTCTTTCTTAAAAGTTCTCTTACATTCTTCGCACTCCATATATAGACTAACATATTTAAGTGCGCTGTTGCCCTCAACCACACTTGGAGTGGGGGTCGTCCGTAGGTGGATTTTTGACGCGGGTCTTACCCCGTGTTGAGATTGCGCTGGAACCCCCATTCCCTATACTACTGCTCGTAGGAACAAGAAAATATTTTACCTTTCCGCCATAACTGTTATTGTATATCTGATCCTTTGGGGTCCATTCTTCTGCCTCTTGCTCACAATCAATTTTATCTGGCGTTGGAAATATCCCCCTGGCAAGGTCTCTGTCGTGAGTACTATTACCTTTGCCACGCAATATCTTGGATACTTAAACTCTGCTGTTAATCCTTGTATATACTTTATTTTTCTGAAAGCCTATCGTGAGGGATTCAAGGAACTTTTCAGAGAAAAATCAACATGTAGAAAGAAAGAAGGAAAGAAAAGGAATATCAAACTTCGAACATTTGAAGAAATGGAAGTAAATTCAAAGCAGACTCAAAATGAACTTGTTGACCAAGAGTCAACCAATCAGCGACTGGGGAATGGAAGTATATTCAATACAGACTCGAAGTGAACTTGTTGACCTAGAGTCAACCAATCAGCGAATGAAGGATGAAAGAGTCAACCAATCAGTGACTGAGGAATGGAGGAGTCAACCAATCAGTGACTGAGTAATGGAAGAGTCAACCAATCAGCTACTGAATAGATATTAGTGAATATAATGTAGAAGATAATAAAAGTAGAAAGTAGAAAGCCGGTATAATTAGTAAATAGAGGTTATCACATATAAAGAGCTTAAGAGGGGATGTCAGCAAAAATCGAACAATTTTGAAATTTTGTGGCAACGGTCGAAAAATCGATTTCGCTCATATTCTAACCTTAGGTAGGCCTTATTCTAACTAGAACCACTATGTAGTTTGTTTTTAAAAATATCGCTTATTTTACGAGAAAAACGAGAAAATTGATTTTTGCGGATTTAAGCCTTTTGACGGCGGAAAGAAATCGACTACTTCAGAGCCTTCGTGTCGCAAAGAAAAGTAATTCAGACATATAAAACCATTATAATCTTATCAATTGGTATCTAAACTTGTTTTAGAAAAATGTTCAGCTATCTCAGTTTCCTTTTTCAAGACGAAAAAAATTTTTTTTTGACCCATACATTTTACAATACCAAGAGTATAGAAAGTTTAAAAAAATATTTTGGTATGTGCTATATAAAATAATGGGCTAAAATTTGGGCTAGTTAAAGTTAAGATGCTATATAATCTTATTCCACTGAAATTTGGTTGGGTAAATTATTTATCGCGTAAATAAAAAGCTTGAAATTCTTAAAAAATTCAGCGATTTCTCTGTCGGCAAAGATCAGTCGATTTCAATAGTTCTGCACAAACAACGCAATAAATCCGAGTTTGTTCGTTTTTCGAGCAATAATCTAAAGCAAAAATACTTTAAAAGGCCTAAGTTATTATTTTTAAGATAACGAAGAATCTTTTGAGGCTCAGATTCAAACACGCTTTGCTATTCGCGACTGAGAAGTGGACTGAGTATTGTAAGCAAACTTGAATAACTAACAAAGTGTCTAACGATTACAGTAGGGATTGCTCACCATATTTTCGGATTACTTCAGACTATTCTGCTTTAACCGTTGAATATTATTTATAGTTAGGTGAAGAATAAGTAGTCGTTCTATTTTTCTTGCTCCTACCATGATAAATTGGGAAAGGACGGTAATCTGAGATGTAAACATGTAATCCACAATGCATGCCGCTTAAAACAATACACGTCACCAGTGACACCAAACTGACAGTGACATCTGATTATAAGATATCGTCGTGTGTTTCATATTTTTGAGATGAATTTCCTAGGTAACTGAGGATAAACTAACAAACTTTTGGTTGGAGGAAGCTGTGGGTTCGATCCAAAGGACAGGAAACGAGATACTGCCATAATCCCTTTATTGGCCTGCAGAAAGGAGATTTTCGACCACAAGACCGCCTTTGCGTTCTCTGGCCCCGAAAATGAAGTTGACTTGATCTTGAGTCGGGCAGCCATATTTGTTTGTCCAAATGATGTTGATACGTGGTCAATATGTCCATTCCATCGTTCAAAATTAGGATTGGGATGGACAAGAGGCTGCAATACAAGGTGCAGAGTACCTGTTGAAATATCTAAGCATCAAAAGACCAAAGGAAAATGGCCGAGATTTGAAAGAGGAATAGGAAAATCCGATTCGTCTATGATATTAAATAAGACTGAGGTATTCCTACAAGTAGGTTCAGGTCAGTAACAAGTTTGCATTCCTAATGATACTCGAGGTTTGATTTGCGCATTTTTTCTTTCTATGAAATACTTTTATAGTAATAAAAATGTTTCTTTCATTTACTTGTAGGAATGTGCATAAATTGCAGAAAAACTCTTAAACAACTCGAAGACTCCGATCCACAGACTCCGGTCACCACCAGCGCCTCCCAAAGACAGGAACTGGATGAACAGAGGATTGTTGAGCAAATAAGTAATTTGTCGCTGGTAAATATCTTTTCTCCTTGAAAACTGAAGGAATGCTTTTATTACTAAAATAAATGATTTTTGTGCGTTAGTGCTGTTTTCAAAACCCTTGGTTATTTTATATTTGTTTATTTGTTAGTCGGTTTGGTAATCAGATTAAATTAGTAAAGGCGGCGCGAGTGGCGGCGGATTGGTATAATATGAAAAAGTGTGGAGCGGGAAATGGGAAGGGGAGTGGGAAGGGAATGGAGAGGAAGTGGGAAACTCTGAAAATCAACAAAACGTTAATGCGTATTTTACATGTTTTTGTGGGTCGGGAATTTACGTATTCTACCGATAAATGAAATCAGAATTAGAAGTGCGTTCATTTTCTTATATTTTTTTAAATTATTTTTTCTGTTAAATAATTTTAGGACGAAAAGGAGGAGGTGACGTTTAATCCAAAGTTCTCCACGCCTACAAGTCTGTATCAACCAAGCGAATCTTCTTACTTATCCGTCACTGTGGAAGAAACGGAGGTTGTTCCTTCCCCAAAAGAAAAATTGAATGCCTTCCTTTGTTCACGGGACATTAGCCCTATTCGTCATTCTCTTTTGTTGCCATGGGAACAAACATCAGAGCGCACAAAGCGTTTTCATATCCGGAAAACGCAACAGGTTGTAGATGCATGCCTGAAGGAGATTGCTCCTGAAGATTCTGAAATGCTATTTTCTGCATTGAAAGAAACGAAGTCTAATAAATGTAGTGTTGATAACTCCCTTATGGAGGCTTTATCTGAATGCTACAATAACAGCAGTTCTTGGAGCACCCGCAGACAGATATTATCCATCATGGCGGACAAATTGAGTTTTAAAGAGCTTCGCAGGTGGATACCTAGTTTGACAAGATATCGCTTCAATCTTGCAAGACACCACCTTTTACTCCACGGCAGAGGGGCAGTTTTACCTTCCACTAAGAACACGCGAATGTACGTTCAACCAGAAAAGCTTGAGCACTTCATTGTATTCATTACCAGCTCACATATTGTACAAGATTTGCCATTTGGCGAGAAAACGCTTAAGTTATCGTCACAAACAGAAATCAGGATCCCAAATGTTATACGATCTTTGATACCTGAGCAAATTATTTGTCAGTACCAAAGCTATTGTCAAGAGACAGGTTTCAAACCAATGAGTCGTAGTTCGTTATGCAGAGTTCTCAGCGTATGTTCAGCTTCAATACGCAAATCTTTACAGGGCTTAGACAACTTTTCAGCACTTGGAGCAAAAGCCTTTGATGATCTTGAAGAGTTGGTTGAAAAGCTTGGAGACACTTACGGGAATGGGCTTACTTGGGCGAAGGAAATAAAGCAGAATCTCAAACTAGCAAAGCGTTACTTCAAAGGCGACTATAAGGTAAACTAAATGTTCACTTTCAGTTATTCTGCAACAATTCATTATTGAAAGCGCACGCTGCAGTAAAATCCCAAGCTCCAAACCAATAAGCATCATGAAATACATGCATAATATCGTTATAATGTTTTGTTGAAGGTTCACGTTACCAAAAGCTCAAAAGTTGCAGATCATTGCAGAACGCACGCCCTAAGTTATCCAAGTGAAGATGACCACATGGTTGACTGTGACCACGAGCATGACCTGAAATGCGATAGATGTAACTTATTTCCTGTAACTCTGAAAGAAATAAAATGCGTAGTAGAAAGCACTAGATGCACCTTGGAAGATAAAGGAGAAATGGAGTTCTTGATCTCCCAGTCCGCGCAGAACATCGAGGCCTGGAAGTCCCATCTTTTACGATCAATTAATCAAGATCAAGCAAGGCAAGAAATTATTAAAGATTTAAGAAAGGAGGCAGTGCTTTTAGTTTCCGACTGGGCAATGAAGTTTTTGCCAAGAAAGTTCCGAGAAAGCCAGCAAGACTGGTTTGGTAAGCGCGGGATCCCCTGGCACATAACTGTTGCCATGACCAAAACAGATGAAGGAGAAATGAAAATGTTGACGTTTGTACATATATTTGAAAGCTGCATTCAGGACAGTCCTGCTGTTCTGGCTATTTTTGACGACGTTCTACAGCAACTTAAGAGCATCACTTCTGACATTACCTCTCTTTACCTCAGACAAGATAATGCCGGATGTTATCATTCTGCATCGACAATCCTTGGCATTTATCAGGTTGCATCACAAAATGACTTTAATCTAGTGCGCATTGATTTCTCAGACCCGCAGGGCGGCAAAGGCGCATGCGATAGAAAGGCTGCAACTATCAAGAATCATATGAAGAAGTATTTAAACTCAGGACATGATATAGATACTGCTCAACAAATGAAGTGTGCTATGGAGTCATTTGGAGGAATCCCTGGGGTAAGAGTAACACTGTGCGGCGCTCAAGCTTCTCCAGACTTATCAGAAAAATGGGAAGGTGTGAGCTTTATTAACAACATCGCTTACAGCAATGAAGGAATTACAGTTTGGAGGGCTTATGAAATTGGTGCTGGCAAATTTATGCCTTGGAGTAGCTTTAATCTGCCCAACAAATTGCCAAAGCTCAACAAGATTCCAGATTATGAAGTATTAAAGGTTACCTTTCTTTCCATCAAAGCAAGAAAAATGCCGACAAAAAAACCCGCTCTTAAAGCTGAGTCACTGCAGAAGGTAAAAAAAGTTAAGGATAATGATGATGATGACGATGATGATGACGATGATGATAATGATGATGATGTCAACTTAACAGAAGATAACCAAGACGAAGATAGTGAGGGCGCGAAAATTGGTCGAGATGACGAAAATGCGTTATTCTTTTGCCCCGAAGAAGGCTGTATTATGTCTTTTCAGAGATATTCTTCTCTCGAAAAGCATATTGATTATGGAAGCCACAAATATGTTCTTGAGCATGAAACTCTGTATGACAGAGCTATGATTATGTACGCTACAAAGCTAGAGCATGGTGCTACTGACGTTCCTCAGATAGATGGGGACACTACCGTCAATCTAGATCATGATCAAGTGCTTCCTAAAGGATGGGCACTAAAATCAGCAGCAAAACGAAAAAGATTTAATGAAGCACAGAAAAACTATCTAACCGATATTTTTGAAAACGGAGAATCAACTGGAAGGAAGGCCAATCCTGCAGCTGTGGCCCAGACCATGAGAAGGGCCAAAAACAAAGATGGCTCAAGTATGTTCAATAAGAATGAATATCTTACGTCGCAACAAATTGCAGGCTTTTTCTCGCGTTTGGCAAGAAAAAAGAAGCTAGGCTCAGCTGATGACGAAGACAACGATGAAATGAAGAAAAATGAGGAAAACAAAGAAAAAGAATTGTTTCATGTAATGAATGAAGTAATGGAACTGGTTTCTGCAAAACATCCAATCATGTTTGATCATTACAATATCTGCGAAATGGCATCCAAATCCAAGCTATCATCTTTTTCAATCCAAATGCTTCAGGAAATCTGTGCCTCCTTCGAGCTTGAGACGTCTCACATTAAGACAAGACGCAAGAAGCCATACTTACATCTCCTGCAAGAATTAGTCAACACCTGTATTTGCAGTCTGTCTCTCTTGAAGGTAAAGTTTGTTAGTTTATCCTCAGTTACCTAGGAAATTCATCTCAAAAATATGAAACACACGACGATATCTTATAATCAGATGTCACTGTCAGTTTGGTGTCACTGGTGACGTGTATTGTTTTAAGCGGCATGCATTGTGGATTACATGTTTACATCTCAGATTACCGTCCTTTCCCAATTTATCATGGTAGGAGCAAGAAAAATAGAACGACTACTTATTCTTCACCTAACTATAAATAATATTCAACGGTTAAAGCAGAATAGTCTGAAGTAATCCGAAAATATGGTGAGCAATCCCTACTGTAATCGTTAGACACTTTGTTAGTTATTCAAGTTTGCTTACAATACTCAGTCCACTTCTCAGTCGCGAATAGCAAAGCGTGTTTGAATCTGAGCCTCAAAAGATTCTTCGTTATCTTAAAAATAATAACTTAGGCCTTTTAAAGTATTTTTGCTTTAGATTATTGCTCGAAAAACGAACAAACTCGGATTTATTGCGTTGTTTGTGCAGAACTATTGAAATCGACTGATCTTTGCCGACAGAGAAATCGCTGAATTTTTTAAGAATTTCAAGCTTTTTATTTACGCGATAAATAATTTACCCAACCAAATTTCAGTGGAATAAGATTATATAGCATCTTAACTTTAACTAGCCCAAATTTTAGCCCATTATTTTATATAGCACATACCAAAATATTTTTTTAAACTTTCTATACTCTTGGTATTGTAAAATGTATGGGTCAAAAAAAATTTTTTTTCGTCTTGAAAAAGGAAACTGAGATAGCTGAACATTTTCCTAAAACAAGTTTAGATACCAATTGATAAGATTATAATGGTTTTATATGTCTGAATTACTTTTCTTTGCGACGCGAAGGCTCTGAAGTAGTCGATTTCTTTCCGCCGTCAAAAGGCTTAAATCCGCAAAAATCAATTTTCTCGTTTTTCTCGTAAAATAAGCGATATTTTTAAAAACAAACTACATAGTGGTTCTAGTTAGAATAAGGCCTACCTAAGGTTAGAATATGAGCGAAATCGATTTTTCGACCGTTGCCACAAAATGTTCGATTTTTGCTGACATCCCCTCTTAAAATCGTTTTTATTTAGGGTCGATAAAATGACAAAATTTACAATTTCCAGTTCACCGTGTATTGATATTGTATCACTTCACTGATATGTTTTTTATTCACGGCTTTATCACACAGATATCGACCCGAAAAGTGTAATAAAATGATATATCGGCTAGCTCTTGCCATCATGTTATGAGATCCGACAGGATCAGCGGCTTTTATTGTGTTATCAAAGCTTACAAAGTATTATGGGAATCTTATGCTCAAGGGCCTAACGGCCTCGGTCCCTATATCTAAGACGCTAGGCACAGTTTTCCGGTTCGCCTGGCCAGTAAATAATAAATGTATCTTTTAAAATGAAATAAGCTTTTTTTATAGCATCATATGCTAGCACCTTATTTACAATTGTTTAACTTAACATAAAACACAAATATGACATCTTTTAAGGTACCATACATGTATCTCTTAAAATGAAATAAGCTTTTTTTCATAGTATCATATGCTATTACTATCAGAACGTTCAGTCAATTAACAACTTTTTTTTTGCCATGACCCCATTTAAGATTAATATGGACTACGAAATTGGGTAGAATCTTTCTTAAAGTGCTTATAAGCCTTTACACAATATTTTCAGAATTGATTCTTTAAATAGTGAATAGTTGATTGTGAAAATGATTCGTCATTTGTCGGGTCTTTGAGATACGAAGGTTTATATTTCCAATATGTTAATGACTATGACGTAACATAAGGGATTTGAGTTATTTTGTGGCAACTTTTAATATCGAACGCTGGACATTTTTTGAAAACAAATTTGTAAGAACCTTTATGTGAGTCACGAGTAAAAGGGTGATGCTTTTAAGATACTGTAATCCAGAACGAGTGCAGTGTTGTATATTAAATGATCTCTTATGTTACGTCATAGTCATTAACATATTGGGAATAAAAACCTTCGTATCTTAAAGACCCGACATTCAAATGACGAAATATTTTCACAATCAACTATCCACTATGTAAAGAATCAATTCTGAAAATATTGTGCAAAGGCTTATAAGCACTTTAAGTTTATTTTCTTGACCCAACTGCTACGGTATGCACTCGAAGTTTTTTAACAAAGTGTTGCAAATTTATGTCTTCTTGACCATTTTCAAGAACAATACAAATAACATGAAGTGCGTAGTGCGTAGTGCATAGTGCGTAGCTTTGGTAATGATAACGATTACTAAGATAATCAGATAAGTAGTTACTTCGATAACGAACGTTATCACATAATTATCCATAAAAAAACCCCTATATTTCTCCTTTTCGAAAAACTGATATTTTCGCATGTGAAAATAACATGTTATTTTTACATGTGAAAATATCGTTACCATGTGTATTTAAGCTATTAGTTAGTTAGTTATAATAATGAAAAGCTTATTAAGTTGATTTTATGGATAATTATAATAATCTTGAAGACACGAAATTTATCTTCTCGTGTTGAAAATCTCTCACTATTCGCTACGCTCACTCGTGAGAGATCTTTTCAACACTCGAAGATAAATTTCGTGTCTCCGCGCGCCCATGTAATATCCTCTATTTATTCAATTAAGAACTAATAAGAAACAAGGACTACTCAGGTAAAATACACCAGTTTTGCATTCCATGAATACAGGTTTTTTAAAGACCACAGACTCATTTGTTCAGACTTAGCCTAGTTTATAATTTACCTATTTACAGATACCATTAGAAGTCCGTGGGACGATTTTAAGACATTGGTGATTTCTCGAGGCAAAATTTCTAGATTATTACAAAAAATCCTTCAAAGATCAGCGAAACTGTAAATTTATAATGTTGAGGAAAGCCTCTGGCTTATCTTGATCGGCACCAAGAAGTACGAGGTATTTGTTTTGATTTAGTCGGCTATCGGCAGATCGATTCACTAATTTCTATATAGTCTGTGCATATATGTATACACTTATTTCAATAAAGTTAGTCACCTGAAAAGCTACAAAGCTGAGACCAACAAGGATTATGGGTAGTTATATTTTACATGTTTCAACCGCTTTGATAACTGTTGATGGATTTTAGATCTTTTACCAGTTACAGTCTCACCTCTTCTGAGCATCCTCAAGCTGCAAATTGTATCAAAAGCTTTACTTGTTTGATATTAAAAGCTTCCCATGATCCTCAGTGATCTCAGCCTTCTAGGTTTTTTGGTGACTAACTTTATTGAAACAAGTGTATACCACTGAGTTATCAAAAACCAAAACCCTGTGGGGGCACTTAGTTCATCATTCTACGATTCCCCTGAAATTTGATAAATAGAATGAAATCCATGCTTTAGACTTCAACTCATTTTTTCCTTTTTCTGTGGTTCACGGCCTTGCACGACGACGTTGCTGTCAGCGAAAGAACTGACTGGTACTCCAAGCAAAGTGGAAAAGCTTACTCTTAAAAAGGAAAAGTATCGGAAGAACACGCACGCAATGTGTAAAGGTACGAATTCATGGTGCAACAAATAGAAATTTAAACGCCTAGATTCATTTTTTAAATTATTTTATTTACTACATGATGACGATAGTAAATAATAATAATAATAATAATAATAATAATAATAATTTTATCATTATGAATCATTTCATTTCCATGCCTTATTATTGACGATCGCGACATCGGTAGAAATACTATATGGTATATTATCGATCAGTAAAACCCAACATCCTGGCCTCGACTATTTGTACAAGATAGCACATGACCATCCCAGCCCCACGGATTGCTGAGTTTATTCACATAGCAATAAGCCAAATATGATGATATTATAAAGTACGCGTAGAATTATATTAGTAAATATAACTCCAGTCACCGCGCGGTAATTCGTTCCAGAAAATCCTTTCAATGCCACAACTAAAGTTATATCGATGTTAACACGATTATCGCCATTTAAACTTGATGTAGCCAATATAATGCAATTAGAAGACATGCAGAACTGACAATATTCCAGGTTAAATAGATATAGATCCTCTATTTGAAAACACAACCCTAATGCAATCGGCTTGGATAAATATATTTATTTATGGTCGACATTTCCTTTGTTACGTTATTGCAATTGCTACCCTTCTACGTGCCAGCAGACATAATGACCAGTAAGTAAGTAAATATTAGACATGCAGAATGAGGGTATTTTAATTTTTTAAAAACATTTGAGGAATATATGAGCTATAATCTAATAATATCCATATAATATAAAAACTGATCCTGAACTTGCTGATGCGCAATTCACTATTTATTCCCAAAAGTCATTTAATTTTGATTAGAATTTTATTCAACTCGGAGCCTTTATTTGCTGCTCTCTCCGATCCAACAAACTTTCTTGTGTGCGCCAGCAGTACAACTGCAGGTTTGCTAAATGGAGCAAGATTTTCGTTTTCAGTTTCATTTTTCTGGCTCTTTCTTGGTGTTAAAAGCACCTGAGGCATGAAGACGATAAAACGCCCACAAGATAGTGAATACTCCGTTTACAGAACTGTAAAAAGGAATATGTGTAGTCTACAGAATGAGTGGCTGCGGCCTCGCGTTTCCGTAAACCCGATACAGCACGTACTCGAAATCTGTAAATGGCTTCTAAAACCTAGGGACCTTTTTCAAAGTATTCTTGAAAAGACTTTTTTATTAGGAGCTGTAATTAATAAATGCCGCCCCTAGCTTTTAGATTGTTGACCTGGGTCTGATTGTTCAAAGCTGGATTAGCGATAATCCAGGATTAACTCTATAGGTCTTATTAAGAGTTAACCCAGGATTAGCACTAATCGGGCTTTGAACAACTGGGCCCTGTATTGACATACACAGATGAGATCACATGATCATTACAGCGTTCTTGATTGGCAGTTTTCCTCATGAATTATTAATGATTTTTAGAATTGGAGTAAAGCCATACCTTTCAATACAAAAACCGTAACCCATAAAAGCTTAAATTAAATTAAATTAAATTAAATTAAAATTAGAATTAAATTAAATTAAATTAAATTAAATTAAATTAAATTAAATTAAATTAAATTAAATTAAATTAAATTAAATTAAATTAAATTAAATTAAATTAAATTAAATTAAATTAAATTAAATTAAATTAAATTAAATTAAATTAAATTAAATTAAATTAAATTAAATTAAATTAAATTAAATTAAATTAAATTAAATTAAATTAAATTAAATTGACTTTATTTACCGAGGGTGACATACATTACTGGTGACCCAGTAGTTTCCATTATGGCCCTCCTACGATTAATAAACTGAAATGAAAGATTAAATGAACATAAAGCGTGTTAAGAATCCCAACTGGCAAGGAGGCAAACCAGTTGGCTATTGACAATCATGGTCGAGAAGCTGAATCTGAACTAATCAGGAATCGGAACAAATACAGTCTCAGTTAGTGGCCACAGCGGGACTCGAACCCGGCACCACCGGATTGCGAGACCGACGCTATGACCACTCGACCATGCTGCCTCCCATGCTTGCTTGCTACACGAGGAAAGACCCCCATATTTTGAGATGATCGCATCGAATATAATAAAATTCAGATGACTCTTAGTCTAGAGAGCTCAACTTTTCAAAACTAACTTATTTATTATTTGAAAAGCTAACTTTAAAAATAATAAATCACTGGTGTACAATATCAAATTCAGTCTAGAATTCAATTTCTTTAAATCAATCTTAGCAATAATCATAAATTCGCCTAAAGCCTATAATCTGTATAGGAAGTCTAACTGATTAAAATCTACATTATACGAAGGGACTTGATCAAAAATATTATCTACACATCTATATCTATAAATATAAAAGTGGTGGACAATCTTGTTATGAAAGTGAATAAGCCTGAAGCGAGATGACGTTTACCCCCGTCTCTAGACAATAATCCTTTTCACACTGCTTTTGTTCTTTAGTTATGACTATTGTTCCTGTATTCTCTAAGGAATCAAAAATCTTAATACGAAAGAATTTTAAAAACTATTATGGTATAGAGTCGGGGGTAAAACGTCATCTCGCTTCAGGCTTATTGCCCCGAAAAGGAGACATATACTGTTTGAATGAGTAAAATGTGATCATTTCTGCTTTGATGCCAAGGTTTCAAAATATCTATTGCTCAGGCTAAGGGTTAACCTCGATTTTGTGTAGAATATTCAAGTTCCAGTGAAGCTCCGTTGTATTGGCAAAGTGTTTTTATTGTTGAAGACATGCATTCTTTACTTTACCGCTAGTATTTGTGAGTTTTTACACTGAAACGAGGCTAAGCCTGAGTAATTGAGTCTGCAATCAAGAAACACAGCGGTACGAAGTTGAAAAAGGCTCTTCATATATACTGTATCATTACTTATGATCTCAAAGTGTGTTCGCAATCATCATCATCATCATCATCATCATCATCATCATCATCCATGACACTGGAGAGATCATTTCCTGAAAGTATAGTGCATGATTATAACAACCCATGACCGTTTACCGCAAAGGAAATTAGACTCAACATTAATCAGTTCAAAGCAAAAATTTCTTTCATTTATACCCTTTGGCGTTAAATATCTCAAGGTTACGATCAATTTCCGCGATCCATTTGATTTGATTATTTCCTAACACTATGTACGGGAAAAGGTAAGGAAAACAAGCAATACATCGTTATTAATTCTCATCCAGTGAGTTAGCGGCCGATTGACTTAGATGTAATGCGTATGTTGACTATATACTAATTGGACAGGTTGAGTGTTGTCACCTTCCATAAAAATCCTTATCATCCCTCATTATCCCTTTTTATCTAAAAGTCTCGTTATCCGAGTGTTTCAGCCTAGTGCACTGACAGAATGACATCATGAGATCATCAGCCAGTAAAACGATTACCATGCAATAGTTGGTCCACGAAACTAGAAATCGTCTGAAACTTAGCCGCTGTAATTGTTTTCTTCAATCAAGCAAACAAAAAAAGGTTAGTTATTCTGATTCGTTCTTAGCTGAGGTTAAGAAAAACTTATTTACAAGAAATAAAAGAGGCTGGTCATAATATCTACTTCTAGGTTAACATTCTTCCTTCTCATACTCATGAATAATTAATGAAGAGAAAACAAAGCAAATCACTACTGTGACGGTGGTTTGGAAATGTGTTCTTAATTTGCATTAAATTTTGTAAACGTTTTCTTTGATTTTCTCCAAGAAACATTCATGAGTTTGAGAAGTAATTTCAAACACTTGAGAGAGTCCTTCCTCCAATTTCCAAACACCTCAAAGTCAGTTAAAAAAACTCGGCTGCGCCTCGTTTTTTCAACTCACTTTTCGGTGTTTGGAAATCGGAGGAAGGACTCTCTCGCGTGTTTGAAATATTACTTCAAATTCATCCCAACTGAATTTAGTTACACATCTTAAAAAGACGAAAGCTATACATTTTGAAAGAAACTGCTCGACAACAATGTGGCTGTCACTGATTTATTAAGTATTATAGTATTTTACTACTTCGTTTTAGTACTTCGTTTGTAGGGTCGATCGTAGTAGCAATTTCGTTAGCTTGTTAGGCGAAATTTGGGAGTTTTCTGATAATGATCTATGACGCATTAATTTAAAGTCTTAACTTAATATCCATTTGCAATTGCTGCATACATAGATTTGATCTCATTTCTCATTTTGATATTGAACGAATTCTTTCACCTTCCGTATAAAGTAACCCGCTCATGAAAGTTAATTAAGCTTTTGATCTTATCGTTTTGTTGAAATAGTCATGGCTTAAGACGAATAGAATACATATATTGATTTTCGTTGATCTGAGGAAAAACAATTAGCCAATCGGATTTTGAATCCGTTTTCGGAAGAAAAATCCATCCCATGCGTCTTTATAATCTACCAGTTTTCTCTGTAATCACAGAGTGGGACAATCACGAACGGAACTATCCGCCATGCTTCGGGTGAAAGCCCAAGATCGAATTAAAATTTAGTAGTTGATTTTAGAGGAGGGAGGAAAACCGGAGAACCCGTAGGAAAACCCTCGAAGTACAGGAGAGAACCAACAAACAACTCTACTCACATACGACATCGAGATCGTCACTCGGCTCGTCGCATTGGTGAGAGGCGGCGCATTAGCAGCGCACGCCACCCGCGCACCCAGTCCTCGATTAGTAGGGGAAAACTGAACTCAAAACAAAACAAAATGGCTGACAATACTAATGCGAGGAAAAGTGTTTTTCAGCCGAAGATTTAAGGGTTTAATTAAATTTTTCTATACTTTAAAGAATTTCATGAACTTTACCTTTTTCGGTCTGGCAATTCTTCGTGTTTTATTAAAGGATCCACTTAAACGCTTTCGAAGAAGACCAGAAAACTTCTCTACTCCTTGATAGGATTTAACTACAAAATTCACATTTTATGCTTTCCTAGTGTTCTTGGCAAAGTCAAGGATGCTGTAAAACTATAGTAAAAGCCTTAAATTTCTAAGACAGCGTCTCTTTTTCAACAAGATGGCAGCTACCAAAGGCTCAAGTGCAGTGAGTGTGCGGTGGTTGATGGGATTGATAAGTTTTTTTCGATCTTTGCGCCCCTCATCAGATCACCTGGTAAATATTGACAATCTATGCAGCTATTGTCTCTTCTGATTGGTCAACATTTTAACGAGGGCTTATTAGCTAGTGAATTGCAGAATTGGTATTAGTTGTATGATGCAACTACATCTTCGTCCAGAGGCACAATAAACTGATTTGCTAAACAACTACTGATGATTGTAGTCTGCGTGACATTCAATGACGCCTTAATACACTTCCTTTTAAGTCATTCCGCTCTAACAGTTAAAAGATGTTTGATTGCATTAATAAAGCAAGTAGACCGAATACCTTTCATCACCACCACCACCACCACCACCACCATCATAATCGTCATCATCATCCTATCATGGCCATCACACTCATTGCCACCAACATGACTCAAACTCTTACAGCGCCATGCACGACAGCAGTTAAATCATGATTTTGAGTTCTGTTTCGTAAACACAATTAAATGTTAATCCCCAGATAACAAAACGTTTAATCAAACAACTCTTGCATCCAGTCGGTTTTCTATGATATTTTGAATTATCTAGACCGTGTTAACTGCGTAATTGCAGTAATGCATGGTCGTACTGTCTGTTCAAAGGTATGAGCAATACTGATCTATTTCCGTATAGCAATGATCCACACTATAACACATATACACCCCGGTATCTGGCATCTTAAGTAGTCAATAAGGTGAAGGAGGACGATCTTCCTTGTGCCTACTGATAAACTCCTAACAATTATTTCTTGCCTCACCCCTACTAAACTAATTCTTAAATAACGTGATCAACGCTGTTCTGTTCCATTCAACTGAAATTGAAAATGTTTCCGGCATTTGACATTCTTAAAAACAATATTGAGTAAGAATGGTTTGGCTTAGGTTTCATGTCTCCAAATGTAAAAATAGGTAAAGTCACTTGGATTTTAGGAGAACCGTCATGTCATCATATCTTCTTATATCTTTTCTTAATCTTCTATTTCCTTGTCATTTCAACATTCGTAGTAAACTGAAATGAAGCTTAAAAATCAGTTCGTTTTGGTACTAAAAGGCTTTTGGTCTAACCAGTTTCGGGGGAGCGACTAAAGTAATAAATATAAAAAAAGGGCAAATCCATTAAAAGGTTAGCTATTCATAGAAACATAAAATATATTCGACTTCCTTTGATTTATTTCACAGCGAAAAAATGAAAAGTATTCCGCGGTGTGGAGTGACTGATTAGTAACTCTTAGCCCCTTGCCAGGGATGTATTATATAAAATTTCCTTCTTACAGGATAATTAACAACGGCTAATATGATTTTCCTCACTACTAAATGACTTTAATATCTTGTCACCAGCCATCTACATATAGATAAACAGGTTGGCATATAATGTGCAAGACATAATCTTCCTAAACTAACATTCCTAATTTTACATTCGACCGTGCGTGAACAAGGGTATCAGTACATCATGTTTCCGTTAATAATCAAGAGATTATTACTACTAATCCCAACTCTGTTTAATGAATCTAAAAGCATTTATACTGTCTAGGAATGGGAACTTGAATTTCTTCCTTCGAAAAATGGACTATATTTTCTACTTTAGGAAAGGTTTCAGAGCTGAGATTTGCACTAAGTGCTGAGGTAGCCTTTAAGAGGTTTATCAAAACACTAATTAAGTGTATACTAGGATTATTTAAAACTAATATATTGAAAGCAAGCATAAAGGGTTTGAATATAAGCAAGCCTCGCGTTTTCAGGCTTAGTCAAAAAAGCTCCAGTTTACTGATGCATTCTAAAACTTTGAACTTGTCATTCGAGTGGTCTAGACAATATTCCATACTAGAGTGCCAATTGTACTTGGGCCGTGAAATAAAGTCTTATAATTAGTGATCAAGCCAAAGTAACACAAAAGAAAGCGACGGAACTAGTGTCTACTACTGTGCATTAGTCTTGCTATTTTTTCACGGACAAAGTAAAACCACTCGAATAATAATGATGGTTTTATGTAGCTCAAAAGAATGAATCAATCATTTATATGTTTCCTGCACGTTATTGAACATCCCTTTGTGCTCAGGAGACCATGTGCTTGTGGGTGAGTAAAATAAAGAGGTACGTATTCAATAAGAAGAAAAAAAAGCAAAGTAAAAAACCGCATAGATAATATAGAGATAACCAAATGAAAGAAAGAAAGAAAGTTGAGCACGTTCAAAGCTGTTACCGTGTTATTGCCCGCCTCAACGAATATAAATATCTGGCAATTGGATGTCGCTTGTTCTTCGCCTCTGACACGTTGCATGGTATAAATCAGATTAGTGCTCTACGAAGCGTATTCCATCGCATTTAACTGGCTCTCAGCATCTCCAAAAGCGTTACCAGTAAAGACAATTCAACTTAACAGTATCTTGGACGAGTGACAGTAAGTGAATAAGTCAATTGTATTTCTAAAGACTAAAGCAGCTTACGACTTAGATGACTTGATACAAGTCAACATCTCCTGTTTTTCAGTTCCACTGATTATAACGAGTGCCGTATGATAGCAATAAAAATAGGACTTAGTTTTTAAAAGTCTACTTTCGACGAGGATTCTGTGGTGCTTGCCAGGATTAAAAACCGGTGTATCTTTAACCTGACAAATAGAGAATGTTCAGTTTGGTGCCTTGAATTTTCAAATTTTCAAATCAAGTGCATCATAAGAGCTCTCGGCTTAATCATGGAACGGAAAATTAATTGAATGAAATTACAAAATGTATTGCTGATTTGGATCGAAGATTAGCCATATATAAAACATATCGGCTTTTAACTAAACACAAAACACCGTGTTAAATCAACATATATTCCGCACGACTGCATTCGTGTGATCACAACATGAAGGCCCACAAAGGTTTTAGCCCCACAGTATTAAGTTACAAGGACGATATTATTTTATGCATTTTCTGATTGTTACGGGAGATTTGCCTCTCATGTATATATGTTTGTAAATATGTTCTTTGTACGCCATTATGATTTCCAAAGGACCGACGAAGCTAAAATATAGAAAAAAGTCGGAATACTCAATGTATTTTTCATCTTCCCAAACAAGAGGGGTGGCTAGATATTTTATAGTTTCTTGGAGCTCATCTTGAGAACTTTAAATAATTAAATTATCACTGAATAATTTATTTAAGCCTTTTGTCTGTTTTCCCGTTTGAGTTGATAAAATAAAAAGAGCCTGCACTTGAAAGCATCATTTCTAAATAACTGGAGATATGCCTAAAATAAGAATTCTTTTGTCGTTTGCACCAGACAGTGAGGTCTATGTGCCAAGGTTACCGGGCAAAAAAAAAAAATCAATGAAGGTGATAATAATAATAATGATACTAAACTATCTAAAGCTGTGGACCTCGCATATGTTTTCTTGCACGATCAACCATCCTCTAATTTTTTTCCCCAAGCTCTAGTGTTTTTTTGTTTTTTTACAGAGAATTAAGACTGTATTTGCTAACGAATTACCAAGGGTTTGATATTTTTTAATGCGTTTTGTTTTAATTAGTTTTTTTTTTATACCAAGGTAATTAAAAAAGCACACTGTAAATCGGAAAGAGCTAATTTGGCCCAAAAAAAAAAAAGGGTCATTTCGGTGAGTAAAATATAGTACCATTTTAAAGGGCTAATTTAACCCTTTCTTTGATGGGCTATTTTGGCCCCTTTTTGTTGCGCCAAATAGACCCCACAAATGGGCTAAAAGGACATAAAAGGGGGGCCGATGTGAAAATTGGGGGGGCTATAATGAATTTCAGAGGAGCTGATATGACCCATATTATTGGTTGATTCGGCCTTCTACTGGGGTCAAAATGCCCTAAAGGATGCCAGTTTAGAGTTTCTGGAGGTGCCAATACGACCCTTTCATATTGTTTAATTCAGCCCTTCTACTGGGGTCAAAATGCCCCAAAGGCATGACGATTTAGGGTTTCTGGAGGTGCCAATACGACCCTATTTAATTGCTTGATTCACCCTTCCACTTTAAAATGCTTACATAGGATGTGGCTTTAGTAGGGTACTGAAGACACAGTTATACTTAAGAGTAAATTCAAGGGGTAACTTAACTCCAAAGAACATGGGTTGATGAAATAAAATAATAAAATGGACAACTCTGATCCAGCTTTTCACACCAATAATGTTAAGTCTCAAATTCATCTTTAATAGAAGTTTCTTTGTCAATGAGAAAGGTTACATGACATCTAGCTATTGTACACTTACCTTCAAAGCCAAAGCACCCTAAGGAAATCCAAACCTGCGTTTGGTTAACTAAGTAGTCACAGTAATACAATTACTCTTTGATTTCTGATAATCAGTTTCAAAGTAACAATATCATTACTATATTCAGGAACCCAGGGGTAGAATTCTGTTGCTCCTTCCTCACTACCAGGAGAAACACCCCTGTGCACGTTGTCCATTTGGACTTGTACCGGAAGTCAAAATTCAAAATGTCCACATTCAAAAACTAAACATATTTGTCAAGCTATACTTCATACTGATTGGTCGACCAATCAGAACACAGGTAATTTTGACTTCCGGTACAGTATACTACAATGGATAACTTGGACTGCACCATAGCCTCAAGAACATTTCTAAAACAGGAATAAAATTAGGCTTTTTACACCTTCACATTCCAGCTTTCATAGCTGAAGTAGGCAAGTTGTTTGACATGGACAAGTTGTAGTGTGAAATAAATTGTTATAGGAAATACCAATGTTTGAGAAGAATTAATGAAAAATACCACAGCAACTGCATGTCATGAAAGTTTGTATGAATACCACGAGGACATCTGATAGAAGTGGTATTCTGCATTGACCCTTCAAAAACTAAGGTGTTATTTCCTCTTAAGAAAACAGTTACATCAATTAAAGATTCTAGAGAAAGAAGTAGCAAGAAATTTGCACTTCAAACAAAAGCATAATACATTTTGGCAAAGGGTCTATTAAACTGTAAACTATAACTTTAACTACATAAAAACAACTTTTTAAATGCTTTCAAAAAGTCATAACACACATAGGCATGCAGATAAAAAGTAATTCAATCATTGTTGAATGTCATAGAAAAGCCATCAGGTCTATATTCTTTGAATCCAGAGAAGATCAGGGGATAAAGCTGCTGTGCTGTTGCTTTCATTATCTATTTTCCTTTCTTTATGAGAATATTGGGATATTTTTGCAGCCAGACAATTGGCCTGCAGTAAAGTACAGGGGCCCCACGATTTTCTGACTCAAAGAATAGGCTTCTTAAACTCTTATAAGTTTTACAATGGCAATAGACCCTTTTTAAATTCAAAACATGACTGCAGAAATTTTACATGACTGCTTTACTGCAGATGTATTTGCACAGGGTTAGCCTCAGTTGCAAGTAAGATATTCATAAATGCCAACGAGAAAGCAAGAATTGTCGACCTTGCTAGTCCAAACTACTTAGAATTTCCACGAGCTGTTTTGGTAATTACTGGTATGAATATATCACATACAATTGTGGGTAACCCTGTGGAAATGCTTCTTTTATGCGCGGCAGCAGGCATTCCTTGGGAACTCGGAAAAATATATTATATATTTTGGAGGCATTTTTAGACAGTGAGTTTCTCTCTTAGGGGTAGAAAAACAGAAAAAGCCTGCAAATGACCTCAGAAACTTTCAAGTTTTAATTAATTAACAATAATTTTAGAACATAAAATATTTTAAAAAAAAACAAACTTGCACCCGTATTCAGACCTAATGTGCACTGCTTGAGGGCTTGCCCAAGGAATTTCATTCTAATGCCATATTGTACAAAGGACAATGCTGAAATGATCTATTAGCCATATTATAGTACACTCAACAAAATTACTCGACTCTGATTGGTCGAGAGGAGTACAATTATAGCATTAAGTCGCTATGGCAACACAGCCAAAACAATGTCAAAACATTTAATTTCTATCATTTTGTACTTAAAAACATATTTAAAATTTTTTAAAGCCTTAAGAACTAATATTTTTTATGCATTTCAGTTGCGCGATGGACTGAAAATCGGCTGCCAAATAGACAATAGACTATACTAATTCTATACAAAAGGCCTTTCCTGAATTTGATACAGTAATTGTCAATTTAATAAACAATGCGATATGAAATTCAATGTGTATGAAATCTATGAAATCAATTTCAACTTTGGATAGGCATTTATAGATAAACCAACAAAACACTCTTGGAAAAAAGCTACTTACCCATGGTGTTGCACCATCAAGAACAGCTTTGTCAGCCATGAATGGATACTTTTCTATAAGCAGCTTTGCTATTTGGACCCGCTCAGCCTTGTTAACACGATCTGTATGGCTTAGAAGGCTGGTGCAAACATCCCTTATCATTTCATTTACCATATTTGCACTCAACCTTCTAGATTTGATACCCAATTCCACTGATGCAGAGAACTGGCAAAGAAAATTAATGTTAGAAATGTGTAAGTGGGAATCTCCTGCTGTTCAGTTGTGCACTGCATAAAGAGAGCATACCAATATTTTTCAATGACATCACCTTAACATACTAAAGCACATTAGCACATATAGAATGAAGAACCCTGCATCCCTGATTATACTGAATGAACTTTTTACTCACTCGTGTTGGAAGCTCAAACTTTGAAATCCAGTTCATCATCTAAATAATAGATATAACAAGGGGAAAAAAACAACACACATTTACATTCCAAACAGTGAAAATGAAATTATTTGTTTATTAGTGCATCAGTGACATAATAAATTCTACACTTTATAAGATGCAAGCTTACAAAAATATATTATTACAAAATAGACAAAATGTCCTGTTTTATTGTGGCAAATGTTGGCCTCCTATATCTACTCATACAGCTGGTTGACAGCCTAGATATCAATTCAGATCTAGTGACTTTAGCAACATGCTTAGTCAGATAACCAAAACTATATACATCTGATTCTTTACAAGGGAGGTAAAATCCATCATATATGGCAGGATCAGTATGTGGATACATAAGTTTGCGTTTTTCTCTCTCACTGGTAGACATTTCTCTTTTGGATGAGTGCCTTAACTGTTCTATGTGCTCAGCTTTGTTTAAATCTATTATCTTTGGGTGTGATGACCCATATTTGTCTTGTATGACCAAAACATTATCGGCCTTTATATCATTATGAATAATACCCTTTGAATGAAGGTAAGCATACCCATTGGCACATTTCATTAGAAGTTTAAGCCAGTCAAGTACTGGAATTGCAGTATTTTTCAACTGGAGCATCTGATGCATAGTAAGAGAATGTCTCTTACCCTCGGCTGTTGGGCAAAATTCTAGGACCAATACATGATTTGAGTTAAGAAGTGTAACACCAAAAAGATATGGAAATGCTTCATGTGAAAGTTGCAACAAAAGCTGAGCTTCTTTAAACACAATTTCCTCACTAGTGTCCCCTACATAATGTTTTGCAGCAACCTTCAAGCTTTCTCCACCTATTTGCAACTGCATAAGTTTGCAAATTCCAAACCTTCCTTTTCCCAAAATCAATTCAGAACCAAATTCATCTTTAATGTAAGTAAGTTGATCAGTTCTGATTGATTTAAAAAAAGTTGATTTGATACTTTGATTTTCAGATTGAACATTATCTAGCAGGCCTTTCAGAGTTTCATACTTTTTATGAACAGCTTTCATTTGCACAACGGTTGCATTGAATGACTTTTGAATGTCACTGTTCTTAGCCTCAAGAGTTTTACAGGCTTTTGACATGTATGTAAAGCTATTCATTCTAGCATCTTGTTTCAATTTTCTTTTCAAAGCTTTTTGCTTTTTGCGCCTAGCATTTCTTCTCCTTGTCTCACCAGGTGAAATAATTCTCTAGAGGAGGAATTAAGATGTTATCAGTGATATTATTACATTTTGGCACAATTGCCTAATTTGTAAACCAAGCAATGCATATGGTACGATGGGATACCGAGACACAGGGCCTCGCACTCACCAAAGTGAAGCTAGCGTCGGATTGGCAGCGTCGGATTGATATTCATTGAGATTCAGAATCATTTCCGGGGGAGGTCAAACAGGTCATTCTACTAAAATCCTCTTTTTCCCCTAACGGTGGCAAAATCACAAACGAATTCCGATTAAACTTTCTTCTCTGATTTCTCTTCATGATATTCTACGCTCTTAGTAGAATACACTGCCTATTCTCGACGAATTTACGGATTTTGATCTCAGCCTCGGATTGGACTCGTATTACAAGTCACGTTCAAAACATTCAACTGACAACAACAGACTGACGATTTAATTTTTATCAAACATTCAATTTATTCACTTCTAACCTTCATATAGTGAACTCGATTTTACTTTTAACCTTCGTATCGGAATCTACATTTCATGATACTGATTTTGCTCTCAGCCTCGGATTGGACTCGTATTACATCTCAGCCTCGGATTGGACTTCTATTACATCTCAGCCTCGGATTGGGATCGTATTACATCTCAGCCTCGGATTGGGATCGTATTACATCTCAGCCTCGGATTGATCATGTTTTTATATTAAATTTAAAAAATATGATTCAACATTTTAAAGACCTTTTCCCTTCCCCGGTTACATTGTTGCATGCAATGGAACTGAATTTAGATGTGAAACACGAGCCGTGTGGATTGATAAAGATCACTGGCATTAAGGTATCTTTCTTGACAAGATATGGAGAAACACATTTAACTGAATAAACAATGCAGACATGAAATCAAGGTGGTGTGAGGCTCATAGAATTATACTTCATAACACCTTGCCATTTGTTTAAATTATTTAATCGAAAAGTTTTAATATTCAAGCTCGAGGAAATTAGCTAAAAATTTGTATAGGTGGGTACAAATTAGTAAGTACGTGTGCAAATTAGTAAGTTTACATTATCGCCGCCTGCAGTTGTCATCGCGATGGCATTAGATATAGCAAATTTGTTGATTCATGGTTAATTTGATTGATAAAAGTAAAAAAAAAAAAAAATTAATAGCAGTTGTAAACATCTCTTTAAATCGAAGTTCAAAACTTATTAAGCTTCGTATTATTGGACACGGATTCTAAAGCTATAGTTTCTTGCCGGGCTATTGATTACCCTGACTATCACGCTTTCCAAGAACAAGTTTATAAAGTTAACATTCCTTAGATATCAGTTAATAAAACAACTTTGAATCGAAAACGATCCCAATCCGAGGCTGAGATGTAATACGATCCCAATCCGAGGCTGAGATGTAATACGATCCCAATCCGAGGCTGAGATGTAATACGATCCCAATCCGAGGCTGAGATGTAATACGATCCCAATCCGAGGCTGAGATGTAATACGAGTCCAATCCGAGGCTGAGAGCAAAATCAAGTATCATGAAATGTAGATTCCGATACGAAGGTTAAAAGTAAAATCGAGTTCACTATATGAAGGTTAGAAGTGAATAAATTGAATATTTGATAAAAATTAAATCGTCAGTCTGTTGTTGTCAGTTGAATGTTTTGAACGTGACTTGTAATACGAGTCCAATCCGAGGCTGAGATCAAAATCCGTAAATTCGTCGAGAATAGGCAGTGTATTCTACTAAGAGCGTAGTATATCATGAATAGAAATCAGAGAAGAAAGTTTAATCGGAATTCGTTTGTGATTTTACCACCGTTAGGGGACAAAGAGGATTTTAGTAGAATGACCTGTTTGACCTCCCCCGGAAATGATTCTGAATCTCAATGAATATCAATCCGACGCTGCCAATCCGACGCTAGCTTCACTTTGGTCTCGCACTCATCATGCACAAACCTCAGTCACAAATCTGGACAAGTAAACATTTGAACACCGAAGCCAAACCCATAACCAAGCAATACATATGTTAACGATGTGATACCAAGGCTAAAGGACTCGCACACATCATGTATACACCTCGATCATAAATAAGAACTTCAATGAAGAAATGATTGTGTGGAAAAAATGTAGTACTTTATGAAGTTTAGGTCGCTACGCCATGTTTTCATAAATACCTATGCTGCTTGTAGATTATTCTACTTAAAATAAATGAAACCAAATAAATGCTTATTAACTTATTTTAACTTAAAGTAATTTAAAAGCTTATTGTGTGAGAAAGTATCTTAGGTTGACAACAAAACAAGTTGATAAATTAAGGATAAATTAATCACTCCTGTAGCACTTATTATATTCATGTCAGTTTGAACGATTTAAACAAAAACTTACCTTCGGCTTTTGCTTGGCACTCTTTGGTGTTTCCGGAGGGCTTTTGGAGGTTTCCTTTTTGTCACTATCATCCTCAATCTCATCCTAGATTATTTAAAAGAAATGATCACAGGTATATTACTATCGTCAAACAACAAAACCTACAAGTAAGAGGCACATGCTTACATTATCGCTATCAAGAATTAGCGTTCCTGTTGGGGATGCACTTCTAGAAGTATTCGGAGTCGTAGAAATATTGGAAGTTGGAGTACTGGCGAATTTGGGACTGCCACTAGACGACCCTTCCGACGGAGCTGTTACCTGTAAAAGAATAAATACACAGCAGATGTTAAGCAAAGAAAATCTACATTTAGCACAAAAGAAGTTTTGATAGACGAAAGAGTGCTCAAGATTAATATTTTAAGAAAAATTCCCCTGTTGAACTCATAAAAAAGGCAACCATTATGTATAATGTATTATGTATAAGATATTTAAAGTTATCTAAGTTAATTAGCTATATTTTTACAGATTCATACTTATATTATATTTTATTTATTTAATTTATTTTATGCACGACCCCACAAGCTTTTAGCTTTAAATTTTATCGTGTTTAAATAAAGGTATTCTATTCTATTCTATTCTAACCAGCAACCTATGTAAAACCAACGGTCACTGTACATTGGCGCCCAATCTATGCGCACGCGTAATGCTAGCGACCGCTGTACAGTTGTGTACATCCTACATGCTGCTGAGATTATTTCCCGCGAATACTGATATCCCGCTGTTACCATGAGGTAGGCTGCACTCGCCGATCTTTCTCCCAAAACTGCAGAAAGAGCCTTCTTAAACTTGGTTCTTTCCTTAAAAATGGGAAAGAAAAATCTTGTTTCTGCATCATCTTCGTAGATGGAAACAAGATCTTCGCCATCCAGAGACTCGTCTAATTGCCCCCATTGTTTGACATCTTGCTGCACCCG
The DNA here is from genome assembly GCF_029948245.1 of Actinia tenebrosa. Lineage (NCBI taxonomy): Eukaryota > Metazoa > Cnidaria > Anthozoa > Actiniaria > Actiniidae > Actinia > Actinia tenebrosa. Next base: position 956,299 of record NW_028292583.1, read on the forward strand.
CGAGCAGTGCTGATCAAATGTTTCAAAGTGAATGGACTTTAATTCCTAAATAGGTTAAATATGGCCCCTTATGAGCATTTTAGTACCAACAAGGGCTAAAAAAATTATGCGCTTGTTAACTAATTTTATCAGTACATGGTGCATCATGGGTGCAGAACAGTTGCAGTAAATTGTTATTGGCTTTAGGTTAGAGCACCACATACATGCCAAGCATATCTAAAGTGAGCCAAATATAAGTGGGTAATTGCATGGGGCTATTTCAACTCCCAAGGAGTTGAAATGATTCTCAGAGGGGTTGTAGAACCAAAGAAAAAAGCAGGACTAAGAAAGGACTGAAATAGATTGTTAGCTAATAAGGTTTATTTATTTATTTGATCTGCATTTGAATTCCATGGCACAGGAAGCCAAGGTCATAGTCTAAAATGTGCACTTATATAATGCGCTATTAAGTCAGCAACTAAAATAGCACAGAAAAAATTTGCTTTCACAATAGATGACTCTTGCCTTAAGTATCAGCTTCCCTCAAGGATTGGCTAAGGTTTTTTATGCTAGAAACAGCGCATAACTTAGTCAATGATCTTTTGAAGCGCTGAAATGGTCTCTCAGAGGTGCGATTATAGCTCCATGAGAGCAGAATAAGACCAAAAAGGGCTGAAATGTATTTTCAGTCGGTGTTACTTATTGATCTTTAATGCTGATCTGTAGGTATTATTATGCGATTTCCTCTGCGGCCAAAACAGTCCCTTTTCCTATCAAATTGACCACACCTGGGGCCAATATGAAAAGTGGTGGGGCCATTTTATAATTCCTTGGGGCTGGATTGGCTAGTCATGGGGCTGTTTTAGCCCCTTTTTGTCGAAACGACCCCAAATGGGTCAAAATAGCTCCTTTGATTTTTGGGGCTAATTTGACTTTCTGGGGCTAAATCAGCTCTTTCCGATTTACAGTGCATGAGCCAGATCACTCTCTTTAGAAATGTCAGCTCCTGCTCAAGTATGGCCTACAGTAAACAAAAACATTACAACTGAGACGATTTCGAGTGCTAGGAGATCTATAAAGTCGTTGATTTGCGCTATTTCTCTGTTGTTGTAAAAATCAACATGTGAGTTGAGCGTTGTGCGCACAGAATATCGAATAAAGCGGTAGTGCTTGTGGGCAAAAAGTGTCCCCAATTAGTGCGAAAGCGCTAGAACGACTACACACTTAAATAAAGATATTAATTAATTTATTTATTTATGTCACGGGTAGGGAATGAATGAAATTTTAAGCTTAAATTTCTGTGGATAGCGCTAGGATACTAGGCTGTAAAAGGTGTCTAATTCCCACATTGTTGTATTTTTTGTCATCTATATTTTACGTTTTTTGAGGTGTAGAAGTGATCTATATTCTTTTATAAATTGTTTACAGAATCTCTTGGACAAACAAATTATTATTATTTATTCAGTGCTTAGAGCGTCATCTGCTTCCACGCTTGTGATTGGATGAGCTGAGAGTTAAGAATAGGCCACACACTTAAACAAAAACAGTTGATACGAAAAAAACTGCGAGACGATAGGACACCAATATTCACTGAGTAGCAGGTAAGTTGTTTGACTCTCCTGCAAATAGTTTATTCAAGTTTATTATTCCATAAATTTGTGCAAAACTAAAAAAAGTCAGTACTAGTGCTTCTTGTTGCTTTTATAAGATAATTGTATGGCAATTTCGCAAACAGATAAACATGTTTAGGTGCCTATCTTTTTTTTTTTTTTTCATTCTCTGCCTAACTAGAATGATAAAATACATAGAGGTTATCACATGTTCTAACTCTTAAAAGAGTTTGATATCGAGCGAGTTCGCGAGTGGGTGAGTGATATATGGAAAACGAGTGAATAATTATCAGGCTCTTAACGTGTAATAATTTGATTGATGGTCGATATCAGTGTGATAAAGCTGTGAATAAAAGCCATGTCAGTGCAGTGATATGATATCACTTCACAGGATACTGGAAACTGTAAATTTTATAGTCCCTAAATGTGTAATAAACAAATACACCTTGTTAGTTCTATCCTAGTGAGCGGGAATACGACTATAACAGTAATTATTCAAGCTCTGAAATGACATGGTTGAAGACTCAAAAATACGAATTCTATTAAGTCAATTGACCCAATGCTCGTCTTTTTTCTTCTTTCTTTCTTGTGCTGCGTTGATTGTAATACCTATTGGGCTTAAATGTGTGCATTTATTCGTTAATTTCTTCGTTTACTTAGTTTTTTGGTGGCAAAATCAATAAAATAATAAATAACCAATTGATCCAAAAAAGGGGGTTAACGAAAAACAAAATAATACTTAAGCAGCAAATTTAAGTGAAACTTTTTATACGCTAAAATTCCTCTTTCGGAGACTAACATCAGGTTATTATGACTTGCCTTACTAAGAGCTAGGTTTTGTGCTAGGTCAGCGAGGTCTCTTAGACAACAGGATTGAACAATTAAAGTAAAATGTTTGGCAAACGTCTAAAGTTGAGTAGCATTTTAATCTAATTACGATTTCTATCGCTATCAAAAAAAATCTAAAAGAAATCTTTGTAAGACAAAGAAAAAAAATTGCATTAAAAAATTCACAGCTCTTTAAAATTTATTATTTATCTATTCATTCATTCATTTATTTATTTATTTATTCATTTATTCATAAATTTGATTTCATATGATGGGTGGCAGTTGAAATATATTTTTTAAATCTAAATTCAATACTGGTTTGACTCCAGTCAAGAAATGAAGTGTTGTGCACCTATTATACTTAGAATAGTTATCATTTCAAAGCTGCCCATATTAACGACTTCCTCTTACATCCTCGCACTCACTCAGAAACTCTTTGATGCTTTCATATTCACTCCCAGATCCATTAGTATTCTTTAATTTATCCACAAACGAAAACCCAATATTATGAAACGGAAAACAAATGAAGATAAACGTTACGTGGGAGCTAAACATTGTCGAAAGACCTATCATTAAATTAAAAACTTAGAAATTGCTCAGTGACCGCGATTATTGAACAAACTATGTGGATCATGATTGCTTTCTAAGGCTCCCATTTATTCGTTGTATTCTCATGATCCAGTGAATGTCCATACTCTCTATTCTCGTCGTACATAAGCTCAAACTCAGCCAGAAGCGAGGCCTGTTTTAGCGGATTTAAAATGCGTAAGTATGTCAAGTATGTTTCGTTTGAAAAAAATAAGTGCCTTTGAATATTTCAGGATCGAGGAAAGCATCTTTTTGTGAGATTTCGCTAGCGAACTTGATCGTTGTGTTGTGCTGGGTATTTGCATCATTACCATAAACAAACATTGAGCGTCTTTTCACTTCTCATCAGCATTATAATCACTGAAAAACGTTTTTCGCAACGCCATGAATATAATATGCTTTTTCATTATAACCTAAGCTCCCGGCGATATGCTTGTTGTCCTGGGCTTAATTGCAAATAACAATGACTTTGGTAATTGGTAATTGGTAAACGTCTGCTATATCATCACTACCATTATCATTTTCAAATTCTGTCAATAATAACATTCTTTGTTTCCCTCCTGGTTACCCCACGAAACTGCAACATATTACGGGATGAGGTAAAGTGTTCTATTAAGTGTTTATGGTGACACGTAGCCTATTGTTTAATTATTATACTACAACTGATCTCGAAGGCTATAAGCTTTTAAAAAAATTTACAAAAGCAAGAAATAGTATAGGACGATGTATGACAACCTAAGAAGTGACCGATAAAACTCTTTTTTTCCAAGCGTTCTTTGCAGATCAACGATAGTATTTATGAAACTAGATTTATCATGATGGTTAGTCGGTAGAATGAATTTTCAGTAAAGAATAGAGGTCCAAGAATCGATCTGTGGGGCACACCGTATTTAGTTTTAACGCTGCCAGTGTAGTGTAAAACGAACTAACCATGTTTGTGTGATCTTTGTTTAGAACTATGAACAATCACACGTCAAGCTGGCCAAGCATCACGCCCAGGGAAGTAGCCGTAGAAGCAAACCTTACTGGTGCATACATGATGACGAACTATACACACGTTATATTATATTCCATTCTCATTCTGTGCTCTCTTCTCGGTAACGTTCTGGTCATTGCTGTTGTCTTTGGCAACCGAACTCTGAGGACTAACTTCAATCACCTCATAGTCAACATGGCAGTATCAGATCTGATCATTCCCCTACTCATCCTGCCATTAAAGATTGTTCAGGAGACGAATGGACCAGAATGGCTAGTGGACGGTCCTCTTGGTGAAGCCTTGTGCAAGCTGTGTTACTTTTTCAGCGATATTTCATCAGCCGTGTCCGTGTTAAGCCTAGTCATTATTGCTGTCAACAGGTACACATCCATCGCTTATCCAATGAGAAGTCGAGTTTTCAGTCGCAAAAAGAGTCGTGCTCTAATCTCCATCACATGGATCGCGTCTACTCTTCTCTTCTCACCATACTTCTATACTTTTGGTCTGCACAATGAGCGAGGTTTCACGGAGTGTTACTGGTCTTGGCATCCAGCAGACAATAAACTAGCAACAGCAATTTTTTATTCGATAGTGACCGCTACCATATTCGTTATCCCGTTAATCGCAATTATTATAATGTATTCTCTTATGGCATACAAGATCAAGCTAAACTCAAGGAATATTAAAGGGATGTTGAACGACCAACAAGCTCGTAGGCGAAGAAACAGAAATAACAACATCTTCTACGTATCAATTGTTATCGTTTGTTGTTTTATCTTCCTATGGGGTCCTTACCATTGCTTCGTTGCTTTCTATATCACGGGCAACTTTCCACCAAGCATTATAGGTAAACAAACTGTTATTTTTGTGGTTCAATTTCTCGGGTATGCAAATTCGGCTATAAACCCGTGTATCTATTTCATTTTCTTGAAGCATTTTCGCCAAGGATTGAGAATTCTTGGTTGCAGCAAGAAAAGCCGTAAAAAAAGAAGTTTAACTTTACTTTCAATGACCGGCACACGGTACTCATCCCGTAGAGAGCAGGAAGTTAGCTGAGAGTATAATGATGAAGAACTAAAACCAGTTGTAAGTATTATACTAGAAAACAACTGAACAGCTAATTTTCTCATGCATAATGGTATCCACTGAATCTGGATCACAACTGAATAAAATGACAGGGCAGAAAAACGACAAGCCCGCTACTTTCACGATTTTTTTATTCAACTGAGTTTAATACTCCAAATTCTTAAGCGTTTCATTTGTGTCACTGCTGCTCGAAATTTGTGATGAAATTTTGTCGAATTAGAGAAAATCTACTTGTTAATATTCACGAAAATGTCAGTTTTTCTGCTGATCAAAGTATCACCTCTCCCAAAGTACACGGCTTTATATCTCAAATACGCATTCAATAAATTTTGGTCGCATTTGATATTTGGCTATTTGGCTCCAAAAGAACGTGTTTACAAAATATTGAGCTTAATCAATGTGTAAAGCTGTCCTTATGGCGAAAGGCCAAAAACCGTTTTTCTGCCCTGTCGAATAAATTAAAATAGCTTTTCTAAATACAATACATCAGCTGGGTGCTATGTATGATAAAAGTAAAACCGCTTTTCGTTAATTAAATTTCCTGATTCCATAATTCTAGCAAGTTTGATCTCTGATGGTGACTAAGAAGAAGCTAAGTACTGCGACATAAAAGAAATCTATTTGGGATACAGGAAATTGTTTGTTTAAAGTTCTTTAACAAAATTTAAGCGACAGCTCAGACAGATCTCAAAATAATATTTATCAAATGATTTGGATGTAAAAATTATGCTATAGATCGTAGTTCAAACAAAAACGGGTCTCTACAAATACGTATAATGGCTTACTTCCTTTTCTATCAACTTCTTTTGGGGGGGGAGGGGTTGGGAAAAAGATGATGCAGCAACGGCTGTCACTTCTAAGCCCCTCTGACCCCAGAGGGTCTTGGGTCAGATTTTTTAAACTCCATGAAACGCCCCCATGTTATAGTGACGAATCCACGAGACGTAGCCGAGTGGATCCGCATACTACTTTGACAATGTGATGACGAAATTTATCGTCAATAAGAGGACAGACACATAAAAAATTATGTCTATTTGATTTTTATCATTACAAAAACGATAAAAACTTCTTATTTTTAGTGATCAAAACAACCGACGGAAAGAGCGCGCGCTCGTTGACGTCAGCTTTATCTGTCTGTCCTCTTATTGATGATAAAAATAACCAATCAGCACGCGAGAAATGTGTAAGTTATTGTAAAAAGTCCGGCTTTTGCCACACCTTACAAATGTGAATTACTAAGTGAAGAGTTATCGATGATTAAAGCAAAATAAATACATGCATCGCCGTTAGTAATTATTATAGTGCCAACACTGGCTATTTGTAGTCATAATGGTTTCAAGTCCAATTTGGAGTTCATTTGCACGAGTGGGTTTTTCAAGGTATTTCAAAAGAGCTAGAGATAGGTAGGTGAGTGCTATTCGCACTCCTTGAAAAACACACTCTTGCAAATGAGTTCCAAATTGAACGAGAAGCCGTGATTACTCATATTGAATAATGTATATGTACAAGTGCTTAAAAGAATATTACTCTGTGTAAGTCTAGGAACCCTACCAAATTGTGTAGTGTAAAATAAAGTTAGCACTGTTCACAGATTGGATACGAGCACTATATATCTGTCGGCCCTGTTAAGGCTGGTTCACACTAGCGACGGAATCGGAATCGGAATCGGAGTGGTAAGAGGAGCTTACGATCTAATGTGAGCCAATAATCGGAGTCGGGATCGGAAACAGAAGGGCGACGGTAGCGGAATCGGAAGGATCAGAAGGTTTTCTTTTTCTTCCGACTCCGATTCCGATTATGACGCTCATGGATCAGTGTGGACCAAAGAATCCGAATCGGAATCGGAATCCGAAGATTTGACCAATGGCAGAGCTCATACCCAGGCCATTCAGAGCAGAAAACATGGCGGCAAACCTGGTAACTATGGGAACAACAAAGAAGCGTTGTTTGACTCACACCAATTCGTAAGCTTCTTGCGCTTCCGATTCCGCTTCCGCTTCCTACTCCGACACTTACGACGCTAGTGAGGACCAGCCTTTTGGGGTTAATTTCGACAAAGCAACATGACCTCGAAACGGCGACAAGAGAGCTACCAACTGGCGATCAATGTTACACACGGTACTTTTGATCCCGTTCGAACCAATAGTTGACACGTTTTTGCTGGAACTTATATTTACTGCTTCTTTCTTTGAGATCTATGCTCAGTACATGTGTGTAAGAATATATCCCTCTCTATATCTCTGGTTACAAAACTACTATCTGGTTACATGAACATTTCGTCACACACTCTAATATTTACATAAAGACTTAGTCACGAAATGCCGTACTAGTTTTGTGTCTCACATCAACGACAGACTGCCTCAATAAATTACCGGCAGCCATGTTATAATACATTAGGGGCAACGGAATTGCGTCACTATATTAAACAGTTTTGGTACCACCTTCCACTCTAGAGCCTCTATATATTTTACTTCTCCCTAGTTAAAAACGATTTTCAAACAAATCAAATGCTTGTTTACGTTACTTGTGGTTTTTGTTTGGAGAGAGAGAAAGAGAATGAAAATTCTATACTTGTAAATCCAAACCACATTATGCATATCGGTCAACTAAGTACTGCCGTAATTAAAACTAGAGATCACTATAAAGATATGTTATCATTGATCGGTAACATCAACACAACAACAGAATGGTCATAGTATGCGCCAAAGTAATCACAGACTAATGGATAATTAATTATCTCTAAAAGATAGCTATCGAAAATAGCCGATTTGAGACACGATTGATAGCAAGCTATGAATAGCCCTTAAGAAAGAAAACGGATCTCTAGCACAAAGCATTATGGGAAACAGAGAACTTATGCTTTTTTGGCTCCTCTTAAAATTGATCTGACAATTTTTCTTTTGATATTTTTTTGATGGAAATGTAAGTTACTCAACAGGCGACAATAACAGATTAATTTTCCAGTTGCATTTTCGAAGTATTTGGTTTCCCAGAGAGGTTTGTGAGTTTTGTTCCACATTGCTTATCTCATAATACAGTAATTTAAAGGATTTCAGAGTTATTATAGACAGGAAAGATTTACGATGAGTGCTTTTTTAAATATACCGTTTGCATAATGGCGTCATTTAACTGCCTACCACTACCAGAATGCTTTGCGATTGGTTAAAATATAATTAACTTATTATGGAAAAGCTAGATATGTTAATAACTTAACGAAAGAAAGGGATTATAATACGTATTGGTGTATGTGACGCGTTATAATGCAAATTTATAATTCCATAGCATTGACTCGATCAGTGAGTGGGGTTGGAAATTGAAATATAAATAACATTGAAACAGCTAGCGACCATGTTGGTTGATATAACTAGAGAAGGTAATGAGGAATGCTTTGTTATAGTCAACCAACATGGCAGCTATGACGTAACATGCACCCCCAGATACCCGGTACCCATCACCTATGCTGGTGTATTCCTGGATTCCATACTCAACTATCTCAACATGTACCCTAAGATACCCGATACCCACCACCTATGCTGGTGTATTCCTGGATTCCATACTCAACTATCTCAACATGCACCCTAAGATACCCGGTACCCACCACCTATGCTGGTGTATTCCTGGATTCCATACTCAACTATCTCAACATGCACCCCAAGATACCCGCTACCCACCACTTATGCTATTGTAATCCTGTATTCAATACTCAACTATCTCAACATGCACCCCAAGATACCCGGTACCCACCACCTATGCTGGTGTAATCCTGTATTCCATACTCAACTATCTCAACATGCACCCTAAGATACCCAGTATCCACCACCTATGCTGGTGTATTCCTGGATTCCATACTCGACTATCTCAACATGCACCCTAAGATACCCGGTACCCATCACCTATGCTGGTGTATTCCTGTATTCCATACTCAACTATCTCAACATGCACCCCCAGATACCCGGTATCCACCACCTATGCTGGTGTATTCCTGTATTCCATACTCAACTATCTCAACATGCACCCCCAAATACCCGGTACCCATCACCTATGCTGGTGTATTCCTGTATTCCATACTCAACTATCTCAACATGCACCCCCAGATACCCGGTATCCACCACCTATGCTGGTGTAATCCTCAACATCTACAAAACTAAACCTTAATTAAGTCGAAGTTATAAATGTACTCTGTGTTTTAAGGTATGACACACAATGAATTTCTGTATCAGTAGAAATAGTTGCTAAAGACATTAACCCTTAACGCTTTAAAAAAAAAGCATGTACCAATGCCTTAGCTCTCTCAATTAAAGTGCGTGTTCTGTTTTTGCTGGTACGAAACCATCGTGAAACCGAAGCCTTGCGTTTCTTCATTTAGTAGTTTGGACTCCGTCCTGTCCGCCATGACAGCCATTAATTGGACAAGTTGATAAATGTGTCTTTTTACATGCGTGCAAAACCATTCGATTCATTTTACTGATAATACTTAAAAGTATTTTTAGCTTTACTTAAATTCCAACTTACGTAAGTTGCCATCATGCGATCTGTGATATTCGGAAGCTGTTTTGTCTAGTATCTGTAAAGTAATGAAAAATGATGCCAAAAATGATTGTTCTGTTCGTGTTTGTTCTGGCGGTTTAATGTGAGACTAAGTGGGATGGAAAGGCAGATCGAACCCTGAAACAATCTCTGGGCTGATCGGCTAAATCGGGGCGCGGCTAACTCACAAATGGAATAAGAATTTAAAATGTTAGGTTAGTGCGGAAGCGTAAAACTGGAGAAACATGAGAAAAACTCGTGAGAAAAACTCCCTGAATCAAGGGATAAGAAGGAAACATTTTGTTCATATTTGATTACGATTCCATTTTGAATCGAATCCATGGAAAATATTGGGAGTGGGGATATATGCTATACTTTTACTTTCGATGATAACAATATCTTAGTATGAAATGGGCATCGTATCTACCCTGAATGTTTATTTTGATTAGTTTCCTCAAGACTTTAAGCACCAAAACCAATTACGATTTTTAGACGACAATACCACGAAATATTGGCGGCTAGTTGGGAGTGAATTCAGTGAATCGCGATACAAGATCGTTGTCTGTAACGTTTGCCATAGTTTATGTCGAGATAGCCTGCGTGGCGGCTCCGGGGGAGGGAGAGGGGGAGGGGGAGGGGGGCGGGGAAGAAGGAGAGCCTGCCGGCAACCCTTGGTTTTTTGGTTACTTGCCCCCAAATACGTGCGGGTAATTCTATTGGTCGAAACAGTCAGCGTTGACAATTTTCTAGCCTACGTGGCGGCTTTGGGACGCAGGCTAACAATTTTCAAGATGGCTGCCTCGTTAGAAGATAAAACATAAAACAACTAAACATAGATCTATTGTTATTGACGAAACCCATACAGTCGTAGGCTTGGAAATATTCTCTGAAGAACTTCTTGAAACCTTGACGTTTAACTTACAAACTCTACAGAAATCGTTCGCGCTTTCAGGTTTTGGATTCCGCCCTCTAGATGCAGGTTTTTTTGGCGTTAAAAGCATAAAAACACACACAATAATAGCGAAAAAAATTAATAAAGCTCTCAAAACTATAATCATGATCTTGTACTAGGTAGACAAGACACACGTTAAATTGACAGGTCGTAGCTCGCATTTCACTTCCGGTGATCTGTGATTGGTCGAGGTAATTTGATATCTATGAGTGGGAGTAACCAAAAAACCTAGGGGTTGCCGGCAGGCTTTCCTTCTTCCCCTCCCCCTCCTCCCTAATCCCCCTCCTCACCAATTCCCCTCCCCCAGAGCCGCCACGCAGGCCAATCACCAGGCATCTTTATCTCTGATATATTATCTTCAGATTTCAGATATATATTTCAATTTCAGATATAAAGATCGATATATTATAATCAAAATAATAAGAATAGATATATTAGAAATATGTATATATACAAAGTTTTAAAGATTTGGTGTGTGTGTGTGTGTGTGTGTGTGCGTGTGTGTGTGTGTGTGTGTGTATGTATATACAATAATAATAATAATAATAATAATAATAATAATAATAATGGTTTATTATCAGAGTATCCACAAGATGGCTCTTCACACACACACATATATATATATACCGCCTAACCAACCTATTATGATTATTATTACCATTTTTATTAATATTTCTATACTTCATTGACCATCATTGGGCTTAATTTTCAATCAGCTGCCGGACTTTTAGTCTACTCTGGCGATTTACAATACACTGCTTTCAAGATGCCTCTCGCTCATCATTTTCCAGTTTACACAAAACTAAAGAGCACTTGAATACAGTTGTTTTCTACTGAATGTATTTTATCCCCCGGGGCGCTAAGTTTAATAACCTGGCCGACGTAATTTGATTGGCAAAGCGCAGATAAAAGCTATGAACTAAATATATTTAATTTCTTCGTGATATTGAACTGTTAGGCTTCAAGACACGAAAAATGCCCTTCTTTTATGATGTATGGTGTTTTACATGCAAACACCGCCTTCTTACTAATACTTGAAATGTTTGTCTCTGATTTTTAAAATATGTTGAAACATTTTTATAGACGTTTTGATCCTTGATCTTTTTTCTAAAAGTAACAATTGAAATGATTTTGCTTATAACTCAAATCTGAGAAATAAATAAGCCTAAATAAATTCAACACAATGAGAAGTTCAATTCATGCCAAGGACAGACCTTCTTCAAATAGTCTATCTTATAGAGGAACTAAATTATGGAAATCTATTCCTTCACAAGTTCAAACATTTCAAGGAATGTTCCGGAAAAGAACCTCTTTTAATGGCACCAAGATGACTAATTTTAAGTGATTCCTTTCTAACTTCTACCTACTACTTAAGACTGTTTTAAAATTCTGTTAACCTTTTATCGTATTTTTTGTAAAAACGATTTATATATGCATAAGACTTTCATATACAGAAGTGTTCTATAAACTTATGGAACCAGTATATCGTACTTTTAAAGTGCTACTCTGACAAAAATCGCTGGATTCAGCTGAAACTTCCTAAGAATACTCTTTAAAGGTCCAATAAATCACTGTATGAAGTGTTTTCTCGATATTCAGGACGAAACTATGATAATTTTACGATTATTTTTTTGGAGTCTGTGACGTCATACACTCAACATGAAACATTGCTACATATATTTCTTTGTATATAAATCCTTAATTTACTTTATTCCTATGAAGCCCAAAGGGTGGCTAATGTGCTTATTTCACATTACCTGTGACTATAATTTATATTTTGGGATGTTTGGGTATTTCTTTCTCCCTTTACTACTGATATTTTGATCATGAACTACAAAGAAATGTATGGAGCGAATGTTATTTTCGTCAGAGTAGCACTTTAAAAAGTAAATTAAAGATCCTATCTATTTATTTATCCATCCGCCACTAGAAGCTCGCGAAAGTGTAAATCTTAGGGCTACTTATATGCTAAATCAGTTCTCAGTTCACATCAAGAATTTCTCGCGCTAACATCTTACAAAAATAATAAGCTATCAAGCAACAGTTAGATTAATGTTCATGACATAAAATGTACAACAACTGAGAATGATTGATCAAACTGTTGGTGAAATAGGCTTCGGGCTGCAAATTTAAGATCAAGCCATTGGCTTATTACTTTTGCCAAGTAATAAAACTAATTTAAGAATACATTGCGATTTGTACGATAAAGCTAGAACACAAGAGATCATTCGAGTTATAATCTAATCTTCACTTCAACGTTGGAAAAGCAAATGAATAATATAGTCACGATCCAAAAAACTTAAATTCCGTACTTTTCAATTTACAGTAACAGACATGACGGCACTGACAATACAAGGGCGGATCCAGGGGGGGGGGGGCAAAGGGGGAGCTGAAGCCCCCCCCCCCCCCCCCCCACTTCAGCAGGGAAAAAAAACGATGCCCTTTTATATTGTTTTCCGTTGTGTTGACGGAAGAAACTCAATTAGCCCCGCCCCCCTTCTAAACTCAATAAGCCCCCCCCCCCCCCCCCCAAAAAAAACTCAATTAACCCCCCCCCCCTAAAATTTGGGCTGGATCCGCCCTTGCAATACACTTTCACTGAAGTTTTATCTTCAGAATTAAACTTCAGCGAAAAAGAGAAAAAGACAAGACCTTATAATTATATCAAAAAATCAATTGTTTCATTTGGAGTCCATGTATTTTAGCCAAATGGTTCATCTCAAGTTATTACTTCTAGAATTCTATTTTTGTCGACAAACGTTCATAAATAAGATATTTCTATTTCCATTTAATGAATGTTTGATTATGACTTCCTTAAGTATACAGGATTGCAAACCAGTTAAACCTGTTTCTTCACGAATAGAAAGCAAGTTCTTATCACCTGGTCTATGTTTTCCAATCTCGATGACAATCAATATATTTTCTCGATTAGTAGATAGCATTCAGAGCCAGTTTTTCTTCCCTAAAATTCCGGAAACAAATTTTGAATGACTCTGTATTTGTCATATGCTAACACAACCGATACTTAAGGAACAAACCCCAATACCTCGGGAATTGTAACCTTACTGGGTCTCGTCTGGAAGGAACTGATTACGGAACTTCTTAAGGTAAGGGGGGTTTAATGACTGGAAATTTGAATTTACTTTACTTCAAGATGAACTAGATTACTGTATTACATATTTACTGTCGTGTATGTTGTCCTCCAATACTTAGTTATGAATGACTTTTCAAAGTACGACTGAAAAATGTCTTGAGCTTTTAAGAAAGTGTTATTTAGCCTTTTATAAATGTAAGAAGCCTTAAACCTTAAATACAAACTTGACTGTTGTTAAATCTGACCATCAAACTATCGTAAGCCTTTTAAAAAGACCCAAAAAAGGCTTCTTCACTCGGCGGCATATATAGTTAGCATATGCTTTGCTATATTAGCCGTCCAAATGTTATTAAACTCATGTTTTCCTATAAACATATCGTATTTGTCTTAGGATAAAGAAAAGATTCCATAAATTCAACAGGATGTTTTGAAAAGTCTGTCTTTGACTTGAATTAATAATTTTCTTTCTTAACTCTTCAAGAAATCCGATTACTGCCAGTGACAACAAAAACAAATTTCAGCAGCAATTTTCATTTTACAGCCAAGAGGCTTCGTATACAATGGTCAATTTTTATTGCTGTTCTTATCAATCCAGGATAATAATGGTTTGAGAAAATATTTACTGAGTCTGATGCAAGCTATTTTCATCGTCTACGATATTTGTAATAAACTCATCTAATAAACTTCATATAAAACGATTGGTTAGTTTGTTCAAAACTCGGGTTTTACCTTCCAAGCCCTAAAATGGGAAAAATTACCTCAGCAAGAGATTTTTTTCATGCTGACATTAAATTTATATAAGAATGTACAATATTGGGTGTGTATTTAGCAGGATCTTTCTACTTTCCGCAAAGATGCACATGAAAGAGTTTTTGAGCTCAATTACTGGAACTATTTTATCTATTCAAACTTGTGTTGTCATGGTGAAACAGGAACTCAAACTTCATTTTTTTACGTCGCGTCGCTTCACAAAATAAAATGAATGGTTAAAAATTTCATGTTCTTATTGCGTGCTGTCTTGAAGACGGTAACAGAAGGGGTTTTGGACCCCTATACACGCTACCTCAAATCGTGCACTTAAAGATATAAAGCCATATATTTAGGCTGAATGGCTAAATTCACGAACGTTTTTTTCAGTTAACCTGTACCTCTTTGTTTTTGAGTTTTTATTCTAAAAAACTAATAGGGTTTTTTTTGTACCGAATATGTATGTACATATCAGTGATATACGCATATACATACTAATTATACAATACAATACAATACAATTTTATTTGCTCATACAAGAAAATTTACATGAAATGTGAAAAACAACTATAGAAAACAACTAAGAAAATAAAGAATAGATAATTGTCAAAAGAACATAATTCAGAGCCTGGGGTCTAAATTAACCATAAGGTTTTCGAGTTAGACCCCAGCAATTTAAAATTTAACATTGGAGTAAACTGAAGAAGAACCAAGTACATAAAAAATAATTACAATTTAACTGAACAATAAAACTGTTAATCCACAATTAGAGTAATGACATGTATGGTATATATTAACATATATGAAGAAAGAAATAGAATATTTAGAAAAAGGAAAATCTAAGGAAGAACTAAATTTTTATCTGTAATTGGTCGGCAAGTAAATAACTTTTTAATTTTTTCGCAAACGAAAATACATTAACATTTTTTAAGTGGCTAGGAATTTGTTCCCAGAGTTCAATCGCCATATTAGCCGTCATTTGCTTGCCTATATTGGTACGCACTTGTGATTTATGCAAGTTTTGCTTTGCTGCGTACCTGGTATTGTAAGGATGGATATCTTTTGCATATTTGAAAAAAGAGGAAAGTGTCTCTGGGAGCTTACCTTTGTGCCATAAATGAGTAAATTTTAAAGCATGAAGACGATAAATATTATTTACTGTGAGAAGCTCCAAGAGATTTAGCAAGGGAAGAGCGCTTTCGGTGTTTTCGCCAAAAGATACAGCAAAGAACATTATTCTTACAACTATATTCTGTTTGACTTGCACTTTCTTAATGTGCGTTTTATAAGCGCTTCCCCAGGCCAATATTGCATATGATATGTAGGGATAAACAAGGTTGTAATAAATTTGTTTCAGTTGATGAATGGAGAGATAATGCCGTAATTTTGATATCACTCCAATATTTCGTGAAATTTTTGAGCAAACATAAGAAATATGGTATCTCCATGATATGCAGTCATCAATTATGACTCCTAAATATTTTATGTGGTCTTTTCTTTGTAAAGAATTGCTTGAACCATCTCTGTTTTGAAATTTCAGATCAATTACCGCGTCTTTCTTTTTACTTGATTTCACGATCATGAAATTTGTTTTTGTATAATTAATTGATAGTTTATTTGCGTCACACCATGTCTTAACTTTTTGGAGCTCAGAGTTCATTAGTTTTTCAAGTTCCCTTAAGTCATAGTGCGAGGCAAAGACATTCGTGTCATCAGCAAATATTCTAAATTTCAGAGTATCAGAGCAGTTTGGCAAATCATTAATATATAATAAAAACAAGAGAGGTCCAAGAGAGCTACCCTGAGGAATTCCACAATTCATCGTTTGTTTTGAGGATACGTTGTTACCAAAAGCAACATATTGTTGCCTATTTGTTAAATAACTGGTAAACCAATTTAGCGCAATACCTCTGACTCCATATAGTTCTAACTTTTCTACTAGAATTTTGTGATTAACAGTATCAAAGGCCTTTGAAAAATCTAAAAATGCACCACAAGTATACATTTTATTGTCTATTGCTTTCCTTAGGTTGTCCGCTATTTCAGTAATGGCTAGTGAAGTTGAGTGGCCTTTTCGAAATCCAAACTGAAACTCGAATAAAAAATTGTGTTTTTCAATGTAATTGATCAACTGTTTGTAGACGAGCTTTTCGAAAATTTGAGTAAAAGCTGATAAAGTTGAAATTGGGCGATAATTAGCTGGATCCATGGCATCTCCTCCTTTGGCGACAGGTGTTACCTTAGAAATTTTAAGAACATCGGGAACAATACCTTGAAGCAGGGATTGATTAAATATTATTGTTAATGCTTCACTAAGGTGGTTGCTCGATATTCTTATGCACTTTTGCGGAACACCAATGCATGATTTGTTCAATTTCAGGTTTAGAATTTCATCGTGTACCTCATTTGAAAGTATCCCACGAAACATGAAGCTACTTGGATTCGATGTTTTTATGTATTGGCTTGGATTGACATCAACCTCCGGTATTTTCCCAGCAAGATCTTGGCCAACATTTATAAAAAATGAATTTAACTGATGACAAATGCTAGCTTTATCAGTATGACATTTATTGTTATGAATGATCTTTTCGATACTTGTTACTGACGATGCTTTTTTCCTTTCGATAATCATACCAATGAGCTTCCATGTAGTTTTTAAGTTTTCTTTGTTTAAATCAAACTGTGCTCTAAAGTAATTTGTTTTAGCAGCTTCCTTGATTTTATTTAATCTATTGTTATACGTTTTATAATACTTAATTTTTTCCGGGTCATTACTTAAGAAGTGTGTTTTAAAGAGCTTTTGTTTTTTCTTAATTGAGTTAAGTACAGCAGCGGTAATCCATGGTCTTTTCAATTGTCTTCTTTTTTGCTTAGTTACCTTCCGTATTGGAGCGTGACAATCAGATATCTTCTGAAGCGTTTCAACAAGTCTATTCATACTTTCGTTAACATCATTTGTAATAAGGCTTTTAAAGTCAACATTTTTTATGTCTTTCAAGAAAGCATCATTATCAAAGTTCGAATAATCTCTATAATACTTATTTTCGCCTGTCACAGGGAGCCTGTTTGATACTGTACAAAATACCGGAAGGTGATCGGTAATATCAGCTAAACAAATTCCTGCTTTCAATATTTTATGAGGTACATTCGTATAAATGTGATCTATTAAAGTTGAGGTATGATCCGTGATTCTTGTTGCTTTAGTAATAAGAGGAAAAAATCCAAGGTTCAACAACATATCAAGAAACTCGGATGTTTGATTATCGACATTATATTTCAAGAAGTTGATATTTATATCTCCTAAAATAAATACCTCATACCCCTTATTGTTAAATTTTTCCAATTGGTCCTTCATAGTTTCACTAAAAAGCTCACGGTCACCAGAGGGATGCCTATAGATACAACCAATCATAATGTTTTTTTCTTTCTTACGCATAATTTCAATCCAGCATGACTCGACGTCAATTGTTGATAATTCAAGGTCTTTTCTTCGGACAAATTCCAATTGATTAGACAAATAAAGGCCAACACCTCCAGCCGAAGTTTTGGAATTTGTATTCAAGAATTCGTATCCTGGTATGCTAATATTTAGCCGACTATTTTCGTTAAGTTTCGTTTCAGAAATAGCTATAACATCTGGAACCTCTTTTGTTATAGAAAGAATATCATGCAGCATAGATATATTTTTAGATAGACTGCGTATATTGCAATGTATCATGGAGAATCCATTCTTCCTGCTGGTCTCAGTGAAAAAATTTCCCATTTGTTTAATGGTATAATATTTAGATTCGATATTACTCCCATAATCCTGAAATCCTGGATCTTTATCTGGGCTTTCAATTACATCTTGGAAGAGATCTTTTGAGTCTAGCAAAGTGGCAGAGGAATGATAAATCCATGCCCCAGTTGCTTTAAGAAACTCTTCTAAGCCTAAACCGTAGAAAGGCAATTCAGAAAGAAAGTTATCCGCCGTTGGCATTAAGTGATCTTAAATTAAATTAAACCTGTTATATAAACCTTTAAGCACATAATAAAGAAAGAATATTAACAGTTATAGTACCTTATACTCTTACTTGACTCGATATTGGAATTTTAATAAAAGTTCACAGCATATGTACGGTGCCCATCGGCGTTCAAGCTTGAAGGATAGATAATAAGTATTAATGAATTTACTATTTATATATACATATTTATTATAAATGATTATTCATATTTACTGATAAAAATCTGTATTTTCTAAAAGCTATAAAAATTCATGAAATCAAAGACTGAAAAAAATGCAATAGTGCTGCATCAAAAAAATCTCCCAGATTTTTCAGAAACTGAATTTCACTCCATATTCTGCCACGTCGACAAAAAACACATTAGCAGAAGGCTCTGGAGAAAGAAATAAAAAAAAACCTCCAAAACGGTGTTTCAGATTTTCGATATAGATATTGCATATGCTAAATTTGGATAAAAGAGTTTAGGATGAAAACGGTTTCAAAATCCAATATTGCAGACTCTCTTTTGTTTATCGAAAACAATGGGTTTGTATAAGCTTCCAAAGCTTTGGTTCAATGTGAAACAATATGTATGAATTACTGAGATTGTCTTGCCTCTAAAAATAACAAGAAAAACACGTTTATTCGGATATTTGGACTAGCTAATACCACTATTTCGAATAAACATTCGAAAACTACGTGTATCTAGGTATCAGAAAAGATATATACTTTTATGGCAAAAATGCTGAAACTCTGTGACATTTGGGGTAGCGCGTATTGGAGTTAATCCCCAACCCTCTTCACCCCTTTAACTAAAGTGACACTAAAGTTTATCCCGATATAAAGTAAGAGAATTGATTTAAAGGTTGATTTTTCAAAAATCTTATCAGTATCTTAAGAAATATATGATTAACGTTTCCGGTATTAAATCTCTGGCGCCGACATTGTCTAGAAAATGCAATCGTGATATATCATCAGTGTGGGGACTTGTTTGGGCTTGTGCCATGTCGTCCGGGAAGTCGAACCCGTTTTCAATTTCTGATTGGGCAACGGTGTTACTGTAGTCAGACATAAATGACTTCTGTTTTTCAGCCACCGGTTGACTTTTAACCGCGAATAAATAGTACTGACGTACAAGCAGGAATTTCCTGAAATTAGTTTATTAATTGAATTTATTTTTCCGGTTTTGAGATTCTAGTTAGAAATGGCCTCTGCTTAGCCAACTGGCGGAAATCTTTGAACAATATCTAGAAGATAAAGAAGCCGTTAACGACTTATATCAATAAATGAGCAATTTATGGGAAGTTGCTGGAAAAGAAAACCAAAAAGACCCAAAGATATACAAAAGATTTGCCAAATTACGAGTTCCATTTAACTCCTACTCGCATGATTCATTTGTAATGCTTTACCACTTTTTGTCGACGTATCCTGGAATATATCGTAATATATTCAGTCAATCACTAGACTAAGAATAGGCCGCTAGAAATAGGATAGTGATTCATTCTACCAATTGGCCCTCACAGAAGATTGGCTTCCCTTTCTGACACTCTTAATGTTTCAGCACTACGTTATCACATCACCATCAACTAAGCGCGCTCGATGGGGGCAGAATGCCAGATTTTTCTAAAGCACCTTGCTGAGAAGTTAACCAAGAAGGCAGGGGACACGTATGCAAGTACTATAACATGGATTAGAACTCGATTAGCTTTTGAAGTCAGTACACATGTGTGTCAGGGGGACAAGAACCCCTTTTTATGAGGACAATGAATTCTTGAATGACTTTGACCTTAACGCCAATGTAGCCGAAATTTAGAATTATTTAGAATTTAATAATAAACATATAGTTTTAATATAATATTATAGTCAGTGTGAAGAGCTGGACTCGTGTTTTGAGCTATTAATTTATTTTACAAATATGTTTTCATCGATAAATAAGTAATTCGTACATATATTTAATTGTTATTTTATATTCATAATCTCTTTCTTATTTTTTTTCTTATGGTCAATAAAGATCATTATTTTATCCCCAAGCGAGCTATGACTCTTATGCATCTATTGATTCCTTCCCTAAATAGAACGAAATTTTTTTCAAAACTATCAAAAGTTTTAAAATACCAAACTAGCTTGAACTGACAAGGAGAGCAAAGCCATATTCATGCCACGAACACATGCACTTTCGCTACGATAGCTTAACCAATCTTCAAATGATTATGAAGGAAATGTGTACGAGGACAGGAAACTCAAAATTCTGACTGTTCCAGATGGGAATCAAACCCACGAATCTTGAAATAGGCGCCATCTTGAAATGCACTGTAATGACAAACCCGCCCAGTTTTTTTCCTCAAGATCGGAAGGGCTAATACTAGTCCTGTACTGTCTGGGGAAATTGACCTCGCAATTGCTTTTTGCTTGTTCAGTGTGTAAAATCTATAAATGACAGTTTTACAGGTTTACAACAAGGTTTACAACAAAATTGCATTGATTTTCCAACGGTTTACAACGGTCAACACTCAATTCACGATAAGAAAAATTTGAACCTCGAGCTCATCCTTTTTATTATAGTGTAAATCGCTGTTAACTGTTGTTAACCGTGCTTTTTTCTGTGGTATTTCATCCCAACCGACAAAAATATATTTAGTAACTGTGCTTAACCGTTGTAGAAAAAATATATCTAAAAATTACAGTAACATTTACGTTCTTGCCTTGATAGAAACATCTGCAAGTTAGGTTGGCTGCATCGTTATTTGATCATTATGGACCTCATTGGGTCCTCGGTAAATTCATTGCTTTCTTCAGAGAGTGATTATTCTTTGGACTCGTACTCCTTAAAAATCTTCACATTCAATTAAACAGTCTAAAGTCTGTGGTTAATGATTAGCCGCTTTATTTAAGAGAAAAATGATATGCTTTGTGACTTCAACTGAATCTGTAAAATATACAGCAGTCGGATAATATAGCATTAACACTTTGTATTGCATTGCAAAGGTTTTTTATTGCAATTTTGTCTTATTATCATACGAAAAAGATGTGTAAAACCAGATTAATGATCATGAGTTCAATCAATCTTTATCAAACAATCTTCACTTAGTACCAAAATTGCAAAATTACAAAAATGCTAAAGAACAAAAATACAGAAAATTGGTACAAGCCAGCTGTAATAGCCATAGGCTAAACGAGACAGTTGGCAAAAATTAGTTATTTTTAGGAAGGCTTTTCAAGAATAGCAATCGAGCGGCTACAAAAGGTGGAAGCCAACTAATTCAGAGCGAATTATGTATGCTTAGCTTTATATTCGCTCGATTCGAAAAACTAGAGCGGAAATTTAACTAGAGTTTTCATGCGTGTACTTTAATTTACTAGCTATTTACAAGTGGTTGGCTTATAAAGGCGGAAATTCAACAATAATATTTCTAGTGTTTTTGTTTTTTTCTTCCCATCCTTACTTTCGATTTTTCTGAAATTTTCAGAAATCTTATTTATGTACAGCTTTTATTAAAATGAAATAAAACCCTCATTAGGAATAAAATGCAAATTTTTCGATTGTAAAAAACGCTGTACATTTACACAGATGTACAAATATATTTGAGTACCTAAAGCAATGGGCAAGAAGGCAATTATGGACTGCCACTATGATAATTGAAAGTTTTGCATTTAAGGTAATTTACAATAAAACTTGACGTTTTAGTCCTCTGCGACATCTGCTGGACAACTTCCACTTCACCCTCCAGTCGCAGAGCCGATGTCATACACAATCTATGAGCTGTAATTAAAATATAGTGCGTGCAGCTTTTTTGATCAGGCCCCGCGTCCCGTAGTAAGACACGCAGGCCTCGGGAAGTGACGAATGTACGAATGAACATGCTTGAAGAAAATAAGGTGTTTTTTTTTTTTTTTTTTTTTTTTTTTTTGCAACGTTGGCTAATACGAGTGCGGGCGGATTTCTTCAGCACCGTTCTCTGCTTGCGAATACTGCATAGCTATTGATCTATCGGTGTTGACTTTAATCTTACAAGAATAAACATAATTGATTATCATGACTTGCTAACTATATAACAAGAAACTAATGAAAGGCACTAGCAACAAGCCACAAGCCAAGTATTCTACTTTGGAAAAGATAAAGTTTTCTGCGGAGATTTTTGATGAGATGAGATGAGAAGAGAAGAGAAGAGAAGAGAAGAGAAGAGAAGAGAAGAGAAGAGAAGAGAAGAGAAGAGAAGAGAAGAGAAGAGAAGAGAAGAGAAGAGAAGAGAAGAGAAGAGAAGAGAAGAGAAGAGAAGAGAAGAGAAGAGAAGAGAAGAGAAGAGAAGAGAAGAGAAGAGAAGAGAAGAGAAGAGATGAGATGAGATGAGATGAGATGAGATGAGAAGAGATGAGATGAGATGAGATGAGATGAGATGAGATGAGATGAGATGAGATGAGATGAGATGAGATGAGATGAGATGAGATGAGATGAGATGAGATGAGATGAGATGAGATGAGATGAGATGAGATGAGATGAGATGCAATGAAAGTTTGAACTATAAACTACGCTTATATATTGTGCATGTATATATATGTTTATTCCTTTAAGAACAATTACTACAGCAATATAAATAACAGGATAATTTTTTAAAATCTTAGTGTGAATTCAGCTTGCTTCTTTTATCCTCAAAGAGCATTAAGAGAAATATCATACATCAAATATCCGGCATACTGGCCAATAGTGTGAGTTCAGCTTGGCGCGCGGTTGGCAGTTTTGATGGTCATTTCGAAATCAGTGTCGGCTGACGTCAGACCCATTTAGCCTTTATAAAAGATGACCCCACAGGCTGCCTAGATGTGGGAAGTGAGGATCAAGTTTATACGTTGTGCGCAATCTTAGCGTGAGTTCACGAACTGCGTGTGAAGCGTGAAGATATTTTTCCGTTTATATGAAGTTAAAGGTTATTCCGCACCATGTGCTGATCATTACCGTCCAGCTCTTGAATCGCTAGCTTATCGAGACAGAATCGGATAGACGAAACACGAGTTTTTGGTATGTAGCTTACGTATTACTTATCCATATCGGCATCACTCTTTTGCTGCTTGCCTTGGGTAGCAGTTCTTACTCTGCTAAACAATCTTGCGCATAAGCGACTGTAAGCACTCGCATTTCATTTCTAGACATAATAATGACTGCTGAAAAGCTTGGAGCTAGTTCAAAACCGCGGTGTATAAGTGAGTTATATACTGTTTTTATTTACTCTTTTTTGCTCTCGTTAAAAATTTAAACATTTCCTTTAGGTAAATAATATATTAAACACGACGAATAGCATCAATGACAAAAAACCTCAAAAACAACAATTGTAGAATATTATAATTAAAACTTATGCTTAAGCAAACGTAGACAAATAGTTACTATCGGTATATTAGTCCGATTAATAACTGGATAAAGGGATTCGCACCGTGGTTCAATCACACTGCAATCAGAATGTATTTGCTAATATCTAGGGCATGAAGCTGAGTGACAGGTTAGTATTTGAACATATACTCGTCCAAGTCGATTTTTCTTCCCTGGCTTTACACATTAATTTTGCTAGTACATTAAATTTGCTAGTTGAGAGCGGAGGCAGCGAGGTAACTTAGGTCAAGAAGCGACCGAGCGACGACCAAGTAGAAAGAGATCGTCCTTTGGGGCTTTGAGAAAGTCTAGACGTTGAACAGTTCAAAAAGTAACGTTCCTTAGCTGTTAGTATGACTGACACTACACTATTGAATGACACACAACTGACAGTTTAGAGCTTTTAATACAAAACTGAGCAATACATCAAGTTGCATGAGTAAGAGAAGTAACTAGAAGCAGCTATATATGGAGCCGATTAGGAACTTGAATGTTACAGACACAACAAGCGAAAAAGAATCGTCCGGAAGTACACATATCACGTTTACAGATCATGATATTAAAATAGATAAATAAGTAGAATAAGGAAAGATAAAATGTCATTCTTCGTCAGTGATGGTGACATGAAACAGCCAGTAAGGTAGGTCTAAGTAAAGGTAAATCCATTTAAAGTATAAATGCTCATGCGTCTTTGATTTCGTTCCGAGTGATAGACAAATCATTTTATTTTATTTTTTTCTCTAATGAACGACTGTCGTACGGTCAAAACTACCATTCACGGCTATTGACCAAGGATATCCTTAAATTGTTTGATTTTCCTTCGTAGTTTTTGTTATTAGCATGAATATTCATGGAAGCGGATTGAGTAACTTTACCCCGCAGACTAGCCATGAGTCGAAGTTCACCTTCGTCGCTCTAGAGTTACCTTCACTTCTGTTATTGCTGCAAAATATACTAGGATCAATAGGGTTTTTTTCCACTCATTATTCTCTTATCTAGCATATGATCTACTCGATTAGCACTTAAGTTATGTTAAGTTGAATCGTACCTCTACATTTTGTTTACCCAATTCTATAGAATTCAGTCCGGCTCTCAATACCGGTGTAAACTGTTTTTTTGTCATAAGTTCCTTAATTGTAATCGGCTATTGCATGTTTTTATTCCCATTTCAACACTTCATTTCTTAGCTGTTTCAAAAGTGGCCGCCCTTTTACCTGACCTAACCCAAATAAATAAATAATAATTTATAAATGACTAAACAGTTAGATGGACAGACAGACAAAACTATAGGCACAAGTTCTACAGAGGACTATAGAAAGGCAGGAACAGACAGACAAATCTTTCAAACCGATAGACATCTTCTGCAGTCCCTGACAGTCCGACCGATCGACCAAAAGGTCGACCAGCGTGTGACAAATAGACAGACAGACAGAAGAGATATTTACAATCTTCTAGGTCGTTCTTTCTTATAATTCTACAGACTAACCACAAAAGCTGTTTTTACTGTTTGTTTGGAAATGGGTAATGTATGAGTGTTTCCGCCCGCGCCTGAAACACCAGGAATGCTTTTTTTTCCCCTTAATGTGATTGCCTTGTCTAAAACGTCTAGATTAAATGATGCAGGCATAGATTCGCGAAATCGGATCTGGTCTTCACGTATATGTAATTGTATATTAAGAAAATTGTTTTCCAAGAGTTTAAATCTTGAAGTAGGTCATCCTAAATCAATTCCTTGAGGGAAGAACTTGAAAGTCATTGACAGCATTAAAAAAAAAAAACTCACTTTCAGACTTTTAGGCTGGTCAACCGAAACCTTCTGTTTCAAGCTGTGAAGTTTCGATTCGAACTCTTTTTCAGAAGAATTACCCCGGCCTGGGGAAATGGGAGGCGGGGTCGATGTCTCCGGGGTAAAAGAATATCGGGTATGTTCGGGTATGTGTCTCTTAGGGCAAAACTCAACCATTTAAACTTGTATCATTTAGGTTGTCAAAATTGAAAGTTGGAATTTCGGCATTTCTTGGTATCTCTTAGCGTACCGAAAGAGAAAGTGCTGCCTATATCTCTTTGTAATTTATATTTATCAGTATGCAAAGCTTAGGCGCATCTTCGAACTCAGTCATTATAAATACTTAAATAGTTTATGACATTGTATGATATCTCTTAGATTAAAGATTGTACAGTCACGTTCATTTTAAGACTTCCGGTAGATTTTGGGAGTATATTTTTGAAACTTTTTCGACAAGCCGATAATCGATAATAGTACCCCGCACTCCACCTCCCCCTCCTTTTTTCCCTCCTGGGCCCGGTTGTACAAAGCCTTGATAGCGCTATTCAATGGATAAATCTTGTCCAGTGGACAAATTTATTGGAAAACAGCATCGAGTTATCCACTGGATAAGGATTTATCCGCCAGTTAGCGCTATCCAGGCTTCGTACAACCGGGCCCTGGAGATTTACTCTCTTACTCTATGTATGGAAATTAAATCTCATCAAGTTCAGTGTGGCTAAATGCCTCTTGAAATATTAAAAGAAATGTTTTTAACGAGTCACTAGCTGGAGGCTGGTTTATGTTCTTTTGCCGCCAATAATATCCATAGCAATATAATTGAGTTCTGTATTCTTATATTCCCTTAACTTGTGCCGGTCGTATTCATGTTCAAAACATCTTTTTTCTCTTTCTCTGAGCACTTTTCGTCACGTCAAAACATATCAAGTGTCTATACAAGTTATTTCAATATTTTGCTGAGTTTCAATGATATATTCTTATAATTTCTTCTGTATTCCTCTTTTCTTTATTTAGTTTCATCCTATTATTATCTTCTCCTTTTACGTTTTTAACGAACAATTATTCATTTAAGAAAAGGGTCAGGGAAATCTAATCTAGTAAAAACTACAACAATCAAAATATGTTAATTGTACTAGAAGTATAAAATGTCGAATTCCTAGCAACCTCAAATAGCACAGTTTATTGCTGATTGTGATAAAAATTTATTTTATGGTACCCGACGAAAATGCAGTACTTATAGCGGAAAGGATTAGATTTAGTGAACTCTCTCTCATTTTCTCTCTCTGTCTCTCGGCCGTCCTTTCACAATTTTCATAAAACTTACTTTTTTAATAGCAGACACATTTTGTACTTAATATTCCACTTCGAACCCTCCAACATCTACAAGATTATCTCTGACTTTCTGACAACCCAAAGCCACCTGCTACCACATATTGTATATACATATCTAGAAGTGGGTAAAATTGAAAATAACGAATGGCTTTTTTTTCATTATCCTGTAAAATACCATGTGAACATACATAAAGGAACTTCTCAGCATGAAAAATTTATCAAAGTCTTCTAGTGATACAGAGCGACTATCCGTTCTATCAAAATTCGGTTTTACATTCATTCCAAAGAAAAAGCAACAGCCGAAGGCTAAAAAACACAGTTGATGTCAAACAGGTAGGAGTAAATAATCGAGAGCAAAGAAAATTGGCTGTTACCGCATTTTAAAAATTGAAAATATAACTAAAACAAGGAAAGATAATCGATGATGCGATATCAATTCGGCTTACCTCCGGCTAAACATTTTTCTATTGAAAAAAGAGGCTGATTTTAATATCATTTCATCTAGGTTTATTCAACATACTAGTTCAAAAAGATGAGCTGCATCTGCAAATGTTTTTCAACATTAATAGTGATAATGTCAGAATCTGAGACGTCTACCCCGCCCCAATTTTCGGGATATATTTAAAGGCAATAAAGCAGGAAGGTCACAATATGTTATCGATATCATCAACCAATGAAATCGGATGTTTGCGCTATATTTACTGAGCAAGTTATTAAGAATTGGTTATTTTCCTGGCACAATGGGTGAGAAGAGTAACAATATATAAACGAACACCCACCTTTAAATAGAAAACCAGACTTTTTACGCTATGAGAATGATGACGATGTTATAGTTCGGTGTTCCTGCAAGTGTGCCGCAATAGAAAGGATATTATTCTTGAGAGTCCTTTGGTTGAATACATTCACCGACCTACAAAAAAAATAGTTTTTTTAACAAAGGCGACAATACCAGGATCCCAATACCGTATGCCAGGTATAGTCTTTTACTGGTTGATTTTTACACAAATTTGGTGTCAGATGTAAGTACAGTTGTTCCGTTTTTCCAATTTTATCAGTGAGTTACTCGCACATTGACTTTGATAGGCCCAGACAATGTTTCAGACTTCGATTAATGGATGTTCGGTTGTTTAACTTTGCAAAATATCAATTTGGTTTTAACATTGTGCTTGTACATATTTCATAATTACTTTTAGGGAGTAATATATACAATATGAGAGGCCGTTTTTAAATCGTATACAGCAGGGACACGCATATTGTAATTGTATAATACTTAAACGTCTAGGCTAGTTCTTTTGTATAGTTTAGGAGTAATATATACCATATGAGTGGCCGTTTTTATATTGTATTTATTATGTCTTTATGCGTTTATGTGTTTATGTCTTTATGTATATCTTTATGTATTTATGTATTATTATCATTATTATTTCATTATTATTATTATTATTATTATTATTAGATTATAATTATTATCATCATCAACATCATTATTATTATTATTACCATCTTTATTTATTTGAAATATTTCAATAATTTTATTCTCTGTTTTATCATTATTATCATTATTATTATCTTGAATGGTCCCCTGGAACCTAATCCTCTTGGTATCTTTGACTTAATCGATGAACAAATGATCTACAATGCAGCAATGAGGACAAGAGGATCTGCCTGACCTTCAGGAATGGATGCCGAACTTTACCGAAGAGTACTCTGTTCAAAGAATTTTAAAGCCGAAGGAAAACTACTGAGAGAAGAAATAGTAATTATGACCAGAAATCTATTAAAATCTTCATACCATCCAATCCTGCTAGAGAGCTACACCGCATGCAGGCTCATACCTTTGGATAAGAATCCCGGAATTCGACCCATAGGAGTAGGAGAAGTTCTACGGCGAATTATCGGTAAAACAGTGTCTGCATTCTTTAAAGAAGAACTAAAACAAGCAGCAGGTCCCCTACAAGTTTGTGCTGGACACAGTGGAGGGGCCGAAGCCGCTATTCATGCAATGAGCCAGATCTTTAGTGAAGAGGATACAGATGCAGTACTACTGATCGATGCAGGTAACGCCTTCAATCAGATGAACCGGTCAGTAGCCATGCATAATATCCGGATTACCTGTAAAGAAATATCCTTGTACGTAATTAATACTTACAGAAGCCCTTCCAGGTTGTTTATATGTGGTGGTGAAGAGATCCTATCTCAGGAGGGCACCACACAAGGCGACCCATTAGCCATGCCATGGTATTCGGTAAATACATCCACAATAATTCAAACTTTAAGAACTTTTATTCCTGATGTAAAGCAGGCGTGGTTAGCTGATGATTCTGCGGGAGCAGGAAGAATTGTCTCTTTATTTAATTGGTATAAAAGCCTGGAACAAGAGGGCAAAAAGTATGGATATATTGTTAATGGGTCCAAAAGCTGGTTGATCGTGAAGTCGGAAGCTTTGGCTTTGGAAGCGAAACAGGTATTTGGAGAAGAGGTTAACGTCACAAGCGAAGGCAAACGTCACCTTGGAGCTGTTATTGGATCAAAGATTTATAAAGACCAATTTTGCAACGAGAAAATCTACAAGTGGAAAGAAGAATTACAAACCCTCTCAGAGATTGCAAGGTGCCAGCCACAATCGATACCAATTAAAGAACAGGGACTTACTTTGAATAAACAAGAATTCAGAGATTCTCTTTGTCTGCGTTATAATATACCGTTATCGGGTTTACCAAGTACCTGCGCTTGTGGTACAACCTTTTCGGTAAGCCATGCACTATCTTGTAAAAAGGGAGGATTTGTTGCACAAAGGCATGACAATGTCCGTGATCTACTTGCCATACTTTTAAACAAGGTTTGCAACAACGTTCAAAAGGAGCCACAGCTTATCCCATTGGATGGCGAACAATTTAATCTAAAATCTACTAGCACAAGTCAGGATGCAAGGCTCGACATCAAAGCTGGATCGTTTTGGGCACAGGGAGTAACTGCATTTCTTGATGTAAGAGTATCGCATGTTAATTCCAAGAGCAACCAAAACAAATCCACTTCTACAATCTTCAAGGATCAAGAAAGCGAAAAAAAGAGAAAGTACCAGCAAAGAGTAATCGATGTCGATATGGGAACTTTTACGCCCTTAGTTTTTGGTACAAATGGAGGAATGGGGGCAGAGTGCCAGATTTTTCTAAAGCACCTTACTGAGAAATTAACCAAGAAGTCAGGGGAAACATATGCAAGTACTATAACATGGATTAGAACTCGATTATCTTTTGAAATAATTAAGTCAGTACACATGTGTGTCAGGGAGACAAGAACCCCTTTTTTTATGGACAATGAATTCTTGAATGACTTTAATCTTAACGCCAATGTAGCGGAAATTTAGAATTATTTAGATTTTAATAATAATTGTATAGTTTTAATATAGTATTATATCAGTGTGAAGAGCTGGACTCGTGTTTTGAGCTATTAATTTATTTTACAAATATGTTTTTATAGATAAATAAGTATATATTATATAGATTTGTTATTTTATATTCATAATCTTTTCTTTTTTGTTTTATAATTATAGCAATATTCTTATCACGTCTCATATTATAATGAATTATTAGTTAATTATTATTGTCAATAAAGTTATTTATCTAAATTATTATTATCATTATTATTATTTTCATCATCATCATTATTATTATTACTAGTCAACATCTTGTATAATTACTATCTTTATGTGTATTCTTTATTTAATATCATTAAGTATCATTATCATCATGTGTCGTTTAAAGATCGGTCAATGCTGAGCGTGCGTATATGCAGTTCTGGATGCACACGGCAGGTTTCTAAGCACGAATGAAGCGTAAGACTCGTACGAGAGGTAGCCGAGTGCAACTCTAGCTTCTTGAGTGATTAAAGGACAACTGACCCCAAAAATTGCCGTTTTTCATATAAAACTACAACGTACATAGATCACATAAATTCAACTTTGAACTCTGATACAGCTTCTATGTCGCCGAAAAGAAATAATCAATTCGCGAAAAATAGCAATAGAAGAGCGCCATATTTGAGCCCGCAATAAATTACCGCATTAATGCCGTGACGTCACAACGTGAAGCTTGCATTCCAAACTTGTTGAGTTTGTATATTTCGAGTGCTAGTCGATCTTTTAATAGTCTAAGTTAGAGTAAGTTTCTTAATCCAGATGGTCCATTGTTGTGTGCCAGAATGCACCAACCATTCTTCCAAAACTGAGTCTGTTAGCTACCACAAAATTCCTAACAAAATAGCTCTTCAGAAGGCATGGATAGCGCGGATAAAGAGAGAGAACCTGCCGCCTTTGAAGAACTGCTACGTTTGCAGCGATCACTTCGAGGATTCATGCTTTGAAGTGGATCTGATGGAGCAGTTAACCGGGATGAAAAGGAAGAGGAGATTAAAGAGCGATGCTGTTCCGTCAGTATTCAATTTTTGCAAGCCAGCTAAAAGAAGAGCTACATCAGAGAACCGGCTCAAACGCAAACAAAACGAAGAGGTGAGATAACATGTCATTTATACATAACATAGTTTACATTGTTTTTCGAAATAATCACTCATGAAAAAGACTTATTAATGCATACCGAAGCGAGTCATCAATCATTAGCTATTTATGCTTTCATAGATGAAATGTTGCTTAAAATCATAAGTATAGCTAGTAATATTTGATCGATACTTGAAATTTTCAAAATGGTTATTTGCACGTGTTTAGTTTACATTTGATATTTATTCGTAAACCATAACAATGTTGCCGTAATATTCCAAATTTGCTTGGATAAATGACCACGGAAGAATAATTTATAGCATTGTTGGTTAATATGTTTATTTTGTATTATTTAAGGTAAAGTAGGCCTCGAAGAATGGTTTATAGTATTGTTGAAAACATTGTTTATTTTTGTATTTTCAAAGAATGTGGAGCAGCTATGTGCCACAATAAATCCCTCGTGTGAAGATCCACCAAGTATGGAAACACCAGAGTTCTCTCCTGAACCACTTTGTAAGGAGATTGGTGTTCAGTGTTGCCTTGGTTGTAGATATGTTGTAACATCCACTGCATCAACTCAGACAGAGCCTGGATACTATAAAGATGCCGACACAACAACAGTTTACAATCCCTCCCCTTCACCAAACATCAGTAGAGATGAAATACTCAGTGTGAGCTTCCACGACCACAGCTACAGTACTAGCTATCACCCCTCACCAGTAAAGTCAATGCCAACAGTGTCTCCACAAAAGTCAGAAAAGTCTTTGTTTTCAGAGGAAGAGGGACTCCCACTAAGTGACGATGATGATGGTTTCATTGTTTCATCGCAAGAGACAGTTTCAACAACGGACAGTGAATTAGAGCCAGAAATCAAAAAGACTGCAATAAAACTCTTGAAAACCATATCAAAGAACCTAAATATTTGGTATTTAACTCTTGTTTGCAGCAGTTATTCAAGTTTTGTAGAAGCTGTGGAGCACCTATCGCTGATGTCAACTTTGTATGTCAAGGCAGCCTACTTATTGTGACAACTATATGTATGAAACATCATGCTTTGACATGGTACTCACAGCCAATGTTAAATCGCTTAGCTATTGGGAACTTGTTGATTTCCTCATCAATATTATTTACTGGTAATACTTTTACCAGACTTCAAAACTTTGCATCCTGTCTTGACCTAAAATTTCTGAGTGAGAGGGTCTTTTACAGACATCAGGAACGTTACCTATTTCCTGTTGTTAATGATGCTTGGAAGAGAGAGGAGGCTGCTGTAATTGAAGAGCTGTCAAATAAGGACATAGTAAATCTCAATGGTGATGGCCGAAGTGACAGTCCTGGCCATAGTGCTAAATATGGCACATATACTATGATGGAGACAAGCACAGGGAAAATTGCCACCTTCAGCATTGTTCAAGTCTCTGAAGTAACCAGCTCCAATGCTATGGAGAAAGAGGGGTTTCTAAGGTGTTTGAACACTTTAGAAGACACGGTCAGTATAAAATGTATCACAACTGACAGACACACATCCATCACCAGCACTATGGCAAAAGATTTTAGCCACATCAAACACCAGTATGATGTGTGGCATCTTTCCAAGTCAATTGTAAAAAAGCTGAACAAGAAAGCAAAATTGAAGAAAAACCAAGAGCTGGCACCCTGGATACAATCCATTTCAAACCATCTTTGGTGGTGTGCTGCTACATGTAATGGGGATGTACAACTTTTGAGAGAGAAGTGGAAATCTGTTGTTCACCATTGCGTGAACAAGCATTCCTGGAAGGATGCAGAGGTATTCAAAAAGTGTGCCCATCCTCCCCTAACCCGCAGACAAGTGCGCACCACGCACTGGATCAAGCCGGGGTCACCAGCTCATGTGGCCCTAGAAGAGGTTGTCCTTCAACCAAAGTTACTTAATGACTTGGCAAGATTGACCGACTTTTGTCACACAGGAGGGCTTGAAGTTTATCATTCGATGATGCTGAAGTATTGCTCAAAAAGAGAGCACTTCTCTTACAAGGGAATGGTTGCTCGTACTCAACTTGCTGCCATTGACAACAATTTCAATACAGCTAGAATTCAAGCAATTGTTCAAAAAGGCCCAAGGAGTGGAGAAGCTCGTTATCATGAGTGCTTCCCTAAGATGCACAAGCGCTGGGTTGTTAAGGCAGTCTTACAAAGAAAAAGCTATGCTTTCCTCCCTGAGCTACAACTGAAAGTACTTGAAATTTGTGAGGGTGGCATGGAGGCTGCAGGGGTTGACCCAATTGAAGAGGTTGAATTACCAAGAAACATTGCTAGTGTTCCTGCCCCAGACAAACAGGAATTGATTGAACGACACCGGTCAAGATTTTCTAGGTAATTAATTTAAATGGAATGTAGTAGAGACTAAAAACACTGAAATGTGTAGTGTTAAGTGATGCTAATTCTAACCATTTCCTATTTTTAATTAACACTATTTAGTAGAAAATAATGCAAAGCATCATTGGCACTCTTTTAGTGATTGGACTCTAGTGAATAGCTGTTTTGAAAGAACTGTCAAGTAAGCCTGTCGTCCCAATCCCCCTCATCTTTGAACAGTTGTGTTCATTACTGGTAATAATTACAATGCTTCTACAAATGGGAAGGTACATGACAGACCCAAGTAAAACTGCTATAAACAAAATATGTAATTAATGTGAAGGGGACCTGATTAAAGTGGTAGATAAGTTTGCAGTTTTTAGATGTTCAGATGAAAATTGTATTAAAATATCATTACCACTTAGGAAACGATTGACTTTTAAATGAAATCTTAAAAGAGGTCTTTTCTTTAACTATCTACGCTCCATTATATATGGGGTCTCTCCCAGTATGAATGTAGTATAGAAAAAATTCCAGCTGAATAGTGACTTTTGCTTTCACTCATGGGAATCAAGATGTTCATTCATTTGCTCTCAGTGAATTAATCAGCACATGATTACTGAGCTGCAAAGGGCCTATTTGCCTGGAAAAAAAATATATGAGCCATAAATGGCTGACAAGCCTGGATGCCAAGATTTCCTAGTGCCAATTTGTCTGATAATGAGACTAGTCAGTACCGAGATTCTAAGATGGGGTGGGATTCTATCACCAAGAGAATATTTTTTTCATTTAGCACAATTTTTGAATCCATTATAGCATGCTACTTCAAGGCAAATTCTTTATAAACAATACTGACTAGCCTTGTTTTCAGACAAATTGGTGCCCAGGAAATATTGGTTATCCATGTCTAGTATAACTGCAAAATTTGCTTGGTTAGCTCATGATTTTGTCCACTAGTGCTTTGTACACTAGGTTCTCTATTCAGCTGGATATTTTGTCTAGGTGTAGTTGTTTTTAAATAATAAAATATGCAAAACCTAGAAAACATTTATATAAACAACTTTCTATATGTACTTCATCTAAAAATAAATTCATGACTACTCCTATACATTTTGGTCTCAGCCTTTCCATGTTTTCCTTTTCAACTTATCAATTCAGAAATCCTGATAGAAAAAAATCCACTCTGTGTATATGAAATGAAGTAAGGAATAAATAAAATGTATATACTAACTCCATGTAACTTTAGGCCAAGCTAATCATCTGCATAGTGAAAACCTTCAAATTCAAAGTCCTCCTCTAGTCCAGGGGGAGGGAAGTGTGCTCTGATGCACATGACAGCACAAGAGGGCAGAACAACCCGAACTTCCTTTCCAAGAACTCCCCAGCACCATCTTGCTAGTTGCCTATATGCAATGTGTCTGTACTGCTTGTGCTCTGGGCCTTCATACGCATTACTGTACTGCTGTTTGTACTGAGCCCATGCGGTTCGAAGAACATACTTATTGGCACAAACAGGTAAGAATCCAGGATGTTGAGTAATGCATGGTGGTGGTTCATCAGCATCTCCATCTTCAACAACAGACTGGCATGTTGCAACCACTTTTTCGATTTCTTGGCAACAAATGCATTCAGATATTGAATCCATAATTTGGCAGCTACCACAGGTACACCTATTTAACAGAAATAAAACAATTCTTGGTATCTTTGAACATTATCAACGATTGTCCCAAGTGAGAATATACATACACAACTTGTGACACAACTATATCCCTGTATCTATATCCTGCAGTATATAACTTATTGACTATCAAGCGATGTTTTTAAACATGTTTTTAATTAAAATTGTGAAAGTTGGTATTGCTTTTGGTCGCAAACTGGATTCATGCATACCAATATCTAAAGAACAGATTGCAAGAACACGAGTGGCAAGATACGATTTTATATAAAATGGATATGTAGTTCAGTTTTGTGATAAGACAGAGGTACGACTTACCAATCTGAATTTGTAAGTCGATTGTTCTCTTGTTCATCGTCTTCAATAATGTCACTGTCAGATCCTTCTCTGAACTCTTCATCTGAGGAGATTTCTATTTCTGGTTCAAACTGATATGGCCGTAAACCAAATTCGTCGTCCATTCCGAAAAATTCTTGAGCGAAATCGTCTCCCGAGCTGTCCGAGCCTTCGGAAGAAGAATTAGATTCTGACATGCCTTTAATTTGATGACCAAGTTGTATTTTTTCGCAAAATATTGAGTAAAAAGTATAAGAAACTGAGGAAGAAGTCAGGCAAACAACTGGAAGCTTGAACTCTTGTGACGTTGTGACGTCATTACGCTATTTTTCTGAGCCCGCGATAAAAGCGCAAGATGGCGGCCACCAGAGCGATATATGCGATGTTTTCAAAAAATTGTTTTAGAAAAATGGATGCTCTATCCCCTTTAAAAACTGGATTTTTGGACTTCTCAAATGATGTAGTTCCTCTTAAAAATGGGTCATTTTGGAGGGTCAGTTGTCCTTTAAGCAACCTCCCAAGTGCATCCAGAACTGGATATACCCACAACTAAGCATTGACCATTGCTTTTGTAAGATAGCAAAACCGTAAAAATATTTGTTGATCAAAAAATAGAATTTTGTTCTAACATAATCTTCAAAGCATAGCGCGGTCTACTGCACGTCGGCGTGCACCATCCATTTCTGGATACACGCTCGCGCACGCTAGTTAACCAATCACAGCACGCATTATATCGTGGCTATATAATTATCATCCTGTATCATTATCATCAATTGTATCATTATCACCATCTTCCTCGTGTAGTATTGAAACATTTCTCAATCATTGTACGGTCAGCGCGTGTTTGTATTGGTGAACAAAACACCTAGATTAATATTAATTCCATTGTGTTTTTTGTTGTCTATTTTAGATAACCAGTTAGTCATGGACAACCAGACAAATCAATCAATGAGTACATCAGAAGATGCTCCATTATCAAGTCATCTAAGGATCTCCTTGAGCGTAATCGTCATGTTATGTTCTGCCATTGCCAATATTCTTGTCATCGCCATAGTCTACTCCAATGCACATATGAGAACCAGTTTTAATTACTTAATTGTGAATATGTCTGTGTCAGACTTGTTTGTACCCTTCATAACAATACCTAATACTCTCACCGGTGACTTGACTGGAAATAGATGGTTCGTGGACGGTCCCCTTGGTGAAGCGCTGTGCAAACTGTGTTATTATCTAAGCGAGTTGACGCCTGCCGTGTCAGTTTTTAGCCTAGTCATCATCGCTGTCAACAGGTTCGTGGCCATTGTATTTCCAATGCATGTGAACGTGTTCAACAAGAAGATAACTGCAAGACTCTTGATTATTGTTCCTTGGCTTGTGAGCATGGCTTTCTGTTCTCATGTGTTCTATACATTTCGTCTTAGTCATGATAACGGCTACCCACAATGTATCTTTTCTTCGGAACCAGCCTTCGATAGCACCACCTATGCTCGTGTTTACGTCGTGCTTGTTTTAGTGCTATTCTTCGTGATTCCTTTCCTTTCTATTGCTGTATTGTACTCGATAATAACTTACAAAATTTATCAAAGTTCAGAAAATGTATCCTCCATGCTTCAGGATAGCCGTTCCAGGAAGTACAGAGACAGGCAAATCTTTTATTTGTCCATACTTATTATTGTGGCTTTTGGGGTATTATGGGGTCCTGTCTTTATTTACCATGCAAATCGAATACTAACTCCTTCTGAAAGCCTTCCGAAGGTAGACTTTGCTTTATATATCATGTCCTATTCTAACTCGGTGGTAAACCCACTCATTTGCATCTTTTTCAATGGGAACTTTAGAAAAGGATTTAGAAGACTTTGCCGTAGGTTCTACCGGAAAAAAAGGAGAGCAACAATCCCAAGCAGGTCTACGCGCTTAACAAAGCAAACTAAAGATAATGAAAGTAGTTCTAGAAGTATGAGCGTAGATCGTTATCAGGTTATAACAGCAGTATGATTACTGTAATCTGCAGTGCTGTTGTATCCTTATTAGTCTTTCTGAGGTTAAGGAAAAACATAGTCGAGCTGACATTGCAGTGCAGTATAGGACTGTATTAGGAGACGAAATAGACGCCATCTTAAAATATGTAGCCTAAAGCAGGCCCACAATGCACTGCAATGTCAACTCGACCAAGTTTTTTCCCAGCCTCGGAATGGCTAATAGAAATAAAGTTGATAAGAAACAATGCAGATTAAAGTTAATGACTGTAGTTAGTTCAGGTTATTTCAAAAATAAGTTAGCCACCGAGAACTAGAAAGCTGAGATTTTTAATATTTCATATCAAACAAGTAAAGTTAGTGAGGCAAATTACAACTTGAGCATGATCAAAAGAAATGATCAATGAAACTCAAATTTTTTTATTTACCTTCGTCCATAAAAAAAAACAACAAAAATACAAAAAAATTAATATCCATTCATGTAAATGTATCTACCAATAATCCTTTTTTCTCAGCTTCGTAGCTTTTCAGCTGATACACCTTATTTAGTGAAATAAGTATAACCACGTAGCCTCCTTGCCTATTGCTTCTTAATCAGTAGAGAGTCATTTTGAAGAGAAATCTATAAGGCGTTTACACCAAAAAACACTGTTTCGTGTCCTGGTTATTTAAGTTTGTTTTCCGTTTAAAAAAATGCGTCCTGCTTCATCCAAATTTTGTAAGTTTGAACTAGAAATGAGGCCTCTGATTCTGTCATAAACACAGAAAACAGAAGATATTTAAATAAGGAAAAAAACAGAGTCGAAAAACAAACAGAAAATTAAAAAAAGGAAAAAAGAAAAAGAAAAGCATGAAATAAATAAGTAAACAACGTTAGGAAAAAAACGTTAGAAAAGAAAAAAAATAAGGGAATAACTAAAAAGTAACAAACAGATCATCGAATGAATAAGAGAACAAACGAATGAATGGAAGACAGGAAGAAAGGAATGACGTAGTGATGGAAAAGGAAAGGAAGGAAAAAGAGCAACAGCAAACTTTGTGACAAAGCAAACCATATCATGAAAAAAAAAAAAAAAAAAGACTTGAAGACACTAACTTTTTTCAATCAGTATTTCTTGGACTATATTATTGACTCACAACACTGTGAAAGTCCAGTGCTTTTCAAAAGCTTGCAATGATAAATACTAAACATAAGATTACAGCTCTAGTCTTCGAGATGCACCTGTTGTACCCAATATATGTAAATATGTATTTATATGGGGCTTTTAATCTATACAATTTAGTCTTAAAAACAGTAAGCAACTACTAGTCATAATTTGACTGAAACTAATTTATAGGTGGCAGGTGTTAAATTTTATCGGCCTCATTCATATGGCTAAAACGAAAACGAAATTTGATTTCATGCGTCACTGTAGGCTCATTTGTAGTTACAAATATTGAACGTTGAAGAAATGGCATCGTGGATGTTTTTTATGAGGACATGTTTATGGGAAAATGTGTTAAATGGCAAGCTCGAGCTCTTGCCTTCAGGCACGAATAAATCCCGAAAGGAAACAACAATATTCGAATCTAAATTTAATGTCATTCTCCCAAATCGAAACATGGCCTTCTATATAGTGATGCTCGTCCAATTTCTAAATGTTTCATTTTGAAACAACTGCTTTTTAAGGGGGCTGGGTCACTTGGCCTTTTTGTCCGAATAGAAAATTTGTATCTATTTTGACTAGAAAAAAGTCGTTTTGTTTAAGGTGATATAGAAGTTAGAAGTTACAAAAATTCAGATATTTCAAACTACCAAGATAGATCATCGTATGCGGTCATCAAGAATTGTTAAGAGACAAAATCATAACAAGAAGAACTGAGACGGCTACAACACATGTTCTATCTTGAGTTAGTTTATATATAATATAAATAATACGTATATGAAATCCACAGTTCTAAAAAGGAATAACCCCTCATGTAAAAGATACCGTAAATAATTTGATAGTTAGGAGTACTACTAGGATGGAAGGGATATCCATTTGTTAAGGTTGAATGTACTTCTAAGGGTAGTTTTTGGCAAATCTTTCACTTCTTACTTAAAAAGCAACTCTTATTTGCGGGAAATGGTGAAAGATTATTACAGTGAGTCCCTGGCGATTATGATCCTTTCACGATAACTCAAATAGCTTTCACATTCACTAAAGCCCTAAGCATATTGTTTGCCCGGATGGAGTGAATGAAGCTAATAAATGGCTTCCTCATTTAAGCCCTAGGCCTATGATTGGATAGCGTGAGTGAAGCCACTAAATGGCTTCCAAATTCAAGCCCCGTGATTGGATAGCGTGAGCAAAGCCATCAAATGGTTTCCACATTCAAGCATCGTGATTGGATGGCGTGAGTAAAGCCATCGAATGTTTTTTAACATTCAAGACGATTTTTAGCTTTTAGCTTTGATAATGATTGAATGTACTGTAAGGTCATAATTGATGTCAAATAAAGCACAGAATAATTGTCCTCGGTTTAACACGTTATTATTTGATAAAAGTATGAGGAAGATATCCGACTTAAATTGCCATGGTACTAATTGATACGAAATAACTCTTTCGCGTATGGCAGTACATACCCCTAATCCCTATCACAATTCATCAATTATTCAATATGCAACTCACTGAAACTCACATAATGAGGAGGAAAAACAGCTAGGACAAAAAACCTGTAAAATCCCTAAAATCGTCTTTTACGAACCTGACCCTCGTGTAAATACTCTCACACCAACCCATCGAACAAACGTTTTTAGAGACATAGATATTATAGTAATATAAATACGTATTCATTATTACCGCACTAGGAGAAACACCTAACACCACTTATACCTGAGCCATTCAGTTTAGTGTGTTATCAGTTTTTTTAAATCTAATTCAGTGGATTTACCACTCTGGAGATGGAAAGTAACGACTTTTTGCAACCACTTGATAATTACTGATAGATCGAATTAGACTGATTTCGAATTTATGGAGGAAGGAAAAACCAGAAAATTAGGAGAAAACCCCTCGAAGCACAGGAGAGAATCAACAAACGACAGTACTCGCATACGACACCGAGCAATGAGGGACTCAGACCCCGGTCGCATCGTTTTCAAATTGTTTTCTTCGTAACATAATAAACAAAAAAATAAAAATGAAAAAAGATAAATAAATAAATAAATAAATAAATAAATAAATAAATAAATAAATAAATAAATAAATAAATAAATAAATAAATAAATAAATAAATAAATAAATAAATAAATAAATAAATAAATAAATAGATAAATAAATAAATAAATAAATAGATAAATAAATAAATAAATAAATAAATAAATAAATAAATAATAATAACTTTATTAATGTCTCTAATTCTTCTAGCCGGGCACAAGTGCTCTACTAATCGGGGATACAAAAATAGGTCACCCTGTTTGTTTTCACGCTTTCTCTAGTTCCTAAAATATATTACAATGAAAAAAAGCCCGAGTCGATTTGATGATGTAATAAACATCCTGTAAAAACAACACGTAGGAACTGGGATTTGGAGAAAGTGGTTAAAAATGTAAGATTTGTTGATTTGAATGCAAGGCGATATTTTTAACTCGCTCGTAAACAAAAGAAAACAAAAACAAAAAACAAAAAACAAAACAAAAAACTCGGATATTTCTGAATTTAGCGCATTTAGTAGCACAACTGAGCACAGAAAATCTATTGATTGCTATATTTTTATGCTCGGTTTTTGGCCTATTTTGAGCGCAACTTCTTGCAATCGATAGATTTTCTCCAACTCGGCAGACAAACTTATGACAATCTATTTTCCAAAAATCTTTAGTTTTATGGATATTGATCGATTTTAACGCGAACACGAGAACAATATCGTGAGAAATCGGCCCGTAACGCCAAAACGCGAGTAAAAAATCAAATTTCGAATAGACCGTTAAAAGCCTTAATGTCTGAGCTACTACCGACATGTACTAAATTCAGAAATATCCGTGTTTTTGACGCGAATTTTACAATTCAATTTTCGTCAGTCCGATATTTTAAAAATTATTATTCTGATTGGCTGCGCGAGCGATATCCTGACGTGAGACGATGGTAGTCTGCGCGCGAGATAACGTATTGATAGAGAACAAAACAAATTGCAAAACAAGAGTAAATGTTACGTATATTCAAAACCTTGGGCACCGTTTTTCTATCCCGACCTCCTGGCTGGTAAATAACCGCTATGTATATCTTTTATTCCGACGAAGGACTAGCGTCCCAAACGTCAGTAAGTTTTTTCATCTTTTCACGGTTTATAACTTACCTTTTTATCATTACTGTTTCATTAGAAACACCGACGCAGCTCACACTAGT
The DNA here is from genome assembly GCF_029948245.1 of Actinia tenebrosa. Taxonomy (NCBI): domain Eukaryota; kingdom Metazoa; phylum Cnidaria; class Anthozoa; order Actiniaria; family Actiniidae; genus Actinia; species Actinia tenebrosa. The sequence goes on from NW_028292583.1 coordinate 998,323, forward strand.
TTTTAGCTAGTTATCTCTTCTGTATATTAAAGAGGTGCGTCGGTACTGTCTCCTGAAGGAATTGCCTACATGTGATCTACTATAATGCTCTCCCTTTACTTTCACCCAAATAAATAGCCTTAATCAGCTCCACAAGAATACTCAAAGATAATGCTTCTTAGTATAAACCTACTAGCATACTATCACGAATCCTGCAATCTGATTGGCTCACGTACTTAATATCTATCCTGTGATAGCGAGTAGCGAAAAATAAACAGGTGCATGCTCAAGTTTCGTCGAAATCTCTGCTTGTTCTCTGAAAAAATTTTAAAAATCGATTGGAGAAAAGACAAGATTCTATCAAGGAAAGGAATTGAGGTTTTGAACGGTAAAGAAAAGTAAAAACTGAAGAATTATGGCAATTTTAACACGAAAAAGCGACACATGAAAATCTCAGTGAAATCTGACGGCGCCGTCAGATTTCACTGATATTTTCATGTGCAAACTTAACGACGGACAAACAACTGACTACTGAGATAATGATGGCTTTTTAAAAGGATTCCCTCAAAGAACAGAAAAGAATCTTATATTAAGCAAATTGTAAACATGACACGGCTTTGACAACAAAGTATTTGTTAATAAATTATTTCAGTAAATCACTCATTAATTAGAAAAATGATCCCAAGAACTGATGAGATAAAGAACATTAGAACAATAGTCTTGACAGTAATAATAGAGACAAAAAGCTATAAGAATAGAGCTTTACGTTATACTTCGAGTCGAGTTCGCAAATATGAATGAAAACAGTGCTGCCGAAACAGTGATAGATTGTGGCAATTCTACTTTCTTGTAAAATCCTTAATTTAGAATCTAAAAATCACAATAAATTCAGCTTTTACAATTTTTTTTCTTTTTTACAACGTCAATAATCCTACACTTTTCATAGATTTTAAGAATAAATTCAAATGATTAGAAAAGGTACCTTTTTAGTTGACAAAAAGGTAGAAAATTTAGTGTTTTATCTATTTAATGGATGTGATGAAGTTTCGCCCTTTAAAGGAAATTCGAAAAGCAGATAAAAAGGTACCTTTTTTGCCGTTTTGCGAGCTGAAAAATGCAAGTACCAAAAGGTACCTTTTCCTAACGCACTGGTCACTTAATACTGATTCCAATAATTGAAAAAACCAAGCCAAATGACGCCATCATGTGTTTATTTCTAACCAATATTACTAATGGCAAAACAATTCAGAATTATGATTTCCCCTCCTTTGATAGAAAAAGGTACCTTTTCGTACTTGCATTTTTCAGCTCGCAAAACGGCAAAAAAGGTACCTTTTTATCTGGAGCGCTGGAGTAATGTTGTCCCATTTCAGGCCACGTGTCATTCCCTTGAGAATAATATTCTTTGTTTGAGTTGTATCCATATTCATGTGTCTTCTCATGTGCAAAGAAATGATACTCTAGGGAATGACAAATGGTTTGAAATGGGAAAACATTACATCAGAGCCGAGCAGGTCTATTGTTAAATAGTATAATATCCTTGGGCCTAGTGTGATTCATATCATAATGAGTGATTACTATAGCCATGTGTCATCTTTCACTCATTCCTGATCGTTTGCCAGCTAGCAAGCAGACCAAGCTGAGCGGGTTTTGGGGCTAATGTGAAAGCTAAGATTACTACAGAAGTGTTCCATCTTTCATTCCTGATCACGCTAGCTAGCAAGCGGAATTATCTGCAGTCTTGGTACTAATGTGGTTCACATCATAAAAGATTAATACAGTCGTGTGTCATCTTTCATTCCTGATCACGCTAGCTAACAAGCAGAATTAGCTGAAGTCTTGGTGCTAATGTGCTTTTCATTCCTGACACGCTAGGTATGCAGGCGTGCCACTAAAGTCTTGGGGCTAATATAATTTATTTATGTCATAATAAGGACTACACCCGTGTGTAATCTTTCATTCCTGATCACGCTAGCTGTGCAAGCGGACCAAGATAAAGTCTAGGGGCTAATAGAATTCATTTATATCATAATAAGGACTACACCCTTGTGTCATCTTTCATTTCTGATCACGCTAGCTATGCAAGCAGACCAAGCTAAAGTCTTGGGGCTGATATAATTTATTCATATCATAATAAGGACTACACCCTTGTGTAATCTTTCATTCCTGATCACGCTAGCTAACAAGCGGAATCAGCTGAAGTCTTGGTGCTAATGTGGTTTACAACATAATAAAGATTAGTACAGTCGTGTGTCATCTTTCATTCCTGACACGCTAGCTAACAAGCGCAACAAGCCGAGATCAAAAGGTGAGACATCTTGTTATCATGTTTGCTTCACCTTTAAGCTGCGTACCGTATTTATGTTTTCTTTGCTCAATTAATCTATATAGCTAATTATTCTTTCTTTCCTCATTCTTTGTGTGTGTCTTTCTTCCATCCATCCACCTTTTTTCTTTTTCGTGTCATTCTTTTTTTTTACCATTTCTTGCTTTTAAGTAACAGCCATTTCCCTCGTTCATGACTAACCCGTGCATGGGACTTCTCTATATATCTAATCTTCCTTCTATCTATAGAGCAGGGCTTTGTCTTCAATGTTCATTTGAATTTTTGCTTTTGCTTCAATATCATTTAAATCCACAACACTCAAAAGTCATTATAATACTTAGAGTACGTAATTAAATAAATGTAATACAATGATTATCTGTGTACATAAGGATTGAAGGATTTGTTAGTGATACCATTATATCTAAGCACCAAAAAATACCGAATTCCCACTAATTTTTCAGTTATATTTGATAACATGTCTCCTGGTAGTCGTGGGAAAGCTTACGAACGTTTTCAGCTGTTCGCCTAATTTCATTGTCACAACACGTAAAGACCCTTCCTTTAAGACTTTTGCTATATTCTTATCGCTCTGGGGCCTGAATACTATAGACCTTTAGCAAACACATTATCTTTCATGAACGATTTTATCGCCCATTTGGACTCTATTGATTTTTAAAATTTGTTCCTAAATTTCGATAAAAACTAAGACATCGACTTCATTTTGAAATTTTTCAGAAGCCAATATATCCCCGCATAAGAGATATGCCTACGTGAATTTTGTGTTCTAGGTACATATCTGGCGCGACATTAGGTTCATGTACGTGCTCATATGACGATAACAACAATTCAACAATTGCGTCCACAGACAAATGATTCAAAGTTTCGTGACTGGATTTAGAAAGAAAATAAAAGCGGTTTTTTTTAAGAATAAGAAATGATGATAAAACTATAATATTTAATACAACATATAAATCAAAACCAATAAGGACATAAGAAGAAACTCATTTGAAATGCAGCCAAAGCCGGACAAATATTATGCCATCTCTTAAGAATTTTTTTTATTTTTTAATTTTTTTTAAATTTCTTTTACCTCAAACATTTAAAACATGATTGTTTCCCTTTTACAAACTGTCCATCAGTTTTAACTACTTCGGAGGCTATAGAAAACTTCCAAAAATATACATAACAAAAATGGATGAAAATATAAGTTCCGTTATATACTTCATGAATCGCTTTGCTCGATTACTTGGGGGTCGTGAATACGTCCCTTGTTAATATATGTCAGAACAACATACTAAAGACCTTTTATTTTGAATAACCTCTTGATAATAATATTTCAATAATGTTGACTTTTGACTCCCCGGTTAGAGACTAAATTTTTCACTAACGACAGCCCCCACATGACGTCACGATCGAAGAGACTCGGATCGGTCTTCCCGCGCTTTAAAGTGCAAATGAACCCTTCGACAATACTTTCAGTACTGATTCTACAAGAATAAGTAAAATATGGTAAAATAAATGGTAAAATATTTCTGGAATTGATTGATTTGTCTTTAAGTTATAAAGGTTGATACAATCAATATGTCAATGACTTTGATGTCACCCCAGGCTTCATTAAATATACGAAATTGAACTGGTTCCCAAAACAGTTTTTAAAGAGCATCATTATTTTACTAATGGTTTACCTAAAGCTAATTTGTTTTCCTCATAATGGCCAGCATTGAGCATTACTAGTAAAACGAAGAAATACTCACAAATGCCTTACTTGACGTTACACTCATTAACATATTGCATGTATATTGCGACCTTCATATTCAAGATCTTCAAGATCTTCTTTCGTTTCTGTTAATGATAATATGATAGTTCAACTTGACCTTAATATATATTAAACTTAGCCGCGAGCCCAAAGACGAGCCTGGAATTAAGTACAAAAAAGCAAAAACATGGAAAAGATCCACAACGATCTGCACGAAGAAGGCCCTGCTTTGACCTTAGGGGCACCCCGTACACTGTTATTAGGGACCTTAAAGGACTACTTCGACGATACGGCGGACATCTTGGATTGCAATGCATTATGGGGCGTCGAGGGGGCAAATAAAGCTTTGCTTCAGCAATGACGTCGATTGATATTAATGGTTCACCACAAGAGAGTACAACCATAGATGAATTAAGACGGCACATCAATCTCCTTCACCCATAAGAAAAAGACAAACCAAACTCTATATTTTCATCTTTGTTTTGTTTTGCCCCCCCTTGGGAAGATGGCTGCCGTATCGTCCAAGCAGTCCCTTAAGGTGCAGCAGGACGGCAACGACAATGACGATGGTAAGCAAATAATATCACTATTTGCACTATTCAAATAGACTCTTTTGCAATTTAAAAAAAAAAAAACTGTACATCATTGACGTCTTATGATGAAAGTAATACGTGAAATGTCCCTGTTTTACGTAGAACGGCTACGCCAAACAACTATGCTGATTTTCGGTTAAAGTAAAGCGCTCCCAAAAGACGCCATTTCACTCTAAAACGTGGGTGCTTATTGAGTAAAGTACTAGACAAACATGAAATAATAATACAATAGAAGGCTGAATACCGTCCTTTAACTTACGGTCCTTACTACGAGAGAGACTGCCGGCTAGCTAACAATGCCTTGATCTTGACGTTGCCGCTATTTGCAATTAACTCTATTAGCTATCTAACTAGGCTGAGAGTTTCTATTTAATAATTAGACTACGAGGTCGAGTTTTCTATGAGTCAATAGATAGTCCATGAGGCGCGTAGCGCCGAATCGGCTATTTGACTCAAAGAAAGTCTATTGTTTTAGCATAAACCTACTAGCTAATCTTTATATAACATTGAAAATAAAACATGATACTGAAAACTTTAACTGCACAAAGCGACGGTCAACCGGCAGCACTGTTTTCATTATATTTGCGAACTCGACTCAAAGTATCAACGTATGTAAAGCTTAAACTTGCTCTATTTTTATAGCTTTTCGTCTCTATTATTACTGTCAAAACTCTCTTTCTCTCTGTTCTTTATCTTATCAGTTCTTGGGATCATTTTTCTAATTAATGAGTGATAAACTGAAATGATTTATTTACAAATACTTTGTTGTCAGATCATTCAAAGCCGTGCCATTTTTACAATTTATAACGGATTCTTGTCAGTTATCTTGGACTTTCTTTATTGTTTCGTCTGTTCTTACCGTTTGAAATTCTTCTTGAATACATGTGAATAAGTTGTCTTTTAGATTTTTTCTGTTTTTTGAGGGAATCCTCTTAAAATGCCATCATTATCTCAGTAGTCAGTTGTTTGTCCGTCGTAAAGTTTGCACATGAAAATATCAGTGAAATCTGACGGCCGCTTTTTCGTGTTAAAATTGCCATGGCTTCAGTTTTTACTAATCTGTACCGTTCAAAACTTCAATTCCTTTCCTTGATACAGTCTTGTCTTTTCTCCAATCGATTTTTAAAGATTTTTTTAGAGAGCAATAAGCAGAGATTTCGACGAAACTTGAGCATGCACTTGTTTGTTAATCGCTACTTGCTATCTATCACAGGATAGATAGTGAGTACGTTAGCCAATCAGATTGCAGGATTCGTGATAGTATGTTAGTAGGTTAATGCTAATAGCTATTAGATAGCTAGTATTGTATTTACTTTATTTTTAGTTAGTAATAATAATGAATTAATTAAATAAATATGAATTATTATTTGAATTATTGATTGTCACAAATAGACGGAGATACACCTATTTCAATAACCGTAACGGGTTTTGAGAATATCCACCACGGTTTGAACCAAACAGTAATTTATGGAAATTGTGGTGTATTTGTGTTTTATTATGTACGATCGTCATATATAATTACATGTCAATCAATGCAAATCTAACATTTCCTCCCTTCTTAGTTATGAATCACTGTGATAGAAAAAATAACTCAATAATAATGTCTCTGAATGTTCATATCTATTATGACTGTCCTAATATTGTTCATACATATAACGTTTTGGTGGGCTTCTGTGCCTTGTTGGGTATCGATGTCCTTTGCCTTGTCCTTCTTGCGTCATGTTGCTCTTAGCGGGGGTAACTTTCTTGCTTGTCTGGGTTGTGCTGACTGATGGCTGTTCTACTGCTGATGGGCAGACATCTTCTGCTGGTCTTGGTTGAGGGTCGCTTTGATTTTCATCATGCTTCCTTTCTTGGATTTGGTCTGTGTGCCTTCTCCAATAACTTCCAGCTTCTGTTTTGACTTCATACATCAATGGTCCTAGTTGTGTGTTGATGGTTCCATTAACCCACTTGTCTTGTCCTCTGTAGTCTCGAACTGTCACTGGCTGTCCATCATCAAACAAGCGTATAGGTGTTTTCTTCTCAAGTGCTTTCTTCATTTGTTTCTTCTGCACTGTGCTTTTTATATCTGGCTTCATCAAATCCAGACGTGAACGTATGTTTCGACCAAGGAACATTTTGGCTGGTGTTTCGTTAGTGGTAGCATGAGGTGTGTTGCGGTACATCAGTAGGAAATTTGCTATCTTCTTGTTTAAAGAGGCTGATTCTGATTTCATTGCCTTCATACTCTGTTTGAAGGTTTGCACGAATCTTTCTGCTTGTCCATTCGTTGCAGGATGGAACGGTGCTGATCTAAAATGGTGAATCCCATTGCTCTTCATGAATGTTTGAAATTCCTCTGACGTGAATTGCGGTCCGTTGTCAGAAACGAGCTGCTGTGGTACGCCGTTTCTTGCGAATACTGAGCGTAGTACCTCAATAGTGCTTGTTGCTGTGATCTTGTTCATTGGAAACACCTCTGGCCATTTAGAGTGTGCGTCGACTATAATCAAAAACTGTTTGTTCATAAATGGTCCAGCAAAATCGATATGGATGCGTTCCCAAGGTGAACTTGGCCATTCCCATGGGTGGATGGGTACCTTTGTTGGGTTGTTTCGTACTTTGTTACAACCAGAGCAGGTTTTGGTTATCTGTTCAATTTCGGAGTCGATTCCTGGCCACCAGATGTGACTTCTAGCGAGGGCTTTCATTTTCACTACGCCTAGGTGAGTTGAATGGATGACCTCCAATACTTGTTTCCTTAGGGTGTCTGGAATGATTACTCGTATTCCCCACATGAGACATCCCTGATACGTTGTGATTTCATCTCGACGATTGTAGTACGCCAGTAGTAACTTGTCGTCTGGCTTAGTTGACCATCCAGACATGGTCTGTTCATAGACTCTACTTAAGATCTTGTCCCTTGTTGTCTCTCGCCTGATTGTTGCGCTTGTCACTGGTAACTGTTCAAACTGACTTAAGTGAAAAATGTCAACAGCTTCTTCCTTTTGATCCTCTGGGGTTTCTTCGAACGGTAGTCTTGAAAGGGCGTCAGCGTTAGTGTGTCGCTTAGTGTTCCTATACTCTATGTCGTAAGCATAGCCTGATAGAAACATAGCGTATCGCTGTAGTCTTGTAGCTGTGGTCACTGGTATGCCTTTGGTTGGGCTGAAGATGGTTACTAGTGGTTGATGATCCGTAACCAACGTAAACTGTCTTCCGTAAAGGTAGGTGTGGAATCGTTTGATTCCAAAGATGATTGCTAATGCTTCTTTGTCAATTTGAGAGTAGTTTTTCTCTGCTTTCGTTAAGGTGCGAGAAGCGAATGCTATTGGTCTTTCTTGTCCATCGATGATATGGGACAGAACTGCGCCGACTCCATATGGTGACGCGTCGCATGCTAAGCGGATAGGCTTCTTGGAATCATGATGACACAATACCAAATCTGACGTGACCATCTCTTTTACCTTCTCGAAGACTTTGTCACATGCTTTCGTCCACTGCCATGCTTTACCTTGTTCCAGTAGCTGGTGGAGTGGTCTCATTACCGAGGCTAGGTCTGGTAGAAATCTGTGGTAATAATTTACGAGGCCAATGAATGCGCGAAGCTGAGTGACATTCTTTGGTGCTGGAGTATCACGCACTGCTTTAATCTTTTCCTCTGTCTTGTGTATGCCGTGCTTGTCTATCTTGTGTCCACAGTATTCGATCTCATCTTGGAAGAACTGGCATTTTTCTAGGTTGACCTTGAGTTGGTACTGTTGCAGACGGCTCAACACACTATCCAGATTGTTAAAATGTTCGGTATTGTCCTTACCAGTTATTATCATGTCATCTAGGATGCATTGGACTGATGGTATTCCTTGCAGAATCTGTTCCATAGTCCTCTGCCATATTGCTGGTGCAGAAGCGATTCCAAACAACATCCGGTTGAACTGGTATAGACCCTTGTGCGTATTTACAGTTAAATACTTCTTTGAGTTTTCTTCCATCTCCATGTGTAGGTAGGCTTGCCTCAAATCGATCTTTGTGAACTTTTCTCCATCTGCTAACGATGCGAACACATCTTCTATCCTGGGTAACGGGTACTGGTCCACTGCAAGCTGGGGATTAACTGTGAGCTTAAAGTCTCCGCAGATTCTTACTCTTCCGTTTTTCTTGAGTACGGGAACTATGGGTGTGGCCCATTCGCTTGTTTCCACTTTGGATATTATTCCCATTTTCTCTAGCTCGTCTAATTCTCGCTCCACCTTTGGTCTCAAGGCATATGGTAGTTGTCTGGCTTTCAGAAATACTGGTTGCGGTTCCTCTTTGAACTTTAAGGTCGCCTTGATGTCCTTCACTTTTCCAATTCCTTCTTCAAAGACTGTTGGACATTTGTTTAAGATATTGTCTAGTGCGTTGTTGGTACTTGCAGGTTCCTTATTCAGTGTTAACACGTTGTTTATCCCTTTCCATTCTAACTGTATCGCTGCTAACCAATCTCGGCCAAACAGTGCTGCTGTGCCTCTCTCGACTAGATATAATTCGAGGTTTTTCTCTTGATTGTTGTACTTTACCTTGACGCGTGTGATTCCTAACGGATGAATTTTCTCTCCTGAGTAGGTTTTTAAAACAACTTTTGTGGGCTCAATTTTAGCCTTGCCGACTTGCTTCTCAAATTCATCTTTAGACATAACTGAAACTGCTGATCCTGTGTCAAGCTCCATTGATACTTTCTTTCCATTAATATTTAATGGTAGTTGAATAGGCTTAGTTTTCTTCTCTTTTATCGAATTAATGTCTAAGCTTCCTACGGGAAGTTCATTGTCGCTGTCCGACTCGTCTTCGCTATCGGCATTGTTATCGAGGGCGTGTACATTCCGGCGTGTATGGCGGCGTGTTTGTTGTCTGCGTTTAGCTAAACATGCTTTCTCGATATGTCCTTTCTTCTTGCAAAAATAACATGTAGCTTCTTTATGTTTACATGAATTAGATGAATGACCTGGTTTATCACATCTAAAACACGTATTATCTCTTGGTTTAAGCTGATTTTCGGTTGGTTTTCTAGGCTTTGCTTTAGCTATCTTGTTTACACCAACTTCTTTGTGCTTACCTTGTAATTCAATGGCGTCTTTCGCGGCCATTTCCATTGCTACGGATATTGCGATAGCTTTTTCCAGTGGTAACGTAGATTCTGAAAGCAATCTTTTCTGTATTCCGGTATTACGGATTCCACATACTAATCTATCTCTGAGTGTGTCGTTCAGGTTATCGAAGTTGCAGTGAATCGCCAACTTCCTTAGTTGTGCTACATAGTCGTTTATAGTTTCTCCTTCGTCTTGCATTCTTGTATGAAATCGGAAACGTTGAGTGATTACAGACGGTTTAGGCGATAGTTGTCTCTCCAAAAGGTGTACGATGGTATTATACTCAAGCTCAGAAGGCTTTTCTGGAGCTGCTAAATTCCGTAAGAGATTATAAGTTTTACTTCCAAGTAGCGTAAGAAGCGCGGGAACTTTCTTCTCTGTTTTGATCTCGTTGACTGTAAAATATTGTTCCAAACGCTCGATGTAGGCACTCCATGTTTCTGTAGCTTCGTCGAATGGTTCTATTCTTCCAATAAAGGCCATTTTGTTTGTGAAAACCAAGGAAATCTCACATTATTTCAAGAAGAAGTCCTCCGAATTTTTACAATGTATCCCATCCTCGTCGCCAGTAATTGTGGTGTATTTGTGTTTTATTATGTACGATCGTCATATATAATTACATGTCAATCAATGCAAATCTAACAGAAATACATACGACAGCTGAGTAGAAAGAGATCTGGGTCGAGCTGAAAATGACGTCATTAATTTTGACACTTGACTCTATATCTATACAGATATAAGCTAGTCAGATGCTTTTCGATTTTTGTAGTCAAAAAATAAAGGAATCGGGAGCACTTTATCGATATATAATAATAATAATAATACATTACATTTATAAAGCGCAGATTAGCACAAGATGTTCATCTGCGCTGAATACAGAAACAATACACAATAACTAGAAACATAAAAGCTAAGTTAATCAATGAGAATTGCAAAAACAACTAAATAAAGGCTTTCCTATAAAAATATGTCTTTAAGTGTTCTTTAAAAGAAGGTAATGATGTAATATGCCTAATACTAGATGGTAAAGTGTTCCATTCTACTGGCGCAGCGTATGAAAAAGTCCTACCACCAAGAGTAGGTCGAAGTTTAGTCGGTGGAGGTGCTAATAAAAGCTCATTATTGGACCTAAGATTATAACCAGAATGCTTTTTGATAGAAATTAAATCAGATAAGTAACTAGGAGCGAGACCATGAATAGCCTTAAAAGCGAAAATAAGTATCTTAAAACGTATTCTAAATCTCACTGGTAGCCAGTGGAGATCAGCCAAGACAGGAGTAATATGCGAAAAGCGTGGAGTTAAAGACACTAAACGAGCGGCAGCATTCTGTATGCGTTGCAGTTTAGCTACTTGTTAAGCAGGTAGCCCATAGTATAAGCTATTACAGTAATCTATGCGGCAAGTTATAAAAGCATTGACTAGAGTGGCGCAAGAATCAGGAGATAGGAATTTCCTGATCTTCCTAATGTTATATAGATAATAAAAAGAAGATTTGCATATGCTTGCTATCTGCTTGTCTAAAGATAAGTTAGTGTCAAAGATAGTTTCAAGATTCCTGACAGAAGATGAGGGCTTGATTGAAGAATTGCCAACAGTGAGCTGCTCAATTGATTGCTTGGACAGTTGCTGTCGCTTGCCAATGATCATGAACTCTGTCTTCCCATCATTCATTTTCAATTTGCTGCATGTCATCCATCCTTGAATATCTCTGATGCAGTTCGTTATAGTATCCGTAGCTTCATTTTGGCTGTGCATGTGTCCTGGCTTGAACGAGAGGTAAAGTTGGCTATCATCCGCATAAGCATGAGCTTTTACCGAGTGTTTGTTTAGAATCTTGAACAGGTCACTGGCGTAGATGATAAAGAGAAGAGGCCCTAAACAGCTTCCTTGAGGCACACCGCTTGTGATGCTGAACTTTTTAGATACACATCCGTTGATAGAGACACGTTGGCTTCGGTCAGAGAGGTACTCCTTGAACCACAATAGAGCAGGTTCTGAAATGCCCAGGTTAGATTTGAGGCGAGCTATAAGAATATCGTGGTCGATAGTATCGAACGCAGCACTCAGGTCAAGGAATACTAGCAATGTTACATTCTGGTTGTTCATATCAAGCAGGATGTCATTAAACACTTTCAGCAATGAGGTCTCCGTGTTGTGATCTTTGCGATATGCTGACTGCAATGTTGGATAAAGATTATTACTGGTCATGTGTTTATGAAGTTGTTGAAATACTGCCTTTTCAGTAAGTTTCGATACATAGACAAGGTTGCTGACAGGACGAAGGTTAGCAAAAGAAGTATCAAGCTCTACTTTCTTCAGTCTTGGCTGTACAATTGCAATATCAAAAAATTCACGGACGTTTGACTACCTGAATTGTTAAAGTGCCTATCACCCTTCTGACAATACTCTCAGTGTACTCTTACATGGGGTAAGATGTGGAATAACACGAAAATATTTCATAGTTTGAGTGCGGCATCTTGAAGTTATAAAGGTTTTTCCATGCCATATGCTAATGCTGTGACGTATGAGGAGGCATTTATGGTTATTTGTTGTTCCTTGTAACTCGAAACACCGGCTTCTATGTGAAAACTAACTTGCAATAATTTCTATAAGAGCAATGGGAAAAAACAATGACTTATTCCAAATTTTATTTATGTGTGCCAGTAATGTTTTGTATATTAAATGATTACTTCTCATACGTCACAGCATTAGCATATGGCATGGAAAAACATTTATAATTTCAAGAAGCCGCACTCAAACTATGAAATATTTTCGGGTTATTCCACATCTTACCCTATGTAGAATCAATACTGTGAATATTGTCAAAAGCCAGGGTGATAGGCACTTTAAATGTGGCAGGGTTTGTAAGGTGTTTACTGGCAGAATAACTACAGAGGTTTTCTGTCGGACAACTTGAAATTTCTGTATATATTTTAGAAATTAAACTACTTCTTATAGTTACAGATCAGCAGTTTGAATGTGTGTTCTAGTTACTGCCTAGTTTAATCGGCGTTTTTCCGAGATGTTTTTATAGCCTCACCAAAATAGATAGTGAGAATCAAACACGTTGTCAAACTGATGACAGTTCTGCCTAATTTCTCCCATAAAAAACAAGAACGTCTCGTGCACTGATTTTGACCCGTCTACGAAAACCACTCTTTCAAATTTATTCCAACTCGTAACCATATGATTTCCTATACTAAAAAACCGTGGATTTCGATGCCTAGATTGTATTCACTGCTTTAATAGGTAAAAATGTATAAAGCCCTGTAAAAATGCAGTGGTCTAAAAGCCGGATTCGTAGTGTTAGAACTACGGGAAGTACATTGCTTGGGCTTCCTGTGCTTTACCATGTCTTAAATTTCAGGAGTATGCAGAAGACATTTTCTCGGTACCAGTCTTTTCTCGAGCTAATGACATGATGAAACTACGTATAAATACGATCATTTTCTTTAAGAAAAGGTGATTTGAGTCCACACAGCTGAGCCCGTTAACAAAAAAAATCAGCTTTTCTCCTGCACACAGTATCAAACAACATATGTTAGTATCAAAACATTTTTAATGTGTTTATAAAAAACAAAGACATTTTTGGAAAGAATTTCTTCACTTAATGTGTGATAACATCGAGGCATTTATATTTTGCCGTTTCTTTAACATCAACAACACGTTTATTTCCAAGACAAACAGGCCTTTTTCTCAATTAGTATCACCCTGTGATTGGTACGACTGAAAACTATAGCCGATATAAACCACAAAATCGATAATAATGTACACAGTGAGACGCATAATTTAGGTTTTGCATCTTGGAGGTTAATGTTTCAGTTTGTACGAGAACGTAAGAGTCTGAAGTGGACCCTGGATCAGTATCCTACAGGTATAGATGCTTTTTAACACTTTGATATCATTATTTAAATATATATATATTATGTCTCTATGTAAAAAACGTTGCCTCACTGTGAAATACCGAATGACACATCGTAAACAATGTTTAAGAACGATATCCAATTCAAGACAAAAGAGAGAACCGTGGTTTTCGTATTTATGCGAAAGAAAAGAGATATTATAGTTACTCCAGTCTTCCTATTTTGTTTCTTTATGAGCTCTCGTTAAAATTTATTAAAGCTCTATCATAGAGTATAGATGGCTTTTATTTTTTAGCCGTTTATCACAGTACAGGAACTATATTTAAAAAGTAATAGACTTCTTATTAGACTTCAATAAAACTGTAGTCAAATAACATCATGGCTATGCAGGGGTAAGATTCTGAACATCTCCGATCCCTTACTATTCTACGATCTATTTCTTACTAAAATACCTTAACTGAATATTTCATTCCACGGGCAAGCGTAAAACTGTCTGCTTATAAAGTATGAGAGCTTATTTCTTGATTGCATCGTTCTAGTAACTTTATTATTAACTCTGATGAAGAGCACAGAGGTAATTTAAAATTCAAAGAACATTAAGAACATTCTTAGATCAATTTCAAAAAAAATTATATTGTTATTAATATGTCTTTACTGATCGCTCCAATGGCATACTCGTTCTAGTGATTTCGTATTGTATTTTACTTCATAGTGCCACTCCCCTGGCTTCTGTATTCGTACGTTTTACATGCCCTGACTTATATTTAATCATTATACTCAGTCTTGAAAAACAAAATCCCAATTTAGTTCATTTGTCTATTCGGAACCTTCATTTGAATTATTTTTCCAAATGGTTAGCTGTGGTAAAATGTAGAGGACAGTGGCCAACTCCATTAGGAACTGCACATTTTTAAAATTTCCTTAAATTGATCTCCAAGATAAGAGAAGGCTGTAAAGTTAATTACTATTTGCTTCAGTAAAAAGAATATTTTTGTGATAAAAACATGTTATTGGCGATACTGACTTATCAGCACAAGAGGTTTAAGAGATATTGATGCTAATCTCTCTGTGATTTTTGATTAGATGTAAGAGGCCTAAAAAGCACTTGTCCTTCAGGGCTATTTCAGGGCAGGCTTAGATCAAAACAAAGTGGTCAACCGAAGATCCCAAACTTGAAGATAAGAAAATCAGTGGAGTTTTAAAGGCGTTCAACTCGTATAAAATCGATACAGTCTCATGCCTAAGTTATACGGATGCGGTAAATCGCAAACAACCACCAAACTAATCACTTTATTTCATACCAAATCTAAAAAGAAAAGTTAATAAATGCTAAAAGCTTTTTGAAATTAAAATTAAAATTAAGATAACTTAATCATTAAAATCACCCTTTAAAAAATCATCAACGTAGATTTAATTTATTAATTCTATTTCAATACTGTTCAGTGTTCTGTATAATATGAGAAATTATATATATATATATATATGATATATATAATATATATACACTCGATTGCAGAAACGTTGTAGTATACATTTATACATTTATACGAATATCTAATGAAATGCTGCATAATGCAATATAACCATGTTCAACGCTTAAAACTGACTGATTTATAATCTGTACTATCTAATAGACAAGAAAAAAATATTTTGACGTTCATTGAATGAAACAAACAATAAATAAAGCGATTTTTCCGTTTTGCATATCATTAAAAATACTGAATAAATTAGATATATGTATAATTGTATACTACAACGTTTCTCGATCGAGTGTATATATATATATATATATTTGTTTGAGAAGAAAAAGTCAAGACAACATTTTTCCCGACAAGCCTGTTTCGTGAATTGCTTCACTCTTCAGGGGATTTAATGATAAGAATATTCGTTACTATCATTTATATAGAAAAAGTATACATAATTAATTAGTGGATGTAGTTTAGCTGTTGCGTAATAATGCTTTGTTTCTGTGGCGGCATGAAGATACAAGTTCGTTGCGCTTATTTAATGATGAGAGTTCCGGTCGATAAATTATTAGAAACTTTTCTTTAAGACAAAGGTTACATCTTTTGCTAGAGCTGTTGTAGGCGAAGCTTGAAGATAGGACGCGCCATAAAATGGAGTAGCTGATATTATCGTTCTTGAGAGGCCAGATGTATTTGCTGAGTTCAGTCGAGTTTTTATGTTGTTCGTGGCGGAATGAGGCGGTGTGGTTTCTGTATCGTGTTTTGAAGTCGTTTTCTGTGAGTCCTATGTATGTTGCGGTAGTGTTGTTGTCCTTTCTTGTGACGGTGGCTTGGTATACAACTGATGATTGGAGGCAGTTGCCATTAAGCGGGCAATTGTTCTTTTGTCGGCAGTTGCATGTTTTCTTGTCCTTTGTGTTGTTTGCGGTGTCGTTGTCGTTGTTTGATATCAAAAAGCACTTGACGAAAGCGGATACCAGTACATCCTAAACTACGAACCAACCGCGACCACAAAACGCAAAATCAGACAACGAAACGGCATACTCTGGTACAACCCCCATTTAGCAAAAATGTCAGCACCAATATCGGACAGAGATTCCTTGGCCTAGTTGATAAACACTTTCCTAGAGGCCATAATCTTAGGAAAGTCTTTAATCGTAACACCATCAAGATCAGTTACAGCTGCATGAACAATGCCAAACAAATCATTGACAATCATAACAAGCGCATTTTACATCCACCGAGAGACGACAACGACACCGCAAACAACACAAAGGACAAGAAAACATGCAACTGCCGACAAAAGAACAATTGCCCGCTTAATGGCAACTGCCTCCAATCATCAGTTGTATACCAAGCCACCGTCACAAGAAAGGACAACAACACTACCGCAACATACATAGGACTCACAGAAAACGACTTCAAAACACGATACAGAAACCACACCGCCTCATTCCGCCACGAACAACATAAAAACTCGACTGAACTCAGCAAATACATCTGGCCTCTCAAGAACGATAATATCAGCTACTCCATTTTATGGCGCGTCCTATCTTCAAGCTTCGCCTACAACAGCTCTAGCAAAAGATGTAACCTTTGTCTTAAAGAAAAGTTTCTAATAATTTATCGACCGGAACTCTCATCATTAAATAAGCGCAACGAACTTGTATCTTCATGCCGCCACAGAAACAAAGCATTATTACGCAACAGCTAAACTACATCCACTAATTAATTATGTATACTTTTTCTATATAAATGATAGTAACGAATATTCTTATCATTAAATCCCCTGAAGAGTGAAGCAATTCACGAAACAGGCTTGTCGGGAAAAATGTTGTCTTGACTTTTTCTTCTCGAACAAATATTCTGCTCTACTTCTATCGATGTATTGAGCACTGTTTTACGGAAAATTGATTCACAGATTTCTTATATATATATATATATATATCAGGGAAAATATCAGGGATGACATCCCATAATATCAGGGATGACATCCCATAATTTCTGACATACTTTTGATATACTTGTATATATATATAATTCAAACAAAATTCATTTTTCCCATTCTTATATTTTCTACTTCTTAATCAAATTCTTATTCGGCTCATTCAAGTTCTGGACTAACTTCCAGTGTCCAAATTCATTCTATAATGATATGCATTCTCACTTCTCTAATTCTTATAAATATCCTATTTTCATTAGTATTCTAACCCTGATAGAAAATGAAATTTGAAAAAGACGCGCCAGCAGCCCATAGTCATGCAGTTCAGTTTAATTTGAATGGTAATGATATTAACCTTCTGGCTCGGATCATAACTAATCCATCATGTTCGCCATGTAACTGATGGACAACAACTTATCTAGCTACTAGCTTCTCCCTGTCTTTTTACGATTTATGGTTGAAAAAAAAGCCTTGCAGCTTGAGAGACGCCAGGTATGAATCAACATTAGGCTTGGTATAGCTTCCATAGTATCACATTATCGCTATCTTAATTTTTCATTCCTATTCCTCCCTTAATCTCTTCCGTAGCTGTAAATTCATTACTTGACTATGTATACGCTACTGACTTCGTCTCGTTTATATTTCCATTATACTTTACATTCCACTATTACTTCTTATTTCTAGATTCCCTGGATATTTCGGATTTCTTGTTCATTTTAAAGCCTTTTTCAGTAAGTTTGCATGGTTTTTCAAGTGCGTGGGAAGTGGTCTTTATTCAAATACAGATAAGATAAGACATTGAAAGGGATTTCATTTTTCATGAACCAGTATGTGAGTGTAGAATATCAATATTATCTGACGACAAAACGATTCACATCAGATATGATATTGGTATATTTTTGTTAATATAACTATACTTTAAAAATAAATAATATCTCGAGATTACAAGATTAAATATTCATTGGATTCAATTTTTAACAGATGTCATGAGTTTTATTTAATTCATTATGAAATATTCTTGATTAATCCTTGAGAAAGAAGCTATTAATTGGTTTAGTGTGAAGCCTGAAAGTGCATGAAGAAAAAAACAAGCTCTCTTCTTTTGACATTCGAGGTAACGAGATATCGATATTGTTTATCAATTTAACCATGAATTTGTACTTCTTGATTTTTCGCACAATTTCAAGCATTTACGCGGGATAATGAGAAATTGGTAGACTTGCACAACATCGCGAATTGCATAAAATCTTTTATCACAGTATATATTATTAAACTTCTGTCAAAGTTATAGTGGACTGAAGCTGACATGAAAACTCAAAAAGAAATCACATTTTGTCTTGATAGAATTGGCGACGATTTCCTTTTTCCTTTTCTTTTTCTTTTAAAGTGCTACTACGACGAAAATCGCTCAAACTTGGATTCAGCTGAAACTTCCTAAGAATACTCTTTAAAGGTCCAATAATCACTGTATGAAGTGTTTTCTCGATATTCAGGACGAAAGTATGATATTTTTACGATTATTTTTTGGAGTCTGTGACGTCATACACTCAACATCGAACATCGCTCCATACATTTCTTTGTAGTTTATGATCAAAATATCAGTAGTAAAGGGAGAAAGAAATACCCAAACACCCCAAAATATAAATCATAGTCACAAGTAATGTGAAATAAGCACATTAGCCACCCTTTGGACTTCATAGGAATAAAATAAATTAAGGATTTATATACAAAGAAATGTATGGAGCGGTGTTCGATGTTGAGTGTATGACGTCACAGACTCCAAAAAATAATCGTAAAAATATCATACTTTTGTCCTGAATATCGAGAAAACACTTCATATAGTGATTATTGGACCTTTAAAGAGTATTTTTAGGAAGTTTCAGCTGAATCCAAGTTTGAGCGATTTTCGTCGTAGTAGCACTTTAATGTTGTTTAGTGTTAATCTCGGGGTAATTTTGTAAGGGTTTTAATCTCAAGTAAGCCGAACACATTGCAGAATGGTTTTTGTTTATCTTTCGCATAAAAACCCTATACTCGTGACGACTTGCCATGTGGTTAAAACTGTACAGAGACTTAGGAAAACACCTTAAAATAAACTAGTATGGAAATACATGGGTGAAAACTCGGAAGTTCGGCGGGAAATTTGTAGACGAGTCGTGTTTACAAATAAAACCATTGGAGATTTACCGGTGTTTCTTTTATCAGCAAATTTCTTCAACTAAAGTGATGTGTTAGGGAAAAACAAGCACTAACTTTTCACGAACGACTTAAACTTTTTTTTTACCATAAGCGGTAAATATCCAATGGTTTGATTTGTAAACACGTCACGTCTACGGATTTCCAGCCGAACGTACGAGCATGCGCTGTGGGTTTTTCACCCTAGACGTGTGGAAAGCATATCAATGTCAATGAATGGGATTACCTATATCTAAAACTAGTATTTCGAAAATTGAATTTTCTTAGTCTTTTCCATTAGGACGTTTGCATGGTGTGATTTGACACCCACTACCAAGATGCTTTACGAATTTTCTTTCTTATTTAAATTTGTATTTCCTCATGAGAATAGTAAGACAATTGGTGCTAATTAACTGAACAAAAGAAAGTGTGTAGGGAGTCTAGTAGGAGAGGTCAATGACGCCATCAGGCAAACGTCCTATTATAAGAAAATTGAAACTTGACTAATGGTAGTTCATTACTACATTACTACCGCATAGAGTCATACAGCTGCTATTCATAGGCATTAGTTAGCTAACGAACAGATAAAATTAGAGAGAGAGAGGGAAACTTCTTAATAACGCGCGCGCCGTGTAAATTCCCGGTTGGGCTATTTTTAGTAACCGGATACAGTTTAAATTTCACCTTACCCTACTCCCGTGCGTCATCAACTTGCGCGCGCGCTCACTCTTTTCGTTTCATTTTTAGTGATCAAAACAATAAACCTAACCTCTTATTTATGCTCAATTGAATTAAGCATCTTGAAGAACCAATGTAGGCTGATATTTATCGGTAAAGGTTTATGATCAATAGACCTCTTTACTTTGAATTCCCCATTTCATACCACATGAATATGAATACAACTCAAATAAAGAATCTTTATGCCCAAGGTAAAGAGTTTTTCTATATCATAAAAACTTCAAAAGAGATTGACCGACAAGTGAACCAGAAATTCCTAACAATTTCAGACCTTCAAAGGAAAGTTAGGATAAAATGAGGAGATTAGTTGGCTAATGACTCGAGGATTATTCTATTTTTTCTAAACCAAGCAAAAAACTCTCTAGAAAGCCTTTATTTCAAAGTAAAACTCAAAACTGAGTCTCAAACTAGGGTTCGATAATGCAGAAATATAGGCAAACTTATTATGCACCGGAAGCGTAATAACATTAATATGGACTAAAAACACACACTGATAGTGAGACTGTCAAATCTTTCGATACGTGAAATAGAAAAGCTTTTAGAGCTTATATGTCATCCTTGAACCTCGTTAGATCGGTTATCTTACAATGCTCAATCTGACTGTTAGTGGCTAGTGCAAATCGTGTCATCGATAGTTCCAAGTGAATATCTGGAAATCATGTTATACGAAACTATTCGATATTTGAATATACCAATTGGTATAACCTCAATTCTAAGTCCACCAATACGACTTGATATCCGTGTGTAGCACACTAAACCAAACTATTTTATGAACAAAAGCTGCAGCTATTTAATGATAATGAAGATGATAATGATGATGATGATGATCAATGGATCTACAATTTAATCTACTTTAGTCTAACCTTCTAATCTTTTTAGCAGTATGAAAAGTGCAAAATAATCAGTACACGAAGTCAAGAAAAAAATTCATAACTTTTTAGCTATGTTTTAACAGAATACAACAACGCGGCTAACGCGTCGTCTTTCACCGCTGTGAGTCCAACGGGTCGCTGGTTCGTGCCCTGCAGTCGCCACATGTGAATTGAGTTTGTTTGATGTGTTGTTCTCTCCTATGCTACGAGGGTTTTCTCTGGGTTCTCCGGTATCCTTCCTCCGTACTCCGTAAAAATCAACATGTGAGTTGAGAGTTGTGTGTATAGAATATTCTAATGTAGTAAGGAGTGTGTATGGAGAATACACGGCCCCACAAGCTTCTAGCTTTAATGCATACCGTGTATGAATAAAAAAAGATTTATCTTATTATTTTAACAATAACAATAACGACAACTGTTTATTTGTACCACCCATTACGATTACGGATTATATATGATAAGAGAATTAAAGGAAATACCAGCAGTCAGGTGGTAGTAATGATATAAGGAAAAAAATTATAGAACAAAGAGGAATAGTTAATTAATAATTGTCAATAATCTCCTTGATAAATGTCTCTTCCACCTTCAAATCTTATATTAAACAATGAACAGTTTGTCCTTGTTTTTGGCAAAGATTAGGTTAAGGTCTTTGTATTTCAAATGCATAATTCAGTTAAGAATTTTATCCTTTGACGCTAACAAGTTATGAAATTATGTACAAATATAAGGCAGGAAGCAGGACGAGAAGATTAAAGGTGCGTTCATATAAAATATCAGGAAACATTAATATCCTTTGTTCATCTTTGCCTTCAGCTCTGTCTTCTGTAATTTCAAATCCTTTGCAATTTGCAGAAAAATCGTGTAAAAATTCGTATAGTGCAAAATAAAAAATAAAAAAAAGAAACTGAAAAAATGTCTTAATCCCATAATCCTTGTCAAGGTTGTCTGATTTGAAAAGTACTAAGTATATATAAAGAACATTATGTCTTAAGATCAATAATACATTAAGCAGGCTACGTGAGAAAAAGTTCAACAACACATGAAAAGGGCGTGATACCTCCTCGCTCTAAATGCTTAATACCAGCAATCTTTGTATATGTAAAGTTCATTTTTTTCTTTGTTCGTTTTTACTCATTATAAAGTTCTAAAACAGAATATTTATCATTCAAGACGAATATATATATATATATTTTTCCGGTCCTTAAGTCTTTTTTCAAATTAGAAACATTTATAATGCCGGCACAGGTATCCTAGGATAGGCCCATTTCTCCTGACGCTTCTAAATAACCTCTTTCTCTTTTGACATCTTTCTCTTTTACTCCGACGAAGGACTAGCGTCCGAAACGTCAGTAAGTTTTTTCATCTTATCACGGTGTAAAATTTAAACTTTTAATTTTAACTCTTTAATGTTCTTTAGAAACACCGACGCAGCTCACACTAGTTTTTAGCTAGTTATCTCTTCTCCTAAATAACGGAGTGTATATTTTTGTTATCGAATTCAGGTTAATAAATGAGTAAAAACACAATGGACATCCGACACCCAGGAGAAGTCCGGCTGTAAATCCGATCACAGAATGAAAATCATTTGCATCCAACTTTAACATGACTTTATTCAAACTCGCCTTGCTAATGACTAGATGTGGCTGTATAAATATTGCCTTAAATATATATATAAACATGAATTTTCTCCAACAAACTCACTCCAATATCAAAACTCTTAAAATTTGATACTAATACTTTCATACTAGAAATGTGATGAACAATATACAATATTCGCTTCTGATTTGCATGAGCTTTACGTCCGCTCGCCTTTGTCAATGTCCATACAGGTTGGTAGTTATTTCGTATACATTACGAATTCTATCAAATTGCGGAATCATTGTAGTCAAGGCCTCGTCAAGTCTATAGGTAATTCGGCACCCAATCACGCACAAATGAAACATAGTTTTTGAAATATTTAAGCTGTGCAATGAATCACAGAATGATCCACAGAATCCATTTCCATCTTATACAGAGATTATCTCAATAGCTATCGTGATTGCTTTATAGACCTCTGTCTTTTCTTGGGCATAATGTTTTCCCATTCCAGACCACGGGCCATTCCCTAGAGTATCATTTCCTTGTTTAACGGTTGCGCATGAGAAGAAGCATGAATATAGATACAATTCAAACAAGAATCTTAATCTTAAGGGAATGCGACGTGGTCTGTAATACCCTCAAGGTAAAGAGGTCGATTCTAAAGGTACTTGAAATGGAAAAGCTCATAACGGAGAATCGAATATAACCCTGAGCAGAAATTAGATTTATGTTTTCTTTGAACCATCTGTTCAAGATCACACAGTATATCACAACAACATATATTATTTATCATTTGAAAGCAAGAAAGGCATTACATTTAATACGATAATATAAAGATACTTGTTACCCAAAAGTCTAGTAGTGGTGAATCGCCTTGGACTTTGTGTTTATCCCCTTTGAAATCATTATTACATGATCACACATTAGAACACAACAAAAGAAATCAAAAATAGGGATTACATCTAAATCAATCTAAAGATACTTGAAAGGGTAAAGTAAAGTAGCGGTTGCCAATAAAGCGGAGGTTTCACTTGATATGTTTTACCTCTTTACAACCATCTGTACAAAAGCTAGGCCATGATCCTTTAAATACGAGCTCTCTAAAAAGCCAAGCGTACGTAAACCAATTAGAAACAGCCATTTAGAATTGAAAACCAATATTGAGCTGGACGCAAACACCTACAGTTTATAATCGACACTGCACGTACACAACATAACCAATATCAACCAGGGTCTTTACCATCGATCAGAGACCGGCCAACACATTCTAATTTCAATTTCCCAAGAATTCAGTTGTTTCTTGTTTTGCAGACTGATAAACACTAGCGAAAGCAACATCATGTTTAAAGATCATTAATCAAAGGTAAGACTGCGTATCATTTAAAGGTATAAAAGGCAAGTTTTCATATTGTTTTTACATCTCTTAAAAATACAATCGATCGTCTATAAGACTAAAATCACATATTTTGAGTATGTGGTACGAATTTTACAGAAGTCTGAATAGTAGAGGTGGGAAACTTTGAAAATAGATTTAGAGAGCTTCTTTGTGATATTTTATTGTATTTAATACAAATACCAATGAAATAATATTCCATCAATGATGTTTTTTCCAGTGTTAATTAAGCATCTTTGAAGGAAGAGAATTTTTTTTAAATGATTTAAAGAAAACTCATAAATATTCTAATATATTGATATTGGGATTAAGGCGGCAGTTTTTTCGATAACTTAAATTCTAGACTTGAATGTGAGGCTTTAGTCGTATGGTACTTTATGTATGGTACAAACACGTGGTTTACCAAATACGCTTATTGTTTTCAATAAAGCAGTAATGGTAAAAAGGTAAATTATACACCGTGAAAAGATGAAAAAACTTACTGACGTTTCGAACGCTATTTGGGCGCTAGTCCTTCGTCGGAGTAAAAGAGGAATAGATGGTAGAAAGGAAAACACTCCTTTCTACTACCTCTTTCTCTTTTACTCCGACGAAGGACTAGCGTCCGAAACGTCAGAAAGTTTTTTCATCTTTTCACGGTGTATGATTTACCTTTTTACCATTACACTAGTTTTTAGCTAGTTATCTCTCCGTTTTCCACAAAGGTATGCCATAAATGACATAAATTTGATAGATATGGTAATCAGTTCACTATTCACTAGAATGTTATGATCAAATCTATACCTCTATATCTACTTATCCCTTCGAGGTTTAATGCTATTTTGACGTTTCTTCCCGACAGCCTCGATATCTAGTCTCCCTCACAGCCGCTTTCAGAGTCGTCACGCAACGCTTTCTCCTCTGAGAAAGCGTTGCGTGACGACACTGTAAGCGGCTGTGGGGGAAACTACCTCAATATCGTGCTAGAATTTGAATATTATCTCCGCAAACGTGGCTTATAGCTGTATAATTGGCTTACTTTTGAAGCGGTATCTAGTGTTATAATGTACTTTGGATGTTAATCTGATTTACTTGACCACTTTAGTAAAGAACTTTATTTTTTCATTTCGAAAGATACTGTAAATATTAACGGCAAGAATATTAGGATCAGGAATACCGACTTAAGCCTCCAACACACGCATGCGGATATTTTGGAAAGCCATTGAGTTATTTCCTTGCGGATTACACAGGAAAAAGCAACTTTTCGAAAACCTTAATACGTGTGAATGAGATTTTTTTCCGCCGAAGGGAATCAAAAACATTCGGTTTTTAAAATCTCCGGATACATATGAGAATCAAAAAATGGTAATTCGAATAGATAACATACAGGAAAACATACAAGGTGTATATTGAGCACTTTACTCGTTCCAAAAAGTTCCGATTCCGTTCCAAATGAATACAAATATAATCCCTGACCTTCGGGTGTAAATAATAAGTGATTTACCAGTGGACAGTGGAAATACTTTTAAAAAAATATTATTCTGAAAGGCTTATCCTTTTTATTTATTATATTATAAGAATACAATTGTTACCATTTTTATGTGTTTTTTGCTTGGTATTATTGCAGTACCATGTATGATACTAATAACTATTAATATCATTGATAACAGTATTTAATTTTTATTTTTAATTGCATTATTTAACAATTATTCGCCGAAGGCGAAGTGAATATCGGGGAATATTTACCGAGACGCGAGTCTTCGAGCGGCGAGGTAAATACTCTCCGATATTCACTGAGGCAAATAATTGTTCTAGTGTAAATACACAGGTGATTCTTTCAACAACAACAAAAAAAAAAAAAAAGAAGAAGAAAAAAGAAAATAAAAGACATTTTTTTCCGGTAACAGCAACAAAGCGGCTGGCCGCCATTTTGGATTATCGCTGGAGGTGATTATCGTGTGATAGTGTGAGTTTCTCGACCAATCAGCGCGCGAGATTTTCAATAATCACCTGTGTATTTTTACTAATATTATTTACTATTTTTACTTTTTACTGAAGTTGTTTTTGCTTGGTATTACTGTAGTACTATGTATGATGCTCATAACTATTTATATTATTAATAACAGTACTATTTTTTAAAATAGTATTATTAATATTTACTATAAAGTAAGAAAAGCTTATGAACTAACATGCGGTGAATGGAGACAGTTATAACAGTAGGGGGTGCACTATAAAGGTTTTCTCTTCCATCCTTATTAACTTAGATGACAGACAAGTGTATCATCAATATGTGTTATCACTGTAAGTGCGAAACAGTGACACATGATAGTATTTTGTCATAAGGCCAATAAAAGTGGAACTCGCTCTCTTTCTTGTTATTTCTATACTCCGTGTATTTCTAATTTTTAATACACTTAAGAATTCAGTACTAACGAGAGAGAAAGCGGAATCTTTGGGCAAAATTTTCACTAAACTCTTACCAAGGGCGCCAGGACAGACGGATTGGGTTTTAAATGTGCATAAATGTTTCAGTTATTCGTAGATTTCTAATTAAATTGATATAAAGTTTGTTTCTAAATGGATACCAAATAGTGGTCACTTATCTTTCACGGTCTTTCTGGTTTGAATCAGCCGTACGATATGAATATTTACCGCAGAACTATCCGTGCCAAGCAGCGCAGGCGTCGCTTCGTTAGCGATTACTCGCTTTAATAAGTTAATCAAATTTACCTTCAGTACAGTAAAATAGACCGGGGTAGGAAAGTAAGAGCGGTTCTTTTGTGCTATCGCCTGCTCTGATAATCCAATTATTACCCGCGTGACACAGGCCCGTCTGTGCCTCAGTGTAACGTACTTTTTGCTGGTAAAGTACAGATCATAGGAACAAATCAAATGTAAAATATTGAAATGTGAAATATTTTTCAATTGAGTGTCACTAACTCTAAATAATTGAGTGTCACTAATTCTCAATAATTGAGTAAAACTAACTCTCAATAATTGAGTAAAACTAACTCTCAATAATTGAGTAAAACTAACTCTCAATAATTGAGTGTTACTATCTCTCTGCGCATGCGCTCTATTCTCGGCGCATGAGCATTAGCATGGGATCTGTACCCAAGATGGCAGACGATGAATCATGAATACCGTATAGTAAGTGAAAAGTTAAAACAAATGCTTCAAACGTTGAAACTACTTGAAACTACAGAATAGCGTCGAGTAGCATAATATGATGAGAAATAGACTATCTGTTGAATTTTTTTTTTTTTATATATATAATTTCTCCATGCCTCTGTAGTTTAGAAACGTGTATTTTATAAGCTACATAACGTCATATAAACATTATCTTAATTTGTTAAAAGCAAATTGAATGACAAAAACTATAACTTACCGTGTCTATGCTATCGTCCGCCATTTTGAATCTCAATGCGCATGCTTGAAGACCTGCCCGACCGAAGTGCTCTGGGTTCGAAAATGGTTCATAAGTAACACTCAATTATTGAGAATTAGTTTTACCCAATTATTGAGAGTTAGTTTTACTCAATTATTGAGAGTTAGTGACACTCAATTATTGAGGTTAGTTTTACTCAATTATTTAGAGTTAGTTTTACTCAATTATTGAGAGTTAGTTTTACTCAATTATTGAGAGTTAGTTTTACTCAATTATTGAGAGTTAGTTTTACTCAATTATTGAGAATTAGTTTTACTCAATTATTGAGAATTAGTTTTACTCAATTATTCAGAGTTAGTGACACTCAATTATTGAGAGTCAACTTTACTCAATTATTTAGAGTTAGTTTTACTCAATTATTGAGAGTTAGTTTTACTCAAATGAAAAAATATTTCACCCAATCCCATGTCCCTTCTAGGCCACCGTAAAAATGGGAAATCGAACGCAAACCCTGCTAGTGAAAAAGTTTATATTTAGACAGTGAACCCACTTAATAATAATCGACTTTACATAGTGTAGAGAAAGTTATATGACGATCATATCTCGATTGGTTGGCTACAAGTGGGCACAAGTGGGGCATTCAGTTTCTTGAGAATCTAAAAACATATCGGGCATTTATTTTGTTATTGATTTTGAAGATATTTCTGGAACCCACGAACCACCATAACACGCTTTGTAAATCGATCACAACGATGGTTGGCTAGCTTGACCAGGTGGTCGTATTACGAAGAACCTTGTTTTGGCAAAGTGCCCTATGTGCTACCAAAAATAATTGGATTATCAGAGCAGACGAGAGCACAAAAGAACCGCTCTTGCTTTCCTACCCCGGTCTATTTTACTGTACTGAAGGTAAATTTGATTAACTTATTAAAGAGATTAATAGAGTAATCAATAACGAAGCGACGCCGGCGCTGCTTGGCACGGATAGTGCAGCGGTAAATACTCAGAGCGTACAGCTGATTCAAACCAGAAAGACCGTTGATTGGAAAGGACGTTTACTTTTAAGATATAAGTGAGCCATTTTTCTATTTAGAAACAAACACCAGTGAACACTATTTGGTATCTACGAATAAGTGTAACAAACACACCGATATATAATCCAGTCCATCTGTCCTAAAGATTAAAAGAACTTGAATTGAGTTATTACTACGACTAAAATTGGGTGTTACCATTTCAAGGCGGACCGGACAAAGGCGAGACAAAGTTAAAGGTATGGCGCTTATTATTGTATTGGCAAGTATCCATTAGTGGATGGTCGGTGAATACAATAAGATTGTCTAAGTACATCGAGCTTACACATTTTTGTATTGGTTATCGATAGAAAACACGCCGAGATCGATTATACCATATCATATACTAGTAACCATAAAGTTAACAGCCCATGGCTTGTATGGAAAAGTGCTAAAGCCAAAGAGGGGAAAATTGACTCACTTTCAAATGAAGGTAAATTTCGCCGTTTCGCCTTAAAAAATACCGATTTTAAACCATATTTTTCAGAGTGGCTTTGGTATTGGAGCACGCAATCTTAAACCACGTTTTCAATAGCACGCACATGAATCCTGTACGAGAGTTCTATATTATATTCAAGGGAAGCTTCTTCAATTTCCGACCCGAAGCTTCCAGAAATATGAACGACCAGAAGTCGAAGAAAGAGTTTCAAGGATCGATTCCAGGAATATAAAGAACTCAGTACCAAACATGACTGTAGCGCTAGCTAAATAGCGATGAAAATATTAAAATAATTTACTCTAGATGAAAGATTTTCCCTTAAACACGTTTAAAATATATATTCAAAGAATATTTAAGTGAAACATAGTCAAACACATTAAAAATTCCATCATCTTAAGCCTTTGAAGTTTCGTCCGCCATGATGGTGTACCAACTTGGAGCTCCATACATTTTAACCAAAAATTGCGTCATGTCTACTCGCCTCTAGTTCCGCAACGAAATGCTTTACAGCCTTAAAATTTGGCCAGAATATGTAGTTTTGACCGCTTTACAAGATTATGAAACTTTTATTTCATTATAATGCGAATTTACGCTCTTGAAATTCATGATGACGTATGTGAAAACCAAGAATTGAACAAGTTTTAAAAATCATTTTCGTGATCCAACAACAACAACTGTACACTAAAGACTGTAGATTCGTGGTCACGAGTCGAATCGTTTTAAGTTTCAAGACAGAGACTAGAAATTTGAAATATAACATATTTTTCCTGGCTCTTGATCATATCCTTATGCGATGGCGTGGTTCAGTTATTACTATTAAATGATAATTCTTTTTGTATTCAAGCAGTGAGCGCCAAAAACTATTTTCTTGAAGAAAGGCTGTTGTACAAGGCTAAAATCTTGTTATTCAGAAAGTTTAACTTGTTTGGAAGTGGAGATGACCGATGAAAGTGGAATCAAAGTGTTAACCCAAAGCAAAAATGTTATTCGAAAATGAGGTTTGACCCTTCATTTGCTTTACATTTTCTATAAAAAAGCAAGACAAAGCTACATCCTAACAAAAATGCAGCAAAACATCTTTGTACAATTGAAAATACCGCTTCAAACAGGCATTTTATTATAATACATCAGTTTCTAACTGTTTAAAAAGGTCATTTTTGAGTGTTAACCCAAAGCGAAAATTGGGATCAAAATTGATACGACAGTCTAGTTTTTGGCGCTTTTTGCCATTATTGCTCGATATTGAAAAAAAATTCCTCTTAATCTACTAATATTGAGGATATTAAGAATATTAGTTCTGCTATGAATTTTTTAGGAAGAATGAGATGCCTTTGCGCATCAAAACCTACGTGATATTCAGTCAAATCCGGCTTCAAGAAACCATTATTTTAAAGTTCAAATAACGAAAAAATAACTATATCAATAACACGTGCGGAATCGTACGCCTTGCTGTCGAGGGTTTTGATAGACGTCATTCAATGAGCCTGATTCGATGACATGGTCGGAAAACACTTCATAAGACCACGGTGCTTATGCAGTGTCACACCTTCATTGAAGTCCAACAAAACTTACTTGGTCGCGACGACGATTCCAGTCGTACCAAAATGACTGATTTGATTTCGTAGTATAAGAAACTGGCCAATTAAAAAAAAAATTTCAAACGGCTTAAATTCCAAATTTGATCGAACACAGCCCGACTCTTACTCACAAATCGAATTGGTATTTAGGTTTTGCAGAGGGAGTGAAATACTGGAGAAAAAACCCTCGAATCAAGGAAGAGACCTAACAAGCTCTCTAACGCCAAGGAATCAAGACCCACCTTTGATGCACACTGAGTTTTTTACAACCCTTAAAGTTTTCGTTCTCGTTCCATCATTATAATAAAGAAAGAAACCCTCAAAAGTGGAGAATATAAAACCAATAAATTAGGATAGTATGATGTCTTCATAACAATCATTATCATTTAGATTGCCATCATTATTGTCGACTTCAACCTGCAGCCTAAACTTCTATAGTCTTTAAAATTAACAATCTCGAACCCAGAGCCCACATTCCTTTTGGTCAGCACCGAGAAACAAGAGGCTCTTGCTGCAA
Organism: Actinia tenebrosa; assembly: GCF_029948245.1. Classification (NCBI taxonomy): domain Eukaryota; kingdom Metazoa; phylum Cnidaria; class Anthozoa; order Actiniaria; family Actiniidae; genus Actinia; species Actinia tenebrosa. The sequence continues at coordinate 1,029,087 of NW_028292583.1, forward strand.
CCGATTTTAAGTTAACTTTCGGTTCGGCCATCTTGGACCAGAAGTTTCGACTGCGCATGTCTATAGCAAGGCTAGCCGTTGTTTGGGTTCCCTGTGATCTTAATAGCGATTCCAATTCACCTTCAAACCCATGAATGGTCATCATTTATTTTTTTTATTTGTCTTTTTATTTTCGGGAGGGCTATTTCTTTTGTTTTTTCTTTTACAAACCAATCAGAATGTTCAAAAAATCAGTTACAGCCAGAACTTTTCGTTCCTGAGTCAGTGCTGACCACAAGAGGAACGTAGGCTCGGGTTTCGAGATCGTAGTGTTAGTCGTCACACATACAAGCGAGGCTGGCAACAATAGCTGCCTTTTTCATTTGATACAGTTCAATATGTTAATGATCGAACATTACGACTGAATATGTTCTGTTGTTTTTGAACATATGCATCATTAATATATAGGCAAATTATTGACAATCAGCCATTAAAACTTCAGCTATAAAAACTGTTTAACGTTTCCTGCAAGACCTCCAACTGAGAAACCAATGACCAAAAGCAACCGATACGTTTTCTCTTCAATATGCAATAGCTTTGAAATTCAAAAAACGGTGTTATTAATAAATAAATCAATGCAAACACTTTTATCTAAAAACGTATTGAACGAGTTGTATCATTTAGATACAATGTTTTTCAATTTGGATGATAAGGTTTTGTCCAATCTATTTTAGTTGACTCCCAATAAAAGGTATCTTAAAAACAGATGTTTTCTTTGGCGGTCTAAAACATTAACAGATTGTGAAAATGAGCATTTTGGTGCCAATCTTGATATGGCTCAGATTGGAGCGGCTACAGGAAATGGTCAGTACGCTAAGACCTACTGGTACCGAATGATCTTAATTCACAAAGGTACCTCTAATTTAATTCACTCAATCGATCCCGAATCTTCTTTACTTTTCGTATCTCTCACTCCTTGTATTGTGCAGGGATAAAGATCCATTAGTGTCGCTATTTACTTTCCAATTGTCATACCTGACACAGCCATGCACACTTCTGTCAGCTCTATTTATTATTAGTAGAGTTTTTATTCGATTGTAGTTTGGCTTGAGAAGTCACTTTCGGTAAACATATATAGATATCATTCATTCAACTATGAGTAATGCCGATTTTAGTGCTAGACTAAACTAGCCACTGATTACGAGATATCAAATGATGTTTTGGTTCTACCTGGCCGGATATCTATGAGTATTTTTTTTAATATAACCTCAGACAGTTTTTCAATAAACCCGCTAGATTACTAGACAGCTGAGACCAAGGCAAGGAGGAGTTAAGAGATTAATCTATAGACTCTATCTAGAGAAGCGTTAACGGACAAGCTGAATGATCCTGAAGGATTGACTCAAGTGAGAAAGCCTTCATGGTGGGTAAAAATGGACGGGGAAAAACTACAAACTACTTAAACGTCATAAAGCAGTTGGTGAACATTTCAGCCGCAGACGATTTTTGGTTTCTATTTTTTCTTTTATTAATTTCCGTTTACCCATGTTGTCTTCTTTACGTTAATCTAATTTTGATTCTGGCTTCATGGTTTGAACACATTTTCTATATGCAAGGGAAAGGCTTAAAACTTCTAACAAAGGCCGATGAATCAGACACAATCAATAGATGTCGCGTCATAGTCAAATGACCAATACTCGTTTTCAATTCACCAATAATCAGTTATGTTTATTAACTACTTTTTTAAGGAAAATTAAATCAGTCTGCTTTTTTCCTACTTCGTTAATAAATCAAAAATATCAGATTTTTTCGCCCCTTTTAGCTGGAAATTGTCAGTGAAATGTCTACTATACAGAGGAAGTAAGACCGATAACGACTCTAGCATGCAGGATTTGCCACAGGCAGCCCAAAAAGGTTCCTGTTTATGCTTTTAAACCAATGTATAAGATTTAAGATAGATTTATCAAAATACGAGCCGTTATCTGGCCCACAGGCGGCCCAAACAAGGTTCCTGTATTTCTTGAGGCAATATTTGAGGTTAAAATAGAGATAACAATTAATAGCGGAGTTTAGGCCTCTCATGATGCAAGGGGTTTTCAGTCACCGAGTTTTCCGATTCTCCTCGCTCTCAAACCGAACACGCTAAATTCAAATTCGATATGAGTTTGTCGCCTACATCAGTCCAGTGGTTATCTTAGACAATCGATTAAAAAAATTTTGATTCGTTTATCTGAAAAAAATGTATGTGTTCATATCCTGGTAACAATTTAGCGGGATCTGACGAATATGTGTGCCTTATTTGTTTAAAAGCTACTTTCTTTCTTCCTACTGCAGCACTTCCTGTGAGAATTTTAGGACTTTGAAAAGAACATCTACCTCCTCGACTCCAAAATGTATTTCCACTTACAGTCAGGAACTACATATACGGTTAGGCGAGTGTTTAAGTAACACTTTTGTTGGCAATGAACTCTTTGTTTATGTAAGAGGTGGCACAACAATATAAATATGAAAACATTACGCCCATAATAAAATGATCCATAAATTATGTCTAGATTTTGAATGATTCCCGAGGTAGTATATTTAAAAAAATACTATATAAAAAATTAAATATTATTAAAAATTTTATAAAAATTATATATAAAATTATATAAAAAAATAATATCTGAAGGAAAGCACCAGAAAGAACAAATTTCGATTTGAGTCTGGAGTAAATAGCTAATGTGAGCAGATCAACAAGCTGGGAGTTACTAGTGTATCTAACAAAGGCATCGAACCATGAAAATAGTAGGAAAGGTGGAGAGTGATTTAGTTTTGAGACAAGCAACCTATTTTGATTACTATTCTGGAGTATCCTATTCTATTCTTATTCAATCTAGGCTATTATTATATTATTCCTTTCCGTTCCATTCAATTAGATTTGATTCCGTTCTATCCTATGGAATTCCATTCCATTCCATTTACTTCCATTTACTTCCATGTACTTCCATTTACTTCCATTTACTTCCATTCCATCCCATCCTATTTTATCCCATTTATTTCCATTCCATTCCATTCTGTATATATATTTTTAGTCTCACTAACTTTCTATCTGTTGATAGTTCATTTGTGTTGATTCTAGTTAGTTAACGAGTTCTCTTGGTGATGGAAGCAGTGTGAAAAGTGCCATATTGTCTAAATTGTTTTTGAGGAAGTTTCCCAAAACAGATAGAGATTAGATGCTGAAGGTTTTCCTGCTGTTTTTCAATACATCGGCTTCAACTGCAATTTATGAGAGCCAAATCAGTATATCAAACATGTCATAAACTGTACCTAAAGCAATGCTATTTTTGAAACTACTATTGCTCTTAACATGATAATATAAATGGCTTCAGTTCGTTATCTTGTTAACACTAGAGGCTATTTAATGAAACTATATGACCAAATTGAGAAAGAAAGGCAAATGTTTTTTTTTTTTTTTTTTTTTTTTTTTTTTCTTTTTTTGTTGTTGCTGTTGTTTTGTTGTTGTTTTTAGGTATCGGATTTACTTGTTGTTTTTCATGTTTTAGATCTACTAACCAATATCGGAGGGACGTAAAAGAACCACTGAGGACGTAAGGAAATCCACCCTTAGTGCCTATATACACCTCATACTAGAAACCTCTCGTTCACAACTCATTGTGAAGCGCCTTTGAACATCTCCATATGGAAAGAGCGCTAGCTATTTAAACAGATATCATCATTATCATAAATAAAGAGGAAAAATCCTCGCCAAATAAGTGAGCCACTTGATTGAATCACCCAATATAACAAGAAATCAGTCAGTATAGGCTCTCAATATTGATAATAATAATAATAATAATAATAGTTTATTTATCCACATAACGCCTAGGAGCATTTCACATACTCGTTTAAAATGCGCACGTGCACTAATCTATTAAGAAATAACCTAAATTAAAGTGATATAAAATATAATATATATATGTATATATGCAATAAATATAAAATATGAAATGATAAATATCTATTTACAATGGGAAGTTAATAAAGGAAATAAGAAAAAAAAAAAATCCAATATATGATAAATAAAAATTTATCTAACGATATATAAAAGGTATTATAACTTGTCAGGGTCTTATTTTCTTTCTTTTATAGGATGACAAGTAAGCTTTAGACGAAGAGACGTTATTTTGACAGTCTATGAAGTTGATGAAAAAAACTGAAGAAAGAGAACAAAGGACTAAGCAAGTACGTGAGAGTTTTAGACATTTTTAACAGTAATAAAATATTTTTTTAGTCATTTTAACTGATCTAAATATGATTCTTAAACATGAATTGTATCTAAGATCAGTTTAACACCTCGCCTTTTCCGAGTTGGAGTTGAGGATATTACCGTGAGGAGATACGGATCTTATATGCTTTGAGTAATGAGATTTTATCTTACGAGTGAGCCCTGCAAAACAAATTAGACATTCTGAACCTACGAGGAGATAAAATCCGAATCTCCATGCAAGCGGCCATAATATATCCTGTATATACAAACATATTCAAAAAATTTAAACATATTCAAGCATATTCTTGTCTGAAATAGTTGTTGGTTTATCATAAGGCTCTATATCTTTACTGAATCATCTCTGTCGTTTAAGTCATCGAAAAGAGAAAGCGAAAGGGCCGGAATAATCGACCAGACAAACAATGATGGACTCAGCGCTAAACAACACTTCTTTCGCGGCACAGCTGCAATGTGCAGCAAGTGAGACTGATTCTACCACACTCAAGGTCATCAAGACAGTCTTATACTCTCTAATCATGGTGGCTGCGCTTCTTGGGAACTTATTTATAATTATTATCGTTTACAAGAAGAAAAACATGCGACGAACAACCAACATCTTCATTGCCAACATGGCAGCATCGGATATCTTCATCGCTGCAGTTGTCAGTCCTAGAATTCTTATAGAACTGTACATAGGGCCTCGTCTTTGGCTAATTGATGGGATTTTTGGAAGCTTTTTATGCAAACTCTGTTTTTTCTTTACAGACTTTTCTGTGAGTATTTCAATCATAAGCCATGCTGTCATCGCTGTGGACCGTTTCTGGGCAATAGTTTATTCTCTTCGCCCGTCCCTATTCACCCGCTCTCGTAGAAAATACATCATCGCATTCATTTGGTTGTACAGTTTTCTATTTCATTCTCCAAATTTGTACGCTCACAGACTGCAAGAAAGAAATGGAGCCAACTTCTGTATGCTTGACTGGTCGCCATTAGATAACAAGACATCAAAGAAAACATTCTTCGGCGTTATTTTCATCATGGTAATTTGCATTCCCGTCATCTTGATGACTGTACTATATTCATGGCTAGTCATATCTTTGAACAGTAAAAAGAGTTTTTCATCCCAGACATCTGAGGTGCGCAAACAGCGTCGTAAGGAAGACATCCGCGTGTTGATTAAAGTCGTCGCTATGGTGATCATGTTCCTATGTTGCTTGATCCCTATTACTGTATTGGCACTGCTAATGTACTATGCATGGGATGGAAACTTAGTATGTAGTGCTTGGGGGTACGCTTTTGTAGCGCACATGTTGTTTGTGTCTAATAGCGCTATCAACCCTTGGTTATGTATCTGTATCCATGAGAGCTACAGACGCCACATCCGAAAGATGTTTTCATCTTGGCGATATCTGTCGACGGAGTCACAAAGACACAGGAATCAAACATTTAGTGAATCTTGCGAAAGGACAAAGATTCATAGTATTATCAACACTAACCAAATGAGATTAAAATCCAACGATGCGAATAGAAAATTGTTATTACATTGTGACAATGCTGTAGTGAAAGAATCGTGTTTATAAAAGTTGGAACATTGGACTGTACAGTTGGTGCAAGACTAGCATAAGATAGATATTCAACGGAATTATAAAAAGTAAAGGACATTAAATCTGCAGTAGGGACTATCTTTTTGTACCATGCATTACACGCATTAACCAATGAGACACGTGTAATATATTAGTATACACAATGCCTCCAAACAGAACTATTTGCATTATACCATCAAGTTCACTATATTTGCCGGCAGCAATCACAGCAACTAAGGGATGCAATAGTCCAAGGCAACACTCGAGTTGCTAATCTTGTTATAACCATATACACAGCAAGCCTAGCTAATGGATTAAAAAAATTAAGCGAAACGATCTACGGTGTACAAGTTTAAGTAACTATTGGATTGCAATGTGGCTAACCCAATACAATATCCATATATAAGTGTCAAATGGATAACAAATCAAACTGTATGATCAATAAACTTTTAGTAAAAACTGTTCATATACCCAATCACTGTACTTGAAACATTGATGTGTCTATAACTTGCCTTTTACATCGCACAAAGCTAACCCAGAGATGGCTAAGAGCATAATATTGATTCCACATGAAGTAAATAGCTGAATGGTGAAATATATCTTGATTAGATTATGTAGGTTTATACTTTCAAAATGTTATTGAAAAAATTACCAATTATTAATAGAGATGCTATTAGTTTTTGTTTTTTTTCTAAGAATAAAAAAAATATTACCTAATATATCATAACACTCCAATTAGCAATTCCGATGTCAAACAAAAAACGAGTCGAGTTGGAATAACAGTACATTGTGGGACTTATCAGAGAACGAAATAGTTCATTCAATTAAATAAGGTAGATTATATTATATTACTATATGCTATATACTTTATTGCTAGTTGTAGAAGTTGCTTGGACTTCAAATAAAGACTCTACCAGCAAGTCACCCCGTAATACTACTATATATTACACCATGATTGGTTCAGTACTATTTATCATGCGTATGAAACACAGACCGTACAATGCTGGAAAAAAACTCGTACAGTCGGCAAATCAGTTTTTCTGTCTATTTATTTTGTATGCGATAGGCAGTGGCGAAGCGAGAGTATGCCAGAGGGGCGAGCACACAAGTTTTGGCGCGAAAATTTCCGCCAAATCCGCTGGTAGCCCAACAAAAAAGGAAAAAGGAAAAAGGAAAATTTGGCATTTTAGTCGTCCATTTTTTTAAAAAAAAACTAGTAAGTTCCATCTGGAAGTGAACTTAATTAAAGTGTAAAGCACAAATAAAAACGGTACTAATTACCGTTAAAATACGATATCATAACATCCTGTTGGCAGGAGTCTTCAAAGCAACCATATTGTGTCTATGTTTATCGCAGTAAATTTTAGGGCATATCAGTAAAAAAAATTTTTGAGTGCAAGTATCTTGACTAGGCACAAAAACCATGAATTTCTTGTCGTAAAAAGAATCAATCCCATCAACGACCGCGCGCTAAATTCAATTGAGTTTCGTGGCTGCCATCTTGGAAAAAAGATAAACATGTACGACTTTCTTGCAAATAGACCTTTTCTTGTTGAAAACGAGACACTCTTAATAACAGATATGAAGCTTTAATAAAGTTTTTTTTTCTTTTTTCTTTTCTTTTTTTTTTTTTTTTTTTGCTTTAAAAAGCATATTGGAGATTGCCAGGGACCCAAGAGCAGCAAAAGATGGTGGAGCTTGTAGTTAGATCTTATCAAGAAATCGAGAAAGTGTTTCGCCACCTCTAAAAGATTTCATTTTTTAATAAGATCGATGAACAATAACATGACCGATAAAGGTAAATCTCTAGTCTCATCTGGACAACATATTTAATCATTAAAAATTTTTTTTGAGCCTTAAATCTCGGCTAAAGGACATTTCTCCTTGGCTTTTCTTGTCCGCCATTTTTTTTTTTTTTCTTTTTTTTTTTTTTTTCTTTCTGCACATCAAGGATTGAACGCGCAAAGACGCATGGGAATGATTCGTTTTCCAAAAAATGATTTGCGATTTGATTGGCTAATTGTTTATCCTCATATCAGTTGATGAGAAATTATGTCACCATTTGCGTTTCTTTTAAAGATTTGCGAATTTAGCGGGATAGGGATCACGTGACTTACACTATACATTGCGATAGAATGATTAGTTGGAATCGTTTATAACAAACCACACCTTGATACTAGCACTCAAAGACTTAGTGTGTGGAATCAATGATCATGATACTTTTCTGGGCCCGGTTAGTACGAAGGGTGGATAGCGCTATCCGACGGGTAAATCTTATCCAGTGGATTAATTCATTGGATAACAGCATCAAGTTATCCACTGGATATTTATTTATCTGTCTGATAGCGCTATCCACCAACAACTACTTCATTACTACAATCATTACTCTCGTATCACTTAACATACCATGGCAACCAAAATATCATCATGCCTTTACATTACAATGAAAACTTTTCAAAATTCAATTACCTAGAACTAACATTTTCGTTAATAAATGCCATATAAAAATCCTTCTAGACGTTTCCAGATGTGGAAGGCCGCCAAATGTAGGTGCGCACCCAGCCTTTAGAAAACCGATAAGCAATTATTTCGTAATCGATTAATACAAACATGATTCTTAAATGCTAAGAAAGTAGAATACTACTCTCGATTAGTACATGACCTTTTTAGTGAAACAGGTCTCACTTAAAAAAAATAGCAGTGCTTCTTCGCATGCGTAAGTCAAGCGTGCACTTTTCCGTTATTCGCTAGTTCACGATATTAATGTTACTTTAACAAAAAGCACGAAATATTCAAGTTCAATTAAGAATTGAATTAACCTAAGTTGAAGTAAGAAAATTTTGCTTTTTTCTGAATCTCCTTTTTTTTTTTTTTTTTTTTTGTATTCAAAAACAGAGAATGTTTTAAAATTGAGGTATCCCTGCAGAGTGATTCAAAGTACATATGTACGTTTTGAACAGGTGTATTTGCGAAAAGTGAAAGACCACACATCCCTGGTACCATTAACAAATTATATGTTATCTTATCTCTAAAGAAAACCGACAAAGCCAAGTAGCTAACAAGATCATTCACGAACAGCAATCGGCCAATTATCGTTCAAATAGGACAATGGAAAAAAGAAAGAAAATGAAAAAGGTATTAATTACCAATTACGATAAGCATCCAATATCATTTTGTTGTGTTTTTAGATATTTTATTTTACATTATTATGGTTCAATCAGTTATTAGTGAACCGCAATGTCATTACTTATTGATTTAATCGCAATTCCGTAAATGGGTTTGGTTAGGTACCTCAATCACCTTATCTCCGTAAAGAAGCCATTTAGATAAACATAAGATAGTTCGATTGTGTGAAAACTTCATAACGAACAGCCTTGGTATAAACGTTTTATTACGTGACAGTAAATCGTATCGGAACTTCCTATCGTCATAAACATAGATAGTAACGCCGGATGTTCTCAAAGGGTGTGGTCAGTGAGAAGGACTTTTAAGTTTTAGAACCAGAAGTAGGGGTGCGTCAAAACTGCATGTCATAAGCTCACTTTTGCAAACCACATCTCAACTACGTTGTATATGAAGCGTCGATCGATCTTATGAGAAGGATCCACATCCTAATCGCGTTTTAAGTGATTTTAGAAAACTCATTAATAATTCATGAAGAAAACACAATAGAAATCATGACCATGAAGGTGATTTTATATCTGATAAAGATTCGTCTTCATTTGCATAAACTTTAACTTGGATTTTCTCTATCAAACTTGGTTCATTTCGTAAAAAAATCGGTACACAATGAGAACAAACATCATAAGTTTTCTAAGCCGTTCAATAATCTCGCAGATCGTGGTTTATCGGGTCTAAAACCACTCGGCTGCGCCTCGTGTTTTATACCCGATAAAACACTCCTGCTCGTTTATTAAACATTACATAAACTTTACTCTAATAATAAACTAAGGCCGCAGAACTAAAAACGGTTGAACCTTTATGTCACCCAGTACTAGGGAGGACATCAAAATGTCAGAATATAACGTTGTAATATAATTTGCTATCTGATGAAAGTTAGCAGGCCGAATGGTTCAAACCTCGTTATCATACTACTCAGTAAACTGATAACAGCCGGCGCGCGCTTAAAATGAAGCAAAAGAGCACTTTTCAAACAGCCTTTTTAAAAAGTGTATTCAAACTTGCTTGCTAACAATATTTGTTTTTTAAAGAAAAACAAGTTTTTTAACGTCTTGTGAAACAGGTTAAATCTGACTGAATGAGGATGTGGATAACCAATGTATTTGTTATCTGTAAACCACAAGGTTTTTTCGCCTCAAGTTGAATAATTCAAAGCCAGCATGCGCATACAATATAAACCCGTTCGTTCTCAGTTGGTGATTTCAAGATCAGATTTAGAAAACATTCACTGAATATTCTAAAAAAAGGTTTGCATTGGATAAAATAACAAGGAAAAGGTTAAGAAGGAGAAAGAAAATATTAGACAAGCACTTTTTATATTCATAATCCTTCCTATTCGTCGTTTTATTTTATCCAACGCAAGCCTCGATGTACAGATAGTGGGCGAGACATTCTATCTTAGTTTTATATAGAGGTTACTAGGTAATTTAAATTGACCTCCATCTATTGGCTTTAAAATATCAATTAACCTTATCTGTGAGATAAGAGAGAATAATACCTGCTTGTTACAATATTATTTGACTAATGACAAGAACATAAAACCAATACAAAAAAGTTGAACTGGAACTGATAGATCTGTAGCTTTCTATTTGTCTAAAGTAAAACAAAAATGATTTAACATGAGTGTTATCTAAGTAATTAGTCCAAATTAAAAAAAAACTCTTTCGTTTATTATGAAAGTTGGAGATGTTACTAGATAAGATGAAATCACATGCATTTTTAGCAACTGAATGACAATATATTTCACTGCAGGACAAAAATGCGTATAAGAAGGAATATTCCAACTACTATTCCCCTAAAACATTTCGTTTTGTCGTTGAACAATGATGAGTTTTATATATTCTTGTAAAATTTCAATGAAATTGTAAACCTATTTTACATCGATTGCAGAGAGTGATTGCTTAGTCTCCTGAGAATGATGCTCATGTTGAATCTTCCGGTATCACAGCGTGGGACAATCACAACAGAGCTACAACCATTGCCAAAATATTCGGTACAATGGCACATTTTGGCTAACACAGAAAATGGCTTTCCTCTGTCGCGATCTCCCCCCCCCCCCCCCCCCCCTGTACAATGTTGCCGTTCCCTGAAAGAAAGTTGGTACCCCTGATCAGACTCACTAACCCTCTGCCAACTTGCAGGTAGTGTTTTGCGAAGTACCCTCTAAAATACTGAAATCTGTCAAGCGTGCCAACTAACTATGGCAATGATTGTAGACTCCATACTAGGTGAATGCCCAAAGATCCAATTGGAATTTAGTAGTTGATTTTGACGGAGAGAGAAAAACAAGAGAGAAGCAACGAGAAACTGATGACTCAATGATTCTACTTACATGTATATGACACTGAGACCGAAAATCAAAACCGTGTTACATTGGTGCGAGGTGGCACGCATTTCGCCCCTGCTCCCATTACTATTCGTACCTACTATTACTGGTCTACCGATCCAGGGAGTGATTAATTTGCCCTTCAGGATCATAAGATTGGATTGCCATTTTTATGTAGTAATAAAGTGTAATACAATATCTTGATACTAAAACTAGCAACCAAAACCTAAGGAACCAAATTCGGCTTTTAAATATACTAGTCCTAAATCAACTACTAAACCTGGTTCAGTTTAGCAAGAAACTGAGTAAACGGAGCGAAACGAAACGAAAACGAAAAAAAAAAAAAATGAAAAGATTGGCGGGACACATTTTTTGTCTTGTGGAGGTGTTAAGTGGAAAAGAGATTCAAGGCAATAAAAACAAAATATTCCTATTTGCAGTCGTAAGAAATGTACTCCTCCTTATATTAAGAAATATATTGAACTCCCACCCCGACCCCTTCCCGCCCGCTCGCCCTAAAATCCTCAATTCTTTACGAGTAGGAAACGAAAATTCCTTGACGTGGGTTTTTTAATATTTTCTTTTTTCCTCAATAAAACCCACAGTTCCCTCTTCGGTTTGACAAGTCTAAGAGTAGTTAAGTAAGTATTTAGTAGGTATATCGTTCTAGGAAGTCAGATAACTAGTTGTTTGTTCGAGAAATTTCAAATGCCGAGACCCACAAAACAGTACAGAGAAACGCTTATACCTGATGTATTCTAAACTAGCATGCTTTAGCTTCAATTGTTCTTTATCAGCGTCTGAGAGTGAATCAAATACTACCGCTGTCCAATCAAATATGATTCACAATGATGCATTGTAAACATACTGTCAGTCTTGATAAAAAGACTTAAATGATTTGCAGTATCCAGAAGGATTACCTATCACTACGAGAAAGTGGCTTTCCGGCACACGGAAGGCGATCCTTATCAAGTACGTTGGTTGGAGTCAAGACAGTTATAAGTCTGCTGTCAGCGTACAGCAATAAAGCATTTCGAACTGCTGCTAGAATCTACCAGTTATAAGACTCTTGATGCTGTAACATGGCTTCCAACTTTACCACAGAGCGAACTGCGATGAATGACACGTATATCGTTATGCAGCAAGATTCTACGCCCATTCGGATCCTCAAGGTCTTGGCATGCAGTATTATCCTGGTTATTGCTTTGGTAGGAAACATCTTTATAATACTGGTTGTTCGGCAAAAGAACGCCAACATGAAGAAGACTATAAATTTCTTCATAATGAACATGGCCTTGTCTGATCTGGTAGTTCCCATAGTCATATTACCGAGAGTAATTGTGGCAAATCTCCTGGATTCAAGCATATTCGTCACGTGGCGAGGATCGGATGGTATTCCAGGCAACATCTTGTGTAAGTTTGTTTTCTTCGTATCAGATCTGACGATGGTCGTGTCGATCTTGTCCATCATTTGCATTGCTATCGACAGGTTTTGTGCCGTTGTCTTCCCTATGAAGCTATCGCTCGTCACCTCAAGGATTCGCTGGGGTCTTATCATTTTTACATGGTTATTCTCGATAGCATGTTTCACCCCGTATTTATACGGTTTCAAGCTTGTTGAAATCCATGGCGGGCAACAAGTTTGTACTTTGATCTGGTCGGAAGACGAAACAGTGCACTTCAAGATTCAACACACCATTGCTATTGTAGCTAGCATTCTCTTCACTCTTATCCCAGCAATACTCCTGACCGTCATGTATACAGTGATTCTAGTTGTAGCAAGGATACAGATAGTACCCGACCAACAGCACACTAACACAGCCGTCAACAGAAGACAAGCCAATAATAACAAACTTTTAAAACTGGCTCTTCTAACGGTGGGTTCGTTTGCAATTTGCTATGGTCCATACAACGTGTTTTTGTTCTATTTGAGTATCAACTTAAATTGGAACATGGCCCAGAAAACGGAAATCAGCACTTTCAAGTTCGTGGCGCAGTTTTTGACCTACGCTAATAGTGCTTTGAATCCCTGTCTCTACTTCATCTTTATTGAGAACTACAGAAGGGGTCTCAAGCGGATCTTAAGGTTGACTCAAGAGCCAAAGAATCGAAATATCCCTGAACTCACCTCTAGACTCACATCTAGAGCAACGGGACAATCTCGACTACAGCAAAGGTCAGAGGAGGATCTCCTACGCACTCCCTTAAAATCGGAATCGCGACAAAACGGCTTGACACTGAACACTACTTCGAATCTCGATGCGGAACGCCACTAAAACCAAATGGACAGAGAACATCGAGTCTCTTTAACTCGGATAAGAAAGTCGCGACCGACAATATCGTTTCACAGTTGTCGTGTAAGTTCGTCATGGACATCAAGAACCTTAAGAAAACATTGCAAAAACTTGAAAAAGGGAAACTAAGAAGCGCAGCCGTCAATCTTATGTATCTATTCCCGAAAAGATCAACAAGCGTATACTAAAAAACGGCTGTTGACAATAAAACTAAAAAAATATCAAATAGATTCATCACTGTACTAAAAAGATGAGATTTATTGCTTGATCTATCTTGTTCATATGCATGCTATTCGATCGGAATAAAGGGTTTAGGCTATATTTGTATTCATCGTTAATAAGTCTTAAGGGCGTCGCCAGTAAGCGCTGTAAAGAAAACCAGCTGTGTCCGCCATCACTAATGAACAAAAATGATTAAATTCGAAGCTACTTCCAGTCAATATTAGACTTCATATACAAAATAGCCTCAGTGTCTTCTTTCAAACAAACTTGTTTGTCTGTCAATGCTAAAGCTAGTCAAACCAAGATAAATCAACTTTGTAATCTGTAGATTTACTTGTTGTAAGGATTCCATATGTAAGTCCAATGGAATACCTTACTTTGAAGAACTACTTTGACCATGTAAAGATACTATGTCACTGTCATATGACACCAGCCATAAGGCCTTGGATTCAGTTGTATTACGAATAAGGAAGCTAAATAAGATTACAACACTAAAATATCTATGAATTTATGTGTGATAAAATGTGAAGTTGGGATTATATCAAGGGAAAGGCAGTTTTCAACAACTGAAGATATCAAAAGGTTTCATTTGCTGGCACGAAAAATAACTGTGAATATGAAATAGTATATCTTGTTAAACTATAGTATAGTGACTTCCGAAAAGACAAAGCACTTGAATTATACATAATAATAAACACCTGAAAAGTATTCTGTGATTGCTTCTGTGCTTTTTGTTTGGGATCCTGATCTTATAAATAAAGGCAAAGCATTTCTTGATGGGCATACGAAAATAATACAAAATTAAAAATAAACAAAGTCAATGCTATGGGGTGTTCCACGTATGACTAGGTATGTTATTTGGCCGGTTTAAAGTGACCGATTCACAGTAGAAAGAAGAATCAAACGTTATATACATAAATAATGACTTTATGCCACAGATAAGATACGCAGTTAATTGCAGGAATGTTATCACCAAATAATAAGAAAATATAAATAGAACGAGACAAAATCAAGCTTTTAGGAACCTGAAGCTCATGTTATTTTTAAACTGACTTAATTTCGACAAATTTAATAGGTATTTATATGTAGAATCAATTAAATAAGAGAAGGAAAGGAAGAAATATAGATTACTTGAGCAAAACAAAGTGATTTTCAAAACAAAGACCTTTTGAGAGACACCAGGGAGCATCCTTTTGATGATTCCGACCCAGAAACATTAACAAAAACACGAGGTAAGGAGAAAAAAATCTTTCTATATTCAGACAAGAATAGAATTTTTTTTAATCAAAGTATGTGTTGGCCTCTTCGACGCCCCTCGGCAAGAAATTTGAAACATTTGAAGGGGAAGTACCTGTAGTTCTTATTTGCTAATTGACGGTAATACTAAGCCAATCAGATGGCATTCTATTCAGACGGAGCGCTAGAAAACGGGTAGCAATTGTCTGTGCTTATCAATCAAGAAATTTGTTCCGAGCCTAGTATTCTGTCCTGATTAAAAGTACCTTATAAGAGAAAGTTGCGCGTATGTGATTCGTAGAAAAATGAAATGGGGGAAAAGAACAAGGATATAGCGGAAATGATAATTATTGGGAGATAATACTAAAAGAATAGTCAATGAATTTATTGGATTATCAGTTTTCGAGCAGTTCGTCCATCAAACAGCTTTTATTTCAGTAGTAATCTTTGGATTTCTTCCTTCCTTCACAGCTAATCCTCAAGGAAAGATCAAAAAGTATTCTTGGTAATTCCAAATTTTAACCCTTTCTAAGAGCAACTCTCCTGCTACAATCAAACTAAAGAGCTCTTAGTTAAATTGTTCAATTTGCTAACAGATTATTAAGTGGCAGTTATCTCATGAAGAGGATTTTAAAATTGAATACTTAGATATTGCAACGAAAATAACACCAAATTCAATGTGATTTTAATACAATTTTTTTTTAAATCGTTTTTAAAAAGTTTTAAGAATAAAGTAAGTGGGACTTTCCATTCTAAACCAATCAGAACGAACAAAAATCTCTTTAACGAACCAATCACATTCCTTGAATCTAGTCAGAAGATTAATGTACGTTATCGTATCAAACCAACAAGACTGTTATGGTTTTCAGACATGCAGCATTAGATGAAAACTATTTTAGTTTCCTTAATCTTCTTCTTTTTAAGTGTTTTGTCTTGAACATTCAATCCTCCATAATAGGATCAAAGAAAAACACAATCTTTGTGGATAAAGCCATAAATTGCATTACTCAATTATTCATTAACCCTTTTTTCCTTCGCTCTTTCTTTCTTTTCAAATTCTTTAATTCGATATGAAAACTAACTATACTGAATATGACAATGATCATGAAGTAAAGGACTGCCACCAATCAAATCGTTGTTATTCTATTCATGCTTTCTAATTATTTGCCTTCTGAGAGCTAGAGGTGATAATCAAAATCAACGAAAAAATACTTGGAATAACATTAAATACAATAGAAGGAGAACACGTTTAATGTTATTCCAAAAAATACTATACTGACAAAGAAAACAAATTTTGCTTAATCATTCCTTACTTGAAGATAAACCCTTTTACCAGCACATTACTCTATGCTGTTAAGCCCCGTTTACACTGGCGATTTTTGCTGCGATTTTTGTGGCAATTTTCGGAAATATGAAATCTTGTGTCTCATCCTTCAAAAGAGACATTTGTCTAGGAAAATCTTGGTATCCTGAAAAAAACTTTACAAGTAAATTCTTTACCATTATTTATTATGGACAAAATCGCAAAAAAATCGCAGCAAAAACCGCTAGTGTAAACGAGGCTTTACTTATTCTATTAGCGATTCTCATTTCTGTATCTTTGTCAGTGCACGAGATACACACCCTCGATAGTAATTTTGCTTGTAAACATGAATGTAATTCTAGGTACAATAAATTGTTGTTGTTGTTGTTGTTAAAAAACCATCTTTATATCAAAGTTTGTGTTGATCTTCTAGTATCGTCAGAACACATAGCTAACGGTTGTTTTGGTAAAAGTGGATCTTTGTGTAAAACGATCTTTATATCTAAGTTTGTGTTGATCTTCTAGTATCGTCACAACACATAGCTTACGGTTGTGATGGTAAAAGCGGAAACTGAAGAAATGGCGGGCATCCTATAGACTGGCCAGGCAGGCTACTAGATGACAAAGGGTTTTTGTTGGTTGCCGTAATTATTATCCCCGCTATTACGATATAAACTGATTCTAATTCAATACTACTGATGGTATAGTTAGTCTATATAGTTTACAATTCAACCGCTATTGAATAATATAAATACAAAGGGGGGAAAACTCAACAAAAATGTGGACTGAGTACTGATACAAAGGACCAGCCTTCTGATGATCTATAATAATGATATTTTAATTATTTATTACTAATTATTGAAATGAAACTATACCAAAAAGACCACTCATAATGGTCTATTAATCATCTCTATCGTTAATGATATATTAAATAAGAAAGAACTGACCGAATCCTGTTATAATAATAGATAACTCTCCCGGGTGATTGATCAGAGCGCACTGGTGTGTTTCTTTCCTGTGGTATAATTACAGCCATTCTCAATCACACACGCCCTCTAGCGGTTGTTTCTGTCCCGACGAAGAAGGTTTTGGTGGACATCAATCACAAGGTGTTTCCATAACATTGTCGGAAAACACAAAGCTACGAGGTCACGTGCCTATAGAATGTATGGAAACGCCTTGACGTCCACCAAAGGCTTCTTCGTCGCGACAGAAACAATCCCTAGAGCGGCGATTGAGAATGGTTGTAACCTTCTATGATATTTTAAAAAAGAACACTCAACACCGACTCTCGTTTTATGATATTTTATAGGTTACTTCAACCCCAAGTTTAACATAAAATTTGTCAAGCCTGAGTGTAATGTTGAACACTACGCGACGCGAATCCCGGCAGCCTCGAGTTCTAGAATGGAATTTGGTGCCACTAGGCTGATACAATTCCAAAATATAAGAACCACAAAATATTTGATTGATTAAGTAAACTTTATTATAAGATATATATTATATATCATTGTGTTATTTTGCTGCCATTCCGCGCCAAGAACACGTAGACGAAGTTCCCATGAGTATGATATAATATACGTTTTCGGGCAGATGACTATAGTGAGCATAGTTTAATATATCAAAAGTCGGCGACTGTCAGACTAAGATAACCTTCATAATAAGAGGTGCTTGGCGGAGTGGCAAAAAGAAACGTACTCTCTTGAGGTTTAGTTAAAAATGTCACTTAAGCACTTAACAAGAAATATCAAATGAAATATTAAAAGGATTCAAAGTCGTCGTCAAGGCGTCCTCAGTTCTGAAAACCCTCAAAATGACAAGGACACTTCAAAGACGGTGATGATGAATTATCGTTGCAGAAATAGTCTTAAGTATGCCAATGTCAAGACTTTAGAGGGCTAGGCCAAAGTAAAGGAAGAAATAGTACAACTGCTTGTCAGTCGCAGGACATGCCGGCTAATAATGAAAATTTAAAACCAATTGAGATAACACACTTTTTAGTTTATAAGCAGAAATTCTAAGGGGTTTCTCATCTCGACAAAAGAAGATCACAAGACTTTTAATAGCGAGTTAGATTTAAGCATTTTACTTGTAGTTTTACATTAAAAATATATGGAAAATTACTCTTAATGCTACAGAAGAAAAGAAAAGACGATAAAGATTACAAATGTGAATGAATGAAGTGTGCAGTGGTGGTTAAAGTGGTATAAACGTTCAAGTTGACCACCACAAGAATACTAAACCAAATGACTTTAGGAGGA
The DNA here is from genome assembly GCF_029948245.1 of Actinia tenebrosa. NCBI lineage: Eukaryota > Metazoa > Cnidaria > Anthozoa > Actiniaria > Actiniidae > Actinia > Actinia tenebrosa. Next base: position 1,047,720 of record NW_028292583.1, read on the forward strand.
GAAAAGAAAAGACGATAAAGATTACAAATGTGAATGAATGAAGTGTGCAGTAGTGGTTAAAGTGATATAAACGTTCGAGTTGACTACCACAAGAATACTAAACCAAATGACTTTAATGCGTTTTAACCGGGCCGGCGTACTAGTGAATACACTATGACGTTCTTGACATCTTACCACAGAATAAACAAGCGAGGTCGATGACTGTTACAGGATTGACATACGAATTGAATGAATCTGACTGTACTTAAACCAAACAATGCACGTGACACCGATTACATCCAATGAACAACGCATGACAAACCGGGTCGGCGTTTAAAACTAGGTACCCCTCTCTATTCACTATGATGAAAATTACAGGAGAGAGACAATAGAAATCACACATCATCGGACACCCATCATTAAGTGAATGACATACGACAACAAATGACAAGCCATGGCCATGATGCAAATTAAACAGTGCAACAGTACAAATCCTGTGAATATCGTTATGAAACTTGCTTTCTAAGTAATCTTTAGTGACATATCGGACAGATCACAAAAATCACTTTACACAAGCTTTCAGCTATCAAATAGAAGGAAAATTTTGTGCAAACAAATAAAAATATTCATTTTGCAATACCAAGAAATCTTTTTGTTAAATAATTCGAAGCACTAGACAATAGAACTGACTCATGTATGTATATAACCTGTTTCTCGATATCACTGAGCTCTTCCTCATCTAAATCAGTGTTTTTGGTGCCTTGTGTGCTCGTTTATTACACGACAGACAACTTCCTATACACTTCCTATTTCTTGTTTGACTTCTCCTCAGGAAGCAAATTCATCTCTTTACAGATGATTGACAACATGACCTCATCAGCTCCGCCCCCTATCGATAATAATCTATTATCTCTATAGGCTCTGCTGACTTCAACATCACTAGTAAACCCCATTCCACCCCAGAACTGAAGGCAAGAGTCCGTCACTTCACGCACCAAACGACCTGCTTTCAACTTTAACATAGAAGCGAACAGGTTAGCATCTATTCCCCTCATGTGAAGATCTGAAAGAAAAATCTTGTTTCAAGGATCGCCATGATAAAAAACAGCCGCAAGTTTTGTGCACATAATTGTGTCCAGAACATGGTGGTAGTACCATTGAAATAACCTGAAGATGTGGTGGAATTTGCAGGTGTTGTGTAGTGCTTCTTAGTATTTCCAGTGCAGACAATGTCCATATTTCGGCAATACCAACTTTGAGTTTTATAAAAACTCTCTGAGAAAATTATTGTAAAATGAGGATTTTTTTTAAAAAACTTGAAAAGTCTTTTAGAAGACACTTTCTTGGCCTGAAACTTGGGATAAACCAAGATTACCACAAATGCTTTTTCTCATGGCCTTAGATTCTGGATGAGGTCTCAACCAGAAATGCCAAGCCAGAATCACTGGACAATAAGACAGACAGACAGTCAGACAGTGACCTCTGTTACTAAGTTTGACCGACAGGTCAACTGAGTTTTGAGTATGTATATTAGAGTTTGTCAGATATTTTAGAAGCATTTAAAAATAAATTTGGTGTTAATGATATTGGTCTTTGCCTTTACACAGACATGTCCAATTCAATGACACACACCAAACCATGGAAATGTAATGGATATTAATTTAGTTGTTTAACTCATTAATGTTTAAGATGTTTACAACCTGTTACATATGATTTTATGATTGGATAGTTTTATAATATTACTTTAGCACACTCCAGAAGAAAACAAGGAAGCAATTATTAAAGAAAACAAAGAATAAACATACTTCATATGTACTCACAAGATGTCCTGTATACCAGGGATCTCAGCATTTCCACTTCTGTTTGCAGCTCAGCTAATCTAAAATGCACATATTGGTTGTCCAGAATGGATTTCCCAAATGCTGATCTGTTTCGGCAGTACTCTGCTGTATCTGATATTAGCCTCTCCATTGAAAGTAAAACTGCAAAACAATAATTAAAATATTAGCTTATTGTCTCAAGGGTACAGAATTTTGTACTAGACTTGTAAGTATGTGCTTCTTGTGAATCACGGGTGTTATAGCGGTGAGAGAGCTAAAAGTCGATCTGCTGAGCTCAGTGTCATTTGAGTAGAGTTGATTGTCGGTTGCCTGTGCTATAAGATTTTCTCCGGTTTTCCTCCCTCCACAAAAATCAACTTCTAAATTCCTATTGGAATCCAATGGAAGAAAAGCTACTCTATGGATCCACTGTTAATTCCATTGTTTTCCCCCATTATTATGCCATCAGTAAAATGTCAATCAAACTTCACCTTGTAGTTGTGAATGTCTATTTTTTGCTACCATACAGTACCACACACATCACAAATTTACTCACCTGAAGCTCCAGCAAACACTCTTTCTTCAACAAACTGCAACATCTGATAGATAAATCCCTTCCCTTCCTCACCAATCCTGTATGACTGAGGAACCCTGACTTGATCGAAGTAGAACTCAGCTGTATCAGAGCAATGCATACCAAGTTTATCAATAGCACGGGCTCTTTGTACCCCAGGTAGGTTTAATGGTAAACATATTAAAGATTTATTGTAGTGTGGGTGACCTTCACTTGTATTGGCTAATAAACACATCCAGTCTGCTTGAACACCATTTGTTGTCCACATTTTACCTCCATTGATAACATAATCATCTTAAAAAAATATGCAAAGAAAATAGTCTATTTTCAATAAAAGAGGTGAAAATTATACAATAAAACAACTAAAATGAATCCAGGACCACTGTTGGTTATTATATATTCAATAGCCTGATGCTGGATGCAGACTGCAGACCAGAAAAAAATATCGAAAATAACTGTAGAAAAAATACTCGAACCTATTAAAAAAAAAACAGTGAGACAAAACATAAATATAGTAAAAATACCGACAATAATGATGAAAACACTCACACGCTCCAAGCTTATTTCAAAACAAGACTTCTTAAAGCAAATCAATTCGTAAGGAACTAATTTTAAAAAATGCTTTCCTGCGCAACCTTTGTACACCATAGTCTGAAATTTGAAGATGCTGAGAGGGTTCAAAACCATGCAGGATTCCTCGTTAGCACACATACCAGGTTCAAGTGATAATAGGTAGCTTCTAATTGCTTATATGTATGTGTTCTTATCGAACCAGCTACGGTACTCCCTTGTTGTAAGCACAACATCTGGTCATTGTATCATCGTTATGTTTTGCTCTTATGTTGGATCTTCTTTCCAAGTATGTACCATCATTTCTCGATAAAGCTTCCTTTCTATTGGTACAATCACACTTTTGCTGGCATAGCTTTTTCCCTGTATTTTTCGGTGCAGAACTAGAAGCAGCCGCTGTTAATTAAGTTTGGCCTCATGGAACCAAACCAAGTACTCTTCAAGACTTTCATCCATTCGCTGTTCAGTAATTCACCCCAAAAAATTGTTTATTTTTTTTGGTCTCGATAAAAAGTATCAAATGATTAAACGATTGAACACACTATGACAAAACAGTTTGGACAGTAAATGATTTTAGAGTTACGTACGTTAGTGTAACTTGGAGCGTGTAAGTGTATTCATCATTATTGTCAGTATTTTTACTATATTTATGTTTTGCCTCACTGTTTTGTTGTTTTAATAGGTTGTTCGAGTGTTTTTTCTACAGTTATTTTTTATATTTTTTCTGGTCTGCAATTTGCAGTCTGCGTTTGTCGCACACTGCTTTAACATTATGCCCTACTGAATGGCTTGGCTTGAAGGCCAAAGTAAATGAACCATACATTATAAACGTGAGTGTGTGGCTCATGGGAAATTCGGCATTTGGCCAAAGCCTAACTTCGCAGTACATACATGCAATATCGATTTATCAAGATGTTTAGCTAACCTCCATCTTTGACAGCAGTAGTTTTAATGCTAGCCACATCTGATCCTGCTCCTGTCTCACTCACCCCAAGGCAAGCCACTAAATCACCTTCTATGGTAGGACGAAGAAACTGTTGTCGTAATTCTTCACTTCCAAACTTGATTAAAGCAGGTGTAGTCATATCTGCTTGAACCCCTATGGCCATGGGGACACCACCACATTTTATTCTTCCTGTTAAGAATAAAGCCACAAGAAAAGAACATATTGCATGGAATGATACTAATACAATCGCTGTTCCTTGTTCGTGATTCAACTGTGGATCCTATTTAATACTCCTTTTTACAGTTCCATTCAGTGACCATAAATAAAAGTTCCAAGTGGAGGTTGGAGTTGCAGCGCATAGCAAAACTATAGTTTATCATGCTTTATTATTTATTCATGGTCACTGAAGGGAATTGTAAACAGAACTATTCACATGGAGCGTTATGGTTTAGTGTTATTCTACTGGGGCAATTTAATCTGATCTTACTCTATCTCCTCTACTATATAAACATCTCTCTCACTCTTACTTCCTATTGACTCCGACGAAGGACTAACGTCCGAAACGTCAGTTCCTATTTTCACTACGGTGTATAACTTATCAAGAGTAAGTAAGATCAGTTATCGTAGATTGACCTAGCATTGTGATCATTATAAAGTCAAGAGTGATATTGAGAAAGGAAAATGAGAATAATTTAGGGAGTGGGACACATTTAAAAATGACATCAACAATGGGCTAGTGCATTTATTTTCCGTCCCCCGCCCCCTCCCCCCTCCCCCCTCCCCGCCTCCCCCCCCCTCCCCCCTCCCCGCCTCCCCCCCCTCCCCCCTCCCCGCCTCCCCCCCTCCCCCCTCCCCGCCTCCCCCCCCTCCCCCCTCCAAGAATTCGAAGGTCCTCAACGGTCCTAATTTGCTCATAAGGAAAAAAGAATATATGAAAAACTAGTACATCGTATACTAGTAAGTAAAAGTACTAGTAAGTCATTGCATAACATATTTGTCGTACTAGTTTTGGCGTACCTAGTTCTTCTATAATAGCAACGCTGTAAGAATAGTCCAATCCTTGCCCACCACACTCTACTGGTTTATTAACCCCCAGATAACCAGCAGTACCAAGTTTCTTGAATAGTTTGTGAGCAGGGAACATTTTGGCCTTTTCCCATTCATCTACAAACGGGTTAATTTCTTTATCGATAAACTTTCCGAAGGCTTCTCTTAACTCAGCGTGTTCAGCAGTGTATATTGATTCATGTGCGTAATCATAGGGATCAGGGCGAAGTTTTACAACCGTTTTAGTTGAGGATTTTGTAGAGAGAGGCCGTAAAAGTACACGAAAACTTCTTCGAGCACCCTGACTTGATAACAGTCGACTGGAAGCCATCTTGGATTTGGCCGACCTGTTGTTTCAATGCATTTGGGTACCCTGTGGTTTCAATCATCTATCTGCGTTGAGGGTCGGGTGGGTCGGGTAGGTAATAGCATCTGGGCACGAGCAAAATCAGCTACATTCACGAACGGTTTTTCTGCTGAACAAAGAGAATGATACAAAATCAGGCTTAAGAGACAAATAGAATGGGGGAAACAAAGAAATTGTTATTTTTTGCCAAAATCAAGTTTTTCTATTTCAAACCACAAGTGGCATTTCCCAGTTATTCTTTAGTTTGTTGGAAAAGGCCCTTACTACAATAAGTACTTGGTAGCATGATTTTTGGACAAGGGGTAGGGGGGAGGGGGGGTGACAAAAGGCCATAGCATTCCACCTATCCAATCTTCGTAAAATTTCGAATTTTCCAAAAAAAAAAAAAAAGAAAGAGAGACAACCCAGGTTTGAGTCCCACCAGGCTTGGTGTTGTATATGAGTATATGTAGCTGGATTGTTTGTTGGTTCTATTCTGTAGCTTCAAGAGTTTTTTCTCCATCTAGGTTCTTCAGTTTTTACTCCCTCCACAAAAATCAACTTCTAAATCCTAATCCTATCTATCGATAGCCTTGCAAAACCCATTTGTTTTTCCGTCCACTATATACAAAGTGGTAAATCCAATTAGATGTAGCATTTAATATTGATCATAATTTCTAATTAATTTGTAATTTTATTGAACTTTAAGTAAAAATTTTTATTTTTTTATTTTTCGTAAACTTTGTGAGAAACATGTTCAACTTCCAACATGCATTCTGCCCCTAGCTATCAAAAATTATTTATTTCAATAAATATTACAATTAAAATTGATTAATTAATCTTTCCAGAAAGTATCCTTCTCATTTTCTATTTTTCCACGAACCCACATTTGTGCAATCCACTTTTCACCAGAGAGAACTGGACAGGAACCATGTAATGACAAGGGATCTACTTGAGATGCCTCATCTAAATGACTATAGAATACAACACATGAGCCAAGTACTGGAGGTATCTTTACTCCTCTTTCACTTGCACACACTTCTTGAATAGGTTTCCTTTCCACCTGGTTATGTTCTATAGAATCTGTTTGATTTGTGGCAAATGGAAATACTGTTTCTCCTCCTTTTTTAACATTATTCAAATACAGCAAAACTGTTGCTTTTCTGTTGGTCCTTTTGCCATTCATTAAGAAACCTGAATCGTAGTGAAGACCATAGTTTTGCTTCAATGTATACTTGGTCAATGAAATAGGTTCTGCATTATTCCATGGTAGTCCAGATAAGTTTCCAGCTAATTTTGCAATTTCTTTTAAAATTGGTAATTCTGCATCACCTGTATCTCTTAGATACAATGAGGATGAAAAGCCACTGTCTGTTTCAGATGAAAGTCTTTGAGCTGCAAGGCTTAATAGCTCTTTTCTTTGCTTTTCTGATATGCAGCTTTTATACAGGTGAATTTTAGGAAATTTGGATAATTCAATGTACTTTGGTTTCAAATTCTCCTTGGATAATAGACAGAATTTATCTGAAAATGTAATTTACAAAAAAATAATAAACTATATATTAGTAAAAATCAAGGACATCTATGAAAATCGGTGAATCAAGAAATGGATAATTAAGGTGAACGAATGAATGAATGAATGAACAAATGAACAAATGAACGAGTGAACGAATGAAATCTTAAAAATAGCAAAAATGATTACTTAAAATATTAAAAAGAGTGGCTAAATTTTAAAACTTTGATATCAAAATGTGAATGAATGGACCAAAAATATTCTATTTTCGTAACGTACCTTGGTCTTTAAACGGATTCCATGAGAACGGATTATACAAAACACAAGAATCAAATTTGCTTTGAACTAAAAGTGCAAAAAATATAGAAATATGCAAGAAACAGTAGTTCTTCATCAGTGTTAAAGACTTTGTAAAGAAGATCCTTGTTATTATTATCTAAATAAATGTATTTTACTGGACTAAATCAGTTCGAGTTTGACTTATATTTTCTTCCCTTTCATCCGCCATTTTCTAAATCATGTAATATTATTCACGGCCAATCCTGGTACCAACTACAAAGGTAGCCCAATTCGAGAGTGCGGATCATTGAGGTTGACTGGGAACGGAGAAGTGGGGACCATAGGAAGCTAGGGGTTGGATTAAGAAACCCAAATTGAGCAATGTCTACTCACTATTTTGATTTTGCCATTATTTTGTTCAAATTATTATTTTCTATAAAAATGAATACACAAACGTAACAGACCTTCTTTGGAGATTCGCACCTTCGGACTCACAACATCATCAATATTTTTTTCATATTAATTCAAAATTTTACTTTAGCTTTATTTTTTAAATATTTCAGTTCAATATCAATCTAACCCCGAGTCTTCAGCTTTTTGATCAGCGGGCTGGCGCTGATAAGATTGTCTTACAAGGCTCTGACGACAACAAGCAGGAAGAATCTGGGTCCGAGTCTACACGCACACAGGCTCGCGCGCACTAAATCTCGTGTAATATATCATGGATCTTTGATATTAATAAATACATGTTACATAAATGGTCATTTGTTTCAAATATTTCTGTAAGTTTTGCAGTACTTTTTATTTCGTCTATCGATCATAAACGTCATTCATATCATTTTTGTCGTTTCCCTACATTTCGTGATCATCTATGACATCACGCAATTATCGAATACGTCACAATATAATTGTTTCTAATTACAAAGAAATCAAATACGATAACTTGCATTTGGAAGCGCTAATCGAAAAAAAATGATCTTCCTTATTTTATCGGCTATTTTTGTTTCCGGATTCACGGGCCTGATTGTTGTCAAGTTTTATTTTCCAGATTATGATCTTTTACGGTTCGACCGGATTGCATTCCAGAGAAATGGTACGTTGGGTGAGAAAATATTTGTATTCAGTTGGAAGAGACAGTTGGAAGTCAGCTGCTGCTAAAACCGAATTCCGTTTTCTCTTTACCACAGGATCCAATCTTATTACAGCTTCACAGCAAACAAATAATTCAACAGAAATAGCAGTTATTCTAAAAGGTTAGAATTATTCCTGGCAGCTTTTTAATTTGATTTTTTCGACCTCCGTTAAATTAATCAAGCTTTTTGTTTTTGTTACAGGTCACTCTTTTTCTAAAAAGAAGGTAGATCAAGAACCACAACTAAAGCTCAAAAATGTTTTTTCAAACTTCCAAATACATAGAAAATCAACGATGTTTGATTCAATGTCATCAAGAGAAGGTAGTAATTATAGCTTTCTATGAACATAGGCATGCGATACTATTTTAAAGGCTGTGCATGCGCTTTCCAAGGCTTATAATAGCATATAGTTCTTTGCTTTTTTAAAACCTGTAACTTTTCTTTTTAAAACACAGGTACCAAAGTCTGTAGATTGTATTCTCCTCCCCCTGTGTTAAAAAATATTAACACGGTAAATAACTGTACCGCTTTATCACTGAGGGTGGTTCCTCAACGATCGTTTTCGCCTGTGCTTGCACTTCTACCCTGTATGATTCTATTTGTCATCATTGCAATGTATTGGATTAAACGGTAAGTATTACACCTGACTTACGTTTGCATTAAGTTATGATAATGGAATACTTCCACGATGCGGCGGCCATCTTGAATCGCAAGGCATTATGGATCGTCCATGGGGGCAACTAAAGCTTTGTTACAGTAATGTTGTTCACAAGAGAATACAAAAGAAACGAATTAAGGCGGCACATATCGATCACCTTTACCCATAAACGGAAAGACAAACACGACGATCTATATATTTTCTGTCATCTTTGTTTCGTTTTGCCTCGTGGACGCCGTATCGTCGAAGAAGTAGTCCATTAGCAATAGTCTTTCGACATAAGTATCGATAGTCGGAGTAGAGTATCATGTTATTGGCTTTACATGGTAGTAGGGTATACGTTTAGGAGACTTTAGGTGGACCAGATATTTACTAAGGACTGGATGCTAGCATTAATAAATAGAACAAGCTCCATCTGTCCCCTTAGTATTCCGTACATAAACAACTGAGCCACAATCAATTCATAAAAGCAAAGGAAAATCATTTCAGTGTTAAATAAAGTGTTGGCCAAACATGACAGGTTCTATCAACCCTGTTGATGTTGAACACTGTTCAGTTTCGTTGTATTCTGTGCAATGGCAAAAACAAAAAACTTTTATAATCTGAAAAAAGTAATTAAAGTGAAAATTAAATAAAGTTTCATGTGGTTAACAATTTACTCTACTTTTTACAGCAGAAGTAGCCGTGCGAAAACTGAAAAGAAAAGTCATGCTGGAAAAGACTTATTACTTATCAAGGCTACCACCTCTTTGCCTACAAGCCTGTCTCTCCGCCAAACATCCGTGGGATCGAAACAGTCCAAACAGGTTGATGAGGCAATGGATTGTTCCCAAAAGGACAAAGCCAATAATATATCCTATTCTACATCTAATAAAGCTGTACGAGATCTGTCGGTGAGTACATGATATACAACAGATTGAGTACATCTTACAGTACTTTAATTTTTAAAGTGTTTACAAGGTATAAGGATCGTTACAGGGGCGTAACCAGGAGGGCAAGGGGACCCTGTCCCATCTCCAACCTAACGCTGTAGAAAACTAAAAACCTAATAGTTATGTGATATGTTCACGCGAGTTACCGATGTTCTGAAAATGGGTTTTGCTCCAAACGTATTATTAACCTCATAAACCTAGGATGCTTTATTTTAAAACTAGTTTGCATTTTGACGGTGTGGTTTGATGTTTTCAGACTTTGGTTCAAGGGCATGTACCACTACCTCACCGATTTACCAACAAAGTTGAAATAGGAAAAGGTGGATTTGGCAAAGTATATAAAGCCCTAGACTGGACAACTAACAAAATCGTAGCCATCAAAGAAATTCAATCTAAGAAAGTCAAACGATTTTCCGAAAACCTAGTACCAAGAGAAGCAAACATACACAAACAATTGAGCCATCTGAACATAGTAAAAATGGAGAACTATTATCCTGAGGGCGAAAACTTTAATCTTGTACTGGAATACATTAGCGGTGGTCCCATTTATCGACTAGCTCGCACAAAAGCAGTTACAGAAAACGACATTTCCTGTATCGCCAAACAAATTTTCAGTGGCTTGGAATATATCCACAGTTTACAAATTCTTCATGGTGATATAAAATGTCCCAACATCCTTTACACTTTATCTGGACAAATAAAGATCACGGACTTTGGGTTAAGCATGAAGGAGGAAGATCTACGCAAATACAAACACTTACGGCAAGGCACACCTCATTACATGGCGCCTGAACTCGTTTCCCGCAAGCCTTATGGAGTAAAAGTAACTTTAAACTGGGATCTCGTGAACCAACAAATCAAGCGTCGTATTTTACGCAATAATATAAGAAAAAAAACTAATGTATTTTCACAATGTTAATGATATTGATCAAAATGCTCACTTTCAAGATTTTTGTTGACAAGATAGCACTCGGCTTTATCCTTATATTCACAATATCCCAGTGAATAATAAAACCTTTAGTTATGTTCACTTAATTATGACCTGCAGCTTACTCTTGCGGAAGACTATTTAATTTCTTGGAGTACTAACAGAAAGTTCTCAACACTAAATACATATAATTGTACTTTTTATCTGTGATAGGTTGACGTATGGGCGACGGGTATAAGCCTAATTGAACTACTACAAGGCACTGTACCGCATTGCAGTCTAAGCTACGATCGGGCAATGAAAAGAAATGCGTCTCAGGGGATCAGGCTATTAACCAATCAAAACTCTTATTCACAAGAAGCAGTTGAATTCATAAGCAATACTCTTAAGCTTCGCCAGAAACATCGATGGCACTCGTATATGCTTCTAACGCATCCGTTTCTGATCAAAGCCCCACCACCAGCTGCCCTGATCCCCTTGATAGTGAAGGCGCGCAACAACAACGTGAACTGATTATACGCTGATCCGACTCGGTTCGAACAGTCCAAGAGAAATATCCAATGCGGTGAGGTATGTAAAGGGGGACATGAGCGTGTGGGAACAGCAAATTATTTCGTAGCTCCTGCGTTTATCATTGCTTCAACTTGACAAAACGCGCGATGATGATATACCAAGCCCGCAACAGTATCATATTTATATGTAAGGAATTTAAGCAGACATAACATGTATATCAGAAAAACGCGCATGCAGACAAAGTTTGGGAAAGTCCCACATCGTTGTGACCTTTCGCTGATTACATTCACAACGCCCATAGTGCATTTCAGTTTTGGTATGCAACATACGCGGAACCAAAGCAGCCATCCTTTGCGCCATTTTGATATTCAGCTAATCATTATATATATGTCGCGGAGCTGACCTCTTCTCGTCCAGACTAAAATTTTTGTTTGTCTTTTTAGGTCACCTTGATTTGGCGGTAAAAATGATCGGCTCGTTAGAAGGCTTGTTAGAAGCACCACTGTATCACGATGACAAGACCATCTCATTCTATTTTTACATCGACTATTGTCTCACAGTTCTTCCAGACCACTTGATAAAATAACCTTTGGCCTCACTACATTTAATACCAGGATATTGTTAGCCGATTTATTACCTTGTGTAACTCGTAAAAGAGCTCGAAAAGATAGCTCCAAAGTAATGTTTTATAATGAGGTTTTTCTGCTTTTCACATATATAGTATTTCGCGGGGGATGCCTTTGAGAACTGGTAGTCTAGCAGAGAAAAAGTTAACTTTTTAAGAGTAAAATAACTAGTAGTTACATGTCATGCAAAATTCTTTAGGATTCTATAACAAATGGAATCGCAACACGGGTCAAAGTACCGTAAAATCCTGCCAAAGCCCTGCAAACTGTCTTGCCCTGCAATCAGTCGTTAACGTTTTTTTCATGGGTTTATAACCGGGTGGGCTAATACTCAGGGGGATCTTGAGAACATGGTCTCTTGGGAGAGTTATGAACGGAAAGAACAAGAACGTGGGATAAAGACAAAACGGGTTATTTCATGTATTGTTTTTCAAGTGTCATCGACGCCATAAACGTGAGAAAAAATAGATTTGTTCAATAGGCTTATAACCAGGATTTTACGGTAGCATGCCGTCTCTCTCTCCAGGGATACGTACTGAAAAATGTCATTTTAAAGCTATTAATTGACAAGCTTAAGAATAGTCTATGTATTTATAAGACTAATCTCAATATTAAAAGTATTGTTAGTAGCGTGGCATAGTATTTTGCTTCACTGACTACACTATTTACTACAGCTACAATCGAGTTTAGTAGATTTAGGATTCACCGCTTGTTCGAGTAGAAACTAAAATGAATAAAATCAAACAAATCAAACTAAAATAAATCTTATTTTCACTTCTTCTCATATCACATAAACAGAGCAAGCATAAATTACGACAGAGATAGCATGCAATCAAAGCTCAATTAAACATTGAATGTGGAATTTAGAAGTTAATTTTTAATGAATGGGAAAAACCGACCAGAGATACCACGGGTTAAAGATATTCGTTAAATTTTGAAAAGACTTCAGTAGATTCACAACTTACTTGTCATCCATAGGTATGGTCGGTCATGGAAACTGAGGTGAAAACTTTTCCTCTAGTTTTTGACTTCAAAGATCCCCAGCTCTGACGCTGACGAGTAACACTCGAGTGCTCAATTTTGCGCTTGCGAGCGTCTGCGTAAAGATTATGCGCAGATCAGTTTAAGAGCGACTGTCCACTAATATCGAGCCAAATAAAGAATCGGCGGCAACAGTAAAAAATCGATTTTCTTTATTTTTGGTCCAGAGTTAGGTATTAGTGAGTAAGTAAACGTGGTGGGTTTTATTTCTTCAAAAAAAAAATTATCGCTGAGAAAAATCGAAAAACCGGTCCGTCGGATCTCGGGCTCAAGACGGCTAGAAATGAAAGCCATTTTAGGGGTGTCTTTAACGTTATCCTGTAAAGTCGCAACACATTTTTCAACCTTTTAAAATTGAGATATTCGTTCTTCAACTATTCTTGAACATTTTCAAGCAATTTTAGGCTCATGGGTTAATTATTTATTTTTTTAGAGGTCCGTCAAACTCGCTATAATTTCCGTCTTCAACAACTTCGCTCCGGCACACAATTTCAAAAAATACATTCTACATGTGGTATAATTCAGAATCTTTCAAAACTTCGGATTCTAAGCAAATTAATATGGATCTTAAAAGTTCCATCAAAATTAGTTTGGGGAAATTTCCACAGCGGTCCAAACAAGCGATTGAATAATGCTGGTTTTTAGAAGAATCCGCCCCGTGACTTGAAAACATCGTGTTTGGAGCCTTTGAAATTAGGGCAAAAATCAGTCTATAATTTTGCTAAAACGGACAGGTTTTAATTTCCAACGACTTTCTAAGTGTTTCTTTGAGTGAACTTCAAAATATCAAAGCTTAAGAATCGAGATTTCCTTTTATTTACTTTGAGTGAGAACTACCCAGTTTCTAATTAGCATAGTGCTTTCAACGAGTAGATTTCAAAATATGTTTTTTGATCTGAAAACACTCCTACAATTCGACTAATTTCAAAGCAATATTACAGAAAGACGCTTCCTACTTGCTTTACATGTTTTCTTGCTGGTTCTAAACAGTTTTACTTCCATTTTTAGAAACTGAGTTGTAATACGTTATCGGAACTTGGGATCAGTACTATTGATTGCGTGACCTATCGTCCCGTGGGGGGAAGGAGTAGGTGTGAAAAGCTAAATATAGCGGGCTTACAGGTTTTGATTCGATTTGGGAAGCAATAACAAACTGACTACGAAGTTGTTGGCCTGACAAATATATTGAACGAAAATGTACCATAGCATTTTAGTTACTTAATAATAATAATAATGATAATAATAATAATAATAATAATAATAATAATAATAATGACAATAACAACTTTATTAGACAGGGCAACACCGTTACCATAAATGATAATTTTCAGGTGGCCCTCGTTAAAATATATACAAGATAGAATAATATTATGAATAATAGTAAAATATATATACATATCAAATCCCCTCCCCGCCAAACCATCAATACCCCCTCCAACCCCCCACCCACCCCCTACCCTCTCCCACACGACGACCCTCCCGCAACCAGGTGTATATGAGACTATATAATAAGAAAAGAAGGGGGAAAAAAAAGCACTTGGCTATCTTGCTGATACCTGAGGCTAATTTCTAATTTGAAGATCTTGCATCTTGAATTACATGGCAAATAATAAACCCAAGAATGGGGAATATTAAGAAAAAATTACTGAAATTGTCAATTCCTACTTGTCATGATGTGCTCAAAAATACCTGGCTAAACGAGGCAAAGATGGTCAATTAGATGGTCACATCTTTGAGTCATGCAGTCGGGAATACGTTGTCATTCTAGCTATCATGTCAGATGTCATTGAAAGGCTTATGGTCATCATGCCCAAACTATGCTAAGTTTCTTACCAGCCGTCAGGACTACGCCCTGGATGCAATCGCAACGGTCCGAGCATTTTTTATGCAAAATCATTATTAGGCCGTTGCCATGGTGTTGCAATCAAGCGCATGGACTTCTCAGATCGACAGGGAGGATAGGGAGCCTGTAATAGAAAGGCTGCTACCATCAAGTCCCATATAAGAATCCATCTCAATGAAGGCAATGATAACATTTCTCCTGAGCATATAAAAAACATCTTATCGTCAGACGGAATTCCTGCTGTGGGCGTCACCCTCTCTGGACCCCCCGTCGTCCCAGATATGCCAATATTGAAACTGGATGGTGTCAGTCAAATATGTGGGTTCGATTCCCAGCGAGGTCGGAAATTAATTTTTCCGAATTTAATTCCAAGGGCTTTCGCCCGGAATAACCTCGTTCGCAAGCACTATAACTTATCTTTATTTCTATATCTTCATGTATTTCATAAGCGCTACGTGGTCCACATATTCTCATCTATGTAAAGTAGAGTATAGTGAAGATGGGATTCGTATCTGGAAGGCATACTGAATTGGACCAGGTAAACTTCTATCATCCAAAGATCTACAACTACCTACCGAGTCACAGATACCATCCCTGACGTTGATTGAAACCAGTGATAGTCAATTTACACAGATCAAATCTAAAACTCCCAAATCCGTTGAATCAGTAATAACGACAGAAGCTAGAGAGCCAAGTGCACTGTTTACCTGTCCTGAAGAAGGGTGTACGATGATGTTCTGGAGACATTCTTATCTTGAACAGTATCTAGATTGTGGAAAACACCATTTTGCTTTGAGCGGGAGACCATTTTTGCGACACTGTTACGCAGAAAAATTGGAAGGACAGTTCATTGGGATCCCCCATTTAGATGCCAGTATACAGAAGAACGACAGCACAAAACAAGAAAGAAACCTTGCCAATGGGATGGCCCCTAAGATCTTCACTAGAAGGTAAAAAAAGATTCTTCCAAAAGCAGAAAGACTTGTCAGTTGCTAGAGCCATGATGACAGCAAAGCACATCAACGGCAATGGACTGTTCAACAGCGACGAATTCTTGACAAGCAAGCATCACCACGCGTAGCTAAAAAGAAGAAGCTTCCAAGTCCAGATCCAAAGGACGATGTCGATGATTATACCCCTGACGAACTGGAAAACGCCATTCATCAGTACTTGAGATTGAAGAATTCGTAAAGCCGTCCGTAAAGCACCCACTGGTCTTCCAACATATTACAATTGTGATTTGGCATCAAAGTCAACACTGGAGACTTTAGCCATCGCAATGTTGAAGCAAATATGCCACCATTTTGGTATTGACACCACAGATGTTCAGTTCAAGCGCAATGAGAAGCCATATACAAACAAGATTATAGCCCTTTATGCAAACAGCGAATGTCAGGTTTAATGGCAGAATATTCGGCAGTTACTATTTATTACTCTCTTTGGATGGAATGAATTAGAAACGAGGAAAACCGCACCGATTTGGTTTAATTTTATATGTAGAACTCAAAATGGAGTTGCTGGTTTTCTTGGTCGGCCAACAAGAAAGTTAAGACCGCCCAACCAAGAAAACACCGGCGAACCAAGAAAACACCGGCCAACTATGAAAACACCGGCCAACCATGAAAACCAGCAAAAAATATGTAGGCCTATATTTAGCTTTTCACACCTACTCCTTCCCCCCACGGGACGATAGGTCACGCAATCAATAGTACTGATCCCAAGTTCCGATAACGTATTACAACTCAGTTTCTAAAAATGGAAGTAAAACTGTTTAGAACCAGCAAGAAAACATGTAAAGCAAGTAGGAAGCGTCTTTCTGTAATATTGCTTTGAAATTAGTCGAATTGTAGGAGTGTTTTCAGATCAAAAAACATATTTTGAAATCTACTCGTTGAAAGCACTATGCTAATTAGAAACTGGGTAGTTCTCACTCAAAGTAAATAAAAGGAAATCTCGATTCTTAAGCTTTGATATTTTGAAGTTCACTCAAAGAAACACTTAGAAAGTCGTTGGAAATTAAAACCTGTCCGTTTTAGCAAAATTATAGACTGATTTTTGCCCTAATTTCAAAGGCTCCAAACACGATGTTTTCAAGTCACGGGGCGGATTCTTCTAAAAACCAGCATTATTCAATCGCTTGTTTGGACCGCTGTGGAAATTTCCCCAAACTAATTTTGATGGAACTTTTAAGATCCATATTAATTTGCTTAGAATCCGAAGTTTTGAAAGATTCTGAATTATACCACATGTAGAATGTATTTTTTGAAATTGTGTGCCGGAGCGAAGTTGTTGAAGACGGAAATTATAGCGAGTTTGACGGACCTCTAAAAAAATAAATAATTAACCCATGAGCCTAAAATTGCTTGAAAATGTTCAAGAATAGTTGAAGAACGAATATCTCAATTTTAAAAGGTTGAAAAATGTGTTGCGACTTTACAGGATAACGTTAAAGACACCCCTAAAATGGCTTTCATTTCTAGCCGTCTTGAGCCCGAGATCCGACGGACCGGTTTTTCGATTTTTCTCAGCGATAATTTTTTTTTTGAAGAAATAAAACCCACCACGTTTACTTACTCACTAATACCTAACTCTGGACCAAAAATAAAGAAAATCGATTTTTCACTGTTGCCGCACCTTGCTCGATATTAGTGGACAGTCGCTCTTAAACCGCTGGTTGAGCGATTTTACTGTAGAATTTTAGGGTTTGAGACTGTTAAGACGGATCAAATAAAATATAATTGAATGTTGCAAATATTTTAGAGGATGCTGTTATTTTTTATTGATGATACGTTGCAGTTGCTTTGTTTGAATATTGCCATCTTAAAAAAGTAATTGCCGAAAAAAAATGGTGGATCCAAAGTTCGCACAAAATAATTTAAAATTCAAAAATCAAAAACGCAATAGAACGCTATCTATTTTCTCACATCATCTTAACATATCAATTACTCGATACATGTCGATAGAAAAGGAGTTAATCATCTTCATCTGGTTGGGCTGCCTGTGGTTGGTATTATTTCCCATGATGCCCTGGTTATGTTCGTCGTCAATGGTGAGTTGCATGCTGGGAAGGTGTCAGTTTTTACCGAGTCATTCCAAGATGGCGGCCGGCATGGCTGTAATGCAGTTCCCTACTCAAACAAATACTATGAAAAAAGAAGGAAGAACCCCGAGAAACAAAGAACTCAAACAAGAAGTGGTAAGACTATCTTTCTGAGTATTTTAATTTGTATTATGTTTTTTAGCTTTTTTGTTATAGGCGTCATTTCTTCTCGTGACGACATGGAGTTATTTCGCTTGAATGGAAATTTTTTTCTTAGAAACGCCTGTGTTTTCTAGACATCATTCAATGTTCGTCCTTTGAAAAATAATTAAGAGACAGTTTGTTATCATAATTTAATGCTCCAATGAAGTCTTTGAGAATTTGTTGGACATATTTTACAGAGTTTTGACAGTGGCCTGTTTCTTGCTTAAGATTTTCGTATTTAGTACAAAGAAATGTGCTTTGAATTCAACAATTTTATCTTCCATTTAACTTATTGACTTTGATCTTATTTATTAATTAACCATTGCGTTAATGTTTATTTGATGTTTTTAAAGTGGAAGTACTAGTTTTACTAGCCCCATAGTCGTGCATTGTTTGGTTCATATAGCTTTCGATTCTTCTACCTATTTTCTCCTTACAGACCAACTTGTTGCTAAAATCTCCCATAATTTAGCTTAACAATGAATATGAATAGCTTATTGTCTTAGATGTAAATTGAGGATTAAGTTATTAGTACAACATGAATTCTAAAATTTAGTAGGAAGCAAAGTAAGCTTTAAGCACAAACCAGTTTTCAAATTAGTGGGAAAGATATAGTACTGAATGGTACAAAATGTTTAAGTTTAGAGCTAGTTCACATAACCCTATCTCTTTAAAACAAAGCATTTGTGTCAAAATGAACCCTGAAATGAGAAGGCCACCCATTGCTTTTACTTGTCTGTAACAATTTTGTAGTAAGATATTGTACCATTAGCTATTAACTTGGTGTAAGGTTCCAGAATTGTACAAAAGCTTAACTTTATTCTGGTTGTTATATCATGGCTATGTCATAATGACACTATTTTCATTTGATCAAAAATTGGCGCAGGTCATTGAGAGTATAAGGAGTATAACATTGAATGAATGCAACATGACATATGGATTATATTATATTGTTTTAGATGGAAGTACCTGAAGAGAAACAACATGAAGGAATTCAGCAATATTATGTAACAAAGATTGAGGAACTCCAGGTAACTGAATAATTGAATTTAGTTGATTAATAAATGTAAAAGATGGAACACTAGATATGTAACCTGTTGGAAAACCTTATGGACACCTATAGTATATAAAGATAGTGGTTAGAGGTGACGCATTTACAGTACACAACCAATGTTGTCTAATGTTGGTATGGCATCTGAGCTGAGCTATGGTTATTATGTTACCGTTACTACGAAATCTACTATACATGTTTATGTTTTAAAGAGTATATTATATATACACAATAATTTAAATATTTGGGATGTTCTTAGCTTGTTGTTTCAGAAAGGGTTAAGAATTTAAGGCGACTGGAAGCTCAAAGAAATGAATTAAATGCTAAAGGTAAGATTTTTTTACATGGGAGAACACTGTTTATTCTGACTTTAGCTGACATATGGCCTTTATTCATGTGTTGTTCATCAGTGAGGATGTTGAGAGAGGAGCTTCAGTTACTTCAAGAACAGGGTTCCTATGTTGGTGAGGTTGTCAAACCTATGGATAAGAAAAAAGTTCTTGTCAAGGTATGTTGTACAACAACAAAATACATGTATCAGCTAATATTTACAATGATATATCTAATTATGATGCTCGTCAAATTGCATCCCATAGGTTCATCCAGAAGGCAAGTTTGTGGTGGACATTGATAAAGGAATTGAGATGTCAGATGTAAGTTAACGCAACTTTATACATATTCTCTAACTACAGTAAAGTGCCTCCCTTTAGCAGCCATGTTTGATGACAGGCAGTTTTCTGCATACATATATGCATGTATAGTAGTTAAATTGTTTTAATTTCTTGTATTCAAAGGTGACACCAAACTGCAGAGTTGCCCTCAGAAATGACAGTTACACACTTCACAAGATCCTTCCTAACAAAGTAAGTTGATTGATATCATGTAACTGAATTTTATAACTACTTGAAAAGTTTAGTGTAAAAGTTTTAATTGAATGTTTTGCATCAGGTTGATCCATTGGTGAGTCTCATGATGGTTGAAAAAGTGCCTGATTCTACATATGAAATGGTTGGAGGTCTAGACAAACAAATTAAAGAAATCAAAGAGGTAATGTGCATTGTCAAGACAATATTGCTTCAGTGATGATCCTGAAATAAAAAAGAGTATACCTAATGCATTACCGATATTTGTACTTGTGTTCCAGGTGATTGAGTTACCTGTGAAACATCCTGAATTGTTTGAAGCTCTTGGAATTGACCAGCCTAAAGTGAGTTGAAATTCATGTAACTTGCTTGTAGTTTGTCTTGCAATGCAAGATGGCAGCTTCTTACAGTATGCCGCCAATGGGCCTTTATCATGTGGCAGCCATGTTGACTAGAAAAACAGATTTCCCCTGTGTGGCCTTAGATTAAAGGATGAGATAATGCATGGGTAAACAAAGGTTTTTATTCGCATGGGAATGAACATGCATGATCAAGGTCCATAGTGCCACTGAAAGTCAAATTATGTTTATGTAATAATCATGCATATTCAGATTACAAGTATATTGCATTGTGTCCCATGTCCTTGACTAGTGGAATTATTTCTATATGCAATATCTGAACCATGTGCTACCTTACTATCTAGGGTGTGCTACTGTATGGTCCCCCTGGTACAGGAAAGACCCTTCTGGCACGTGCTGTGGCTCATCATACAGAATGTACCTTTATCAGAGTTTCTGGCTCAGAACTTGTGCAGAAATTTATTGGAGAGGGTGCAAGAATGGTCCGTGAACTGTTTGTAATGGCAAGGTAACGTAACTATGTTTTATAGCATATCATATTATTATGGAACTGTTGTTTTACCCTCAACTGGAATCACAACTACATTATTGGTATATATATGTATGTATTCATAAGTATTGGTTATTGACTTTATTGCAAATTATTTCTAGGGAGCATGCACCATCCATAATCTTTATGGATGAAATTGACTCCATTGGTTCATCTAGATTAGAAGGTGGTTCAGGAGGTTAGTTGATTCTCATTTTCTTCTGATGAATTCATTTATTTCAAAGGCTCTATGCTGTAAAGTCTAAGAGTCTATCCAAACACCAGTTCCCCTTTCAAAACTTTAACTTACCAGCATATGCTACAGGGCACTGGCTTTCTTGGCCTTGATAACACACGTTTCATTCCCAGGCTCAAACCATTTCTTGTACTTTGCTTGAATTATTATCAATTGAGGTGTTTGTAAATAATGTTATTTTTAGGTGACAGTGAAGTACAAAGAACTATGTTGGAGTTATTGAACCAGCTGGATGGTTTTGAAGCCACAAAGGACATCAAGGTTATCATGGCTACCAACAGAATAGATATCCTGGACTCTGCCTTACTCCGACCTGGTCGTATTGACAGAAAAATAGAGTTCCCACCACCAAATGAGGAGGTGTGTACATAACTTGTGCATTTCAGCTGATAGAACACATTCTTTTTGCTTTTGTGTAAAATGCATGAAGACCATGCATTCCTCTGAATAATCCTTGTGAATAATCCTTGACAAATTGTTTGTCTTTGTTGATTAAAACAAGCTGTGTGTTTTTATTAGGCCAGACAAGACATCTTGAAGATCCATTCCAGGAAAATGAACTTGACAAGAGGGATCAATCTGAAGAAAATAGCTGAGCTGATGCCTGGAGCATCTGGTGCCGAAATCAAGGTACCTGCTTGCTACCATTATTTAGCTAACCTAGATATTATTCTTTACGATTATTAACATATGTTGACCCTCATTATTTGATTAATGATAGGGAGTATGTACGGAAGCTGGTATGTATGCACTAAGAGAAAGGCGTGTCCATGTCACCCAGGAAGACTTTGAGATGGCAGTTACTAAGGTACATTCTTTGGGTTGACTATTTTCCATGCATCATTTTAATGCTAACTTTGGTAGCTCCATCCAGCAAAGCTGGTGTAAAGGATATGTTGGGTCTATCCCTGATTCTAGGGGTTTTCCCTGGGTTTCCTCTCAAGAAAAACCTAAGAAGCTACAGTTGTAAATTTTGAGCTGTGAACTAGCCATGTGTTGACTTTGATCAGCCCAGAGGTTGTTTCAGGGTATTGTCTAAACCAAGCCATCAGAACTGAGGTATTACAATAATGGCTGATCAGAATTTGACCTTGTCTGATCAAATCTTTCAGTCAGACACAAGGTAGCATGGCATGTCTGAAAATCAGTTTACTGAGTCATTTACTGTGGATAAATAAAGTTAACTGATTGGTTGGTATTATGGAGCTAAATCTAATTTGGCTGGTGATTATGACCAGTGACTGACCAGCCAGTTATTTAGCCCTGACTGAACTCAAAACTGTGATAACCATTTCAACAGCTACTTTAAATTGAAGATATTTCATTTATTTTTTTGCAGGTTATGCAGAAAGATTCAGAGAAGAACATGTCAATCAAGAAATTATGGAAATAAGTGTGCTTAATAATAATAGTATTGAACATCATTGGCAAACAGCTCACACATAAGCTGTTCTTTTGCAAGCTACATGTATTTTCACAACTAAAGTGCTGGATCACAACCATCTTATATCTTTCTCTGTTAATGTTCAATGTTGAATAACTCTGTACATTGACAGACAAAATATCAGGTTCAGATTCATCTCATAAAACAAGAAAGTCTTATATCTACTGGGTAACATCAACTCTGTTACAAGAAGAATGTGCATACTGTACCTCTCTGAAAGAGTTTATTGCTGGGATGTTGTCTGTACGAGGCAATGTATGTCAAGTATTTATTGTTCAAAGGCTTGACTGACTTTCATATCAACCTTTGAAGATGTGGAACAAGTTATACTGGCAAAGGTACCCTGGCAAACATGAGAACATTGAAAGTAGTGACGAGCAAAGTCTAGATACTTGTGGTAATACAATAGTTTTGTGATTTACTGTGGAATTTTTGTTTGAATTAATTTAACAAGATTTGATCCTACTTTACATACTAACAGCAACGTAAAGTAGGGTTGATCACCATTAACCATGTTATTATATAAAGAAGAATTTATATAACAGAAGACTGTAATGCAAGTGCAAAAAAAAAAAAAGGATTCTGTCTTATACTCAACTAGGTGTGCAGTAACTACATTCCCAAAATTAGCAACAGTTTTTAACTAAATACCTGTTTAAGTTGCCATATTACTGAGTTAAATCCTGATAATATACAGTCATAAACCTAGCTGACAAACACTTTATATTAATATATCAGTCATTGACTGTATGGTTTATTGCTTGTGTTAATTTACTGTTATTATTGCCTAAGGGTAAAGCTAGTTCACATCAACCCCATTCTAGAACCATTACTTATATCGGACCCTATGCCTTCGACTCTATATACTAGATCATGTAGAACTGTGACAAATTTGGGAAAAAGGTAAATGTTATTGATCAAGCTAGTTAGTATACATTAAGTGTGTGTGTCATAATATTTCTTATTTACTGTGATGAATAAAATGTTTATTATTGACAAACAATTCTGATTTATTTGTTTCTTTACCGGTATTTTATTAAACAATAAAAAATTTCAAATGTTATGGATGTGTATAATTTTATAATTAATTCAATTCAATTAAGTCCTAAACTTGCCATTGCCAATATTAATTAAACTATTTTTTCATTAATGTTAATCATAATCTTTGCATAATTACTTTTCATAATTTTCTCAATTTTTAAAAATCTATTTAAAGCAAAAGATGTCTAGCATTTGCTGTAGTCCAAACAGATTTACACTTTTTGCATATTAATATATTTTTCAAACAAAAATGGTTTCGTTTAAAAACCTTAATCACAAAAAAAAAAAAAAAAAACCAGATCAAAAGCTGAATTATTTTATAGTTTTAGCTTAAACCTGCTAACGTGCCTTCAAACTGCCATGATTATTTGCCAGATGAAAGAGAAGGTTTCTCCCAGACGTTATTAGGGTTGTTTCTCTCCTTGCGTGATGATCTGGCCTAAGAACGTCTGTGTACAGTACGAGGCTAATGGTACTCTATCTCTGTAAATAAGGGAAGGAGAAACTCCCAAGACTGCACAGCAAGCAATTATTTCTATATCTTTAGCCTCATATAATATATATCATAAGTTACAATTAACTTTAATCTACAAAAACTAAAATATCATTTGATATAAAAATAACTAAACTATAATATTATAAAGCGTGATCATAAATTAATTGTATTATTTGGCAAGTATAAGACACCAAGCTCCAAATTAACCATTTACAAATTCCGTACTCCTTTAAATAATCATATTTCCCCCATATTTTATACCTGCCCGGAATTTCCACGGTACTTATGTGATGAGCAACTTATTCAGTGCATGTGTGATATTTTTGAACATATAAAAAGAAATTAAAATTACTTTGATATACTTAAGTATATAAGTATAGGTAATGATACGGTTTCAAGTGCAATAAATGTGCATGAGTAGGTCTTTAAAGAACTTCAAAATAGCACATCAAGCTCTTTGAAAAAACCAAGTGAAAATTAATTTCAAATTGAATGAGAAACCATATGATTACTCATAAAAAATCATTTACACATTTACACTGCAGGGCAATTTACTTTTTTCAGCTGAGTTATTGGTTAACAGCACTGCTCTTAACCAATCACATTATTAGAATGTTTATGTCTAGTTTAAAGCCCTGCATTTTGCATTAATTGGTTTCTTACTATTGGTCTATCAGTAACGGCACCTATCTGGTTCACCCCCCCCCCCCCCCAAATGTTACAATCCCACGATTCAAAACAAATCATTTAAAGCTCACATGTTGACAGTCATAATGACCATCTGTCAGTCATTCAGTTGCTGTCTAATTGTCATATAATAATAGCCATTGAGGTAGGCCAAGTCTTGGAAAAAAGGGTTTCATATTAATTGTTATCTTATGGTTGAAGAGAGGGGAGATTTGTGCACAACAAAAGGCCAGGAGAAACAAACAGCTGTTGCAATAAATGACTGTCCAATGATCATTGAATTTAACTGTCAAGTTATTAACATGCCATAACGTAGAATCAGATGTCAGATGTCAGTCTTTTAAGTACTTCACTTGCAGCTCTGTGACCTGAATTCACTGCTCCACTCATGTATCCTCTGTGAACAGATGAACTTTCTGTTCCTGCCCAGTGAAGCCTTAAATGAAAGTAAACAGCTTAAGTAAAATGGTTCAACCTAAACACTAAAGGATCAGGTGGATCCAAGGTTTTTAAAAGACAGGTGCCTGACCTTATGCCAGTACCACAGGAAACCCATAAAAGGTAGAAAAATGCAATGCATCTCAAATTGAGAGCTTTCAAGAAGTAAGTGGAGTGAAATTTTATTTTTGTGGAAAATGGGACGGACAAGTCACCACCCCTGGACCCCCCACATAAGTGTTATTTATGTTTAAAAATGTCTTGTTACTACATTCTGGACCTAAGTTTTTAGTTCTAATTCATGTCTCAAAAAAAATGTTCATCCAAAAAATTTAAAAATTCTTTCTCACTACAGGTTTTCCAAGAACAAACATTTAAATTTGAATGCCTTGAAAACATTTTCTAATAGAACCTTTCCATTCAGAAATGTTCAAATTGGTATGGCTCAAAACCTGTTCTCAATTCATCTAGAAAGGACCAGTGTATTTGATCCAATCATTCAATCACAACTTACACAGTAGTACTGCTATAGCTACCATATCATTTCCCACTAAATGCAAAAACTGCTCTATTGCTCATATGTAAGTTTGCTAACCTTTGGAATGGTTCATGAAGACAGTCACCATAGTTAGTAATAGCACCAGGAACCATGATATCTACAGGGCATCCTCCATTCCACTCCTCATGTGACCAGTCCTGAAGGAAACCAGGTTAAAAATGTTATAATGGATGCCTGAGTAGATATATATAGATAGGAGGGTTGATGAAGTTGTTGAACAAACAGCTAAATGTCTGAAGGGATAATGCAAAGCTAGAGGGATGGTTCATGTATAGACAGACAGATGGATGGATGGATAGTTGGATGAAGGGATGGATGAAGAGATAGAAGGATGGACAACAAAATTAATGGATGGAAAAACAAGTGCAAGGATGGATGGATAAACAAACAAATAGATAGATGCACCTTTATAGCACAGTCCAAAGGAGTTTCTGCTTCAGGGCCAAAGTATTTGGTGAGAGTTTTGATTATGGCAGCTTTCTTTTCATCTTCCTAAAAATAAAATAAATATCTACCAGTTTTGTCTGTAATAATAGAGCGGACAATCACAAACAGAACCATTAGATTCATGCTAGGTGAAAGCCCAAAGATCGAATTGGAATTTAGTAGTTGATTTTAGAGGAGGGAGGAAAACCAGAGAACCCGGAGAACCCCCAAACATAGGAGAGAACCAACTAACAACTCTACTCACATACGAAACCACACACGGCAAAGCTCAAACTCAGGTGGCATTGGTGAGAGGTGGTGCATTAGCAGCGCAAAATATAAGATATAACTAGAGAGTTCAAACATCCACTTGTTTCATGCATGCATGCACAGCTTGTGGCATGAACCCAGTCATAACACAGTAAGGCATATCCCAGACCAATCACATTACAAGGCCAGTAACAGCACTGAGCTTTTCACAGTCATATGCATACAAAAACGTTCCTAATGCTTAGAAGAATGGATAACAAAATAACACTTTTTGAGGTACGTTTTTCCTCAACTGGCTAAAAAAGACAGCTGCTCAATAACCTGACATGATGACCAGTGCATCATCAGAAAGATCAACATGTGACCAATCAGTGTGACAAGTCAAGAGGACAGGACTGTTCTGACGTATGGGATGGGAAGGATGGGAAGCACAGGTGGCCTAGTGGGTAAGAGAGCTGGTCGCTCATCAATGCAGCTCAGGTTCAAGTCCTAGTGGCAGGCTCACAGTCATATGTCAGTAAAGTTTCTAGTTGGTTCTTTCCCAAGCTTTAGGGTTTTTTCTCGGGTTCTCTGGGTTTCCCCTCTCCGCAAAGATCAACTGCTAAATTCCAATTCAATTATGGAATAAGGGCCACAGGTTTGTTAGCCACTAGCTATTATGTGCTACCCTTGTAAAACAAGAGTTGTATGTTTGCACAAGTGTCTCTTTTGGCCAGTTATTGCCTGTTGATCATGACTGTGGAAATTATTTTGAGACCTGATCAGCACCAGTAGCAGCCAACATCAGAACATGCAATAAAAGCATCATTAATCTTTTCGATCAACACTGATCTTACTAGTAACTGGTGCTTATAATTGACTTACAGGTTTTTCACTCCATATTGCAGCGGCATAAGATGGGATGAACCCAAGAATAGCTGGGCTTCCGGTGCTGGTTGAAGCATCAAAAGTCAAAGCCACAGGATTTTCCTCACAATAATGCTTTCCCATAAAATGAGCTGCTTCACCCGAAAGTCCATTCTTACGCCAAAATGCAGTGCGATAGGTAACAATAAACTTTGTTAGGTGAGAAGGAATCAGGTTTTCTATGGCTCTCTGCTTGTTGTATGGCAGTCTTGGAGTAAACTCTATTCTGTCTATTAGAAACAAATTGCTAGTTTTTGGAAAAGACAAAGTATTGATATTGTAAATCAAGAAATAAGCAATAAAAGAAAATAAATGTTAAAGTTGATAAATGAGGCAATAAAAATTGTAAGAAAAGGGGAAAAATTAAATTGAAAGGAAAAACAAAAAAGATTTAGGAAAGACTGTCTTACTTGCCAAACGTGGTGGTATAGCTAGGATGACATACTTGGCCACATAACTCTCACCCTTGCATGTTCTTACGACTGTGTTATCTGTGGTCTATAATAATACATAGTTTTTCTAACAAAATTATTATATAGTATAGTTATTATATCCCTTGGCAGTAGTGGTAATGATGATGACAATTATACTGGTAGTAATGATGATGACCCCCATCATTTGAAGTGAATAATAAGTCCATTATTATAGTGACATTTTCTGAGTCCAATAAGCAAGGTGCATTTTGGTCTAACTTGGGTACAAACATAGTATTTTCCATCATGCATTAAAACATTGACACTTGGGTACAAACATATATTGCCCATCATGCATTACACAAGCTAGGTGCATTCTGGTCTACGTTGGGTACTAATATCTATTGGTCATTACAAATGCAATACCCAAGCACAGTGCATTCTGGTCTAACTTGGGTACAAACATCTATTGTCCATCATGCCTTACACAAACAAGGTGCATTCTGGTCTACATTGGGTATACTTGTTTGTGACCATCATGCAGTATACTGTCAATGTTGTTTACACTAAGGTTTGACAAATATACACCTTGCTTATTGAACTATCAAAAGGTCTATTGTGAGAAGAACATGTAGCTGTGATGACTCACAGTAAGCAGTCAATAACTAGTTCAAGTTACCTGATTGACTGATGCAACTGGTTGACAAAGTCTTATTCTTTTCCATCCAATTCTTTCTGCCAAAACCAAAGTTATGTTATGTGCACCATCCTTAAATCAACCAATACAAAGCATTAGAGATGGAAAGCTATTTTTTCTTAAAAAACATCTGAGCTTCAAAAACAAATCATGTCAGTGTTTATATGATATGCTTTATGTGTAGGTTTTGGCTTTGTTTGTCATAACAAAAAGAAATTATTATCATTATTATTATTATCATTATTATTATTATCAGTATTATTTATTATTATTAGCTAATACTCCATGAAACATACCTTAATCTTGAACTCTTGTGCACCACCCTTCATTCCAGATTCTACTAACACACTCCATCCTCCACAACTATTGATGTAATGTAAGAAGTAGAGCAGTGACATTTGAGCCATAGTCACACCAAAAACACAACCAACTGCTATTTCAATCATTTCAATACTTGCTGCAATAGAATTAAATTAAATATTGGAAACAAATTTAAACTTTTCTCATAAGAACAGAATTTGGGTTGATTATACTGTAAATCCTATTATCAAACTCATGAATAATAAATGAGGAAAACACAACAGAAATCATGACCGTGAAGAGTGTTGTAAATATGATACAAAACTGTGTTCATTTGCATAAACTTTAAGTTGGATTTTCTTGGCCAAATTCATTTTGATTTTGCATTGTGGGATTTATTAAAAAGGCCTATAATAGGCCTTGTTAGCTGTGGGTAATGTTTTGAGGGTAATGTTTGACCAATTTCAGACCAAGTGTCATTCCCTAGAGCATTATTTCTTTGTTTAACAATGGCACATGAGAAAAGACACCTGAGCATGAATACAATTGCATCTAAAGTAGAGAATCTGATTCTCAAGAGAATAACTAGCCTGGGATTGGAAATGGGAAAACATTACACCCAAGATAAAGAGACCTATTATTATCATTATTATATAAACCTTGGCTCCATGCACTTTGTTTTGCCCAAGACTCCACGGTCATGCCATCCCATTCATCTGCATGTGGACATTTTCCGGGATCATCTAGAGGTACCTGAGAGCACATCTTCTCTATCTGACAAACAAACATTGAAATATCTAAGCATTATAATAATCATTACACTTGGCAAAGGGTTATTTGTTATTATCATAACATCCTATACTCTATAAACATTAGGCTTTAGGGATCCCACCTGATACCCTAGAGCACTATAGTACTACTATAAATAATATGCTACCCTTGGCCAACAATGCAGCTACTTAATAACCAATTTGGTTAACAAAACTTACTTTATTGTTCAAAAGGTAGATGTCAAGTAAGGATAGGTATGACACAGATGGAATGACACCAGCATACTTCTTCAAGTTCCCATCACTCAACTGGATCAGTTTCTCACCATCGTACCACTGCTTGTATGTTTCCATTCCTAGTTCTTCTATTAAAGCCATGATGTCTTTTTGACCACTAGAACAGAACACAATTGTAAATTACGGACCATTCATTTTTTATCGGGGAGTGGGGTGGTTGTGGGTTTGAAGGGGCTGTGGGCCCATCTCTGTTGTTGCTCAAAGCTGTTTTTTGATGCCATCTTATATAATTACCTTCCTACCCATTGACCACCAAGATCCCATGTGTCAACTCCATTGGCAGATTGCAGCTTTCTTGAGTCTAATCTCCCTCCTACTCGATCTAGAGAAAAACAAAATACCAAATGAAAACCTTTTACAAATAAAGGTACATCATAATGCTCCATTTTACAGTTAATTCCGTTCAGTGAACACAAATATAATAATAGTTCCAAGTCAAAGTTGGAGTTCCAACGTATGAAAGACTATATAGTTTTGAGCAGAAACTCCAGCCTCAACTTGGAACTATTATTCGTGGTCATTGAATGGAAAATGTAAAAAGAAGTATTGGCAAATTTAAACATAGCCCAGATTAAAGCTGACATAAACATCACAGCTTGTAATTTTTTTCACAAGTTCAGTTTATGAGTAATTGCTACATTTACAACTAAAAATATATAGCTCACCTTAAGGAAATTAATGTGATATAGGGAAAATAAAATAGGAATATGATTATGACTTTGATGAAGATGCATTACTTATGTAACTATTACGATTCATAAATCTTTAATGACAAACTGTATAGCAAAATTCTATGAATTTCATGATAAAAGTCAACTCTAGATGGAACTCCCTCATCTTCTTCTGACGTAAGTTATGTATTATTCTAAAAAAACTAAACCTTCAGCTTGTCAAACATGTACGTAATTATATAGGATCAAAACATGGAAATCTCAGCTATAAATTTTAAATGGCCTTTTAAAAAAATTTTTAAAAACAACATCAATACAAAAAAATTACATTACCTTTAGCTTCCAAAATGACAACTTTGGCATTTTTTTTCGCTTTTAAAATATCGTAAGCTGCACAAAGACCAGAAATTCCCGCCCCAATAACAACCACATCTACGACCACATCGCCATTGTTATTGTCACTTGCGGTAGCCATTCACCACAACACGAGATTTAGATAATATTGTCTCGAAAAAAACAAGCCAGCGATTTCAAGAACACTCTATGTACTCCAAGCCTTGCATATAAAGCTCCTCGGGAGAAATTTCAAAGCTTATTTTAGCAAAAAAATGAGATAAGAACTGAAGATATCACGAACTGCTCTTTTCTGTTCATCCAAGCATCAAAAACAGCAGGCGTTCCTCCAGGTTACATAAAAGTTAGCATACATTAACATAAATTATATCACTAATTATATTAAATAAGATGCGTATCTTACGTGTAGCCATTGGCGTGGTGTGTTTTAGTGTTGTTTCTGCGGTTAAGTGGTGTTCTAAGATAGATAATTGTCGATATGCTACAGATGAAGGTGTTATCAACCTATGGAGTCTTCAGAGTTGGAGGTTTGGAGTGTTTCAACTACTTATCTATATATATATATATACTACCTAACAATGCGTTAATGTACGCTCATTTTAATAACATTACTTCAATTCGAACTTTCGTTCTATAAACTCTACCCTTATAGCATTAGAATAAAATATATTTAGCATTTAGTCCTCAAGCCCTAATGGGCTATAAGACATTATAGCCCATGAGGCCGAAGATTATCCAAATCCAACTAGTGGTACGTCTATCATCAAAATTATGCTGCGTTCCTATTGGATGAGCTACTAATAGGCTATAAATAGCCTTCTAGTAGTGAAAAGTGCCGGCTTTGAAAACCAAAACATTGAATTTAACTTTAATTGTTGCAAATTGTTTGCATCTATATGTTCGATCGACTACTTGGATTAGACTAAACTAAGTCTTCTCAACCTCAGGCTCGTCTGCAAAGCCCAAAATATTATTCAAAATAATCAAGGGACTGGGGCCGAGTTTCTCAAAACATACAGTATATCAAGATATATCAGTATATCAAGTATCCAATCAAGGGATTGATGTGCATAACAATTCTATATATGATACTCATTTCTAACCTTCAGATTCAATGTCAGTGGTAAGTCAGAAGCAACCAATAGTAGCTTGAGATATATATGGAGTCCCTGTGTCCCATGGACTTTCAAACCTGCAAACTTACATCAATTGGAAGCACCTATCAGAAACTGTACCAATGTTGCAGTAAGTTCACTGCTGCAGTGATGTATATGTCAGTACTGTACCACCAATGCATACTTGCAGACTTGGTTGATATATATAGGGACAGATCCAGGAATCGTAGAAGGGGGTGACTATCACAAAGGTTTTACTGTAGCAGGAATTTGAGGAAAAGGCGGTTACTTTTACTAACAATATACTGAGAAATTTGAACAAAAGGGGGGTGACTATAGTCACCCCTTTTACCACCCCTGGCTCCACCCCTGTAGTGACTAGCAGGAACTCATTTGGGAATTAATGACTGTACATGGGTGGAGGATTTTTTGTATCGTTTGTTGATGAACCACCTATATATACAAAATAGTATTCCCATTTGCACCACTTCCCAGGAAAGAGGGACAGGTACAAGGGCAGACCCAGCCAAAATTTTAGGGGGGGCTAATTGAGTTTGGGGGAGGGGAGGGCTAAGTGAGTTTCTTCCGTCAACACAACGGAAAACAATTTTGAAAAATATAATTCTTCAGTATTGTTTTGTTTTGTTTTTCTGCTGAAAGGGGGCTTCAGCCCCCCTTTGCCCCCCCCCCCCCCCCCCCCCCCAGGATCCATCCCCCCTGGATCCGCCCTTGAGATATATAGCTAAAAGGTAACTCACAAATAGAAAAACACACCATATAGCTAGGAAAAGATAGGGATGGAGGAAAAAAAGTCGTATTTTAAAACTAGCATCTCGGAAAATTTGAACATGTTTCAATGGAAAAGAATCAGAATTACAAGCTTTCAAAAGTGTTGCTCAAATGTTTATAGCAAAAGTCCTCAAATGACAAAAAAAATGTTGCCAATTTAATTGAACTTTTAAATCTGCTGCAGTCCCTTGCTTGTCTTTGAAATAGCATATTGTTATTACTTATAGGTATGTCAAATTGAAGATTTTCCTGTTGAAGGATCAGTAAGCACAGATATTGGAGAACATGACAGAATGAATTGTACATTAACAATGAATATGTCGCAACCATCCTGTATCTTAGAATACACCGTTCCTCATCAATCTGAGCATAGGTTTGTATGAAAACTACAAATTGACACTAAACTATAATAGTATAGCCCATAGATAAATGTTATTCATTGTATTATGCAATGTAATTTACTTCATTTTTCATTCTATTTTTATTTTTTATTTCATTTTTCCTTTGCGATTGTTTTTCATTTTTTTGTTATTTTCATTGTAGAACTCAGACCAATATTTTATTACAATGTGATGTCAAACAGAAGGCTACTTTAGATCTTTTTTCTGTTAATTTTGATCATAGTATTTTCGTAAGTATTATATATAGTACTATTATTAATAAGTTACCACCTCAAATGGTTGATAATGAAGTTAAATAGTGCTGTGTGGCAGGCATAGAGGAGAGCCTTAGTGTCTTCTTTGATTGCTTGCTCACAGGATTTCCTTCAATCCTTTGTTCGTTCCTTCGTTCGTTCCTTCCTTCCTTCCTTCCTTCCTTCCTTCCTTCCCTCCTTCAATTTCTTCCTTCCTTCCTTCCTTCCTTCCTTCCATCTTTCCTTCCTTCCTTCCTTCCTTCCATCTTTCCTTCCTTCCTTCCTTCCTTCGTTCCTTCGTTCGTTCGTTCCTTCCTTCCTTCCTTCTTTCCTTCCATTATTCGTTATTCGTTCCTTTTACTCTTCCATTCTTCCTTCAATGGCATTCATGTACTAACCCCATGTCATACTCTACAATTTTTCTAGACTACGACTTTACATTCAGTATGTGCTTGCCCTGGGCAATGCAATTCACATGGAGCTATACCGCAACAAATTAGCACTGGCTCGCTTGTCATTATTGTGTAAGTCGTCCGTAAAATAATGATGATGATGATAATAATTCATCATAATCATACAAAAACAAAATTATTCAATAAAACACATCATTAGATAAAATCTTTAAGGAAAGAGGAAAGCTTGAAAAACTATAAAAATCCATTTCTCCCATTATTTTGTAATGTCGCATTATGTCATGAGTACGCTTTTTCTTTGCAGATTTGTTTGTTGTGCCTTTATTTATTTGATTGGAGGAATGACATTCAATAGGATTGCGAAAGGGGCAAGAGGAAGACAAATGATTCCCAACTTATCATTTTGGGTAGATCTCCCTTATCTAATCAAAGTAAGAAGCAACAATAAGCTAGACAACTTGTACGAAATAGGGTTTGAATTAAGGCCCTGGCTAAACGAGGAAACATGTTTCCAGAAACATGTTTCCCTAAATGTTTCCTAAGGTAGCAAAACTGTCAGGAAACATTGGGAAACGATGTTTCCATGCGTCTTGGAAACATGAAATGTTTCTGCCGCACAGCAAAAACATTTTTTGCGTCTTGGAAGCAAAATTTGTTGCACACAGTAATGTTTCGCATGCGGCTAAACTGGGTAACTGGGTAACATCGAGGAAACATGCGCGCGGTAAACATGTTTCCTTGTTTAGCCAGGCCAACGGTAATGAAAAACACATCCAATCAAAATGCAACACGGCACGGATGGCTCTTCCGCAATTTCGTTTGTCCGTCCGACTGTTCCTTCCTTCCCTCTTTATTTTCATTCTCTCTCTTTCTTTCTTTCGTTTGTTCTTTTTCTCTTTCTTTCACAGACGATCTCTATACCATATCATTGATTTTCATAGGGTGATCTTTCTTTATTTCTTCTGTTTTCTAGGATGGAGTAGTATATTCCGCAGTCTTTTGCTATTCCTGTTTCAAGCCCAAGAATAAAGGCTACACTGTCTTATGAAGACAACACCCACAACAGATCATCTTAGAATTGATATTTAGATTCATAAAATCCCTGGATCTAAGACAGAACCTGGACGTACTAGTGCTCGATAAGTGAAGAATTTCATGTTAAACAAGCGCTTACGAATATTATGAGATATTAGACAGAAACATCATTGTCAAATTGCAGTTTTCTGTACAAATCCACCTAAACACACAACTTCCAATCATCTTTTTCATTTCCTTTTTTTTATTTTTGCTCCTTTTTAAAAAAATATAATAAATTTCTTTGATCGTAACGTATACAGAATTGCGAAGCATTGAAGAGTTAAAGTTAAATTCGAACTATATATGAAAGCCATAAAAAGCGTCCGACAAAAATACCTATTTTGAGATATAGCTTAATTGCTGGTTAAGAGAGTCAATGAACAAATATCAGTTTTCGATAAAAGGTACAAAATAAAGCAAATAGTTGAAATCATGTTATTTGTTCTTATTTGGATTTTTTTAAATATTTTGGCTACGTTCTGACACCTGTTCCGTGCTCATCATTTATGCTCCTTTTTCTTTGCAAATTCAAAATTGTTGTTGTTTCGTCTGTCGTTTTAGTGGATTTTTTTATTAGTTTGAACCTTGATTCGTTAATATTCCGTGTCCATAACTGATTTTTCGGATAATGTCACTCTGATATCGTAGAAAACTAATCTTTAAAGTCAATATTTTCCCCAAGAAAAAGAAATTGATCTCACGCATCCATATCTAAATAGTTTTCCTAAAATAATTAAACATAATTGCAACAATATTTTACTGAATTGAACACAAGCTTTTTTTCTAAAATTCATTTCTAAATTTTTATCATTATTTTTTTTTAAATTAAAGTAAATTGCACATTTCATTATATTTATTTGTTGTTGGCGTTGTTTAAATATTGTATGAATATTTTTTCAAAAAGGCGGTTTACATATTGTACCATCGCCACGAATAATTAGAAGATCGCGCAACCTCGATCACTCAAAGATTTTGTCACATTTAGCTCTAATTTATCCTTCATTTTTGCGCGCAGTTTTGGTATTGATCAGATGAAGTCTGTAAACTTCAAATGAAAAAAAAGACTGTATCGGTCATGAATGGAATGACATGTTGACATTGCCATTGCCTAGCAACCCTTTTGCGGTTTAATAACTGCAACTAATTACAGGTTAGTTAATTGGTATGCTAAGTAAGCAAATATCCAGTCAAAAATTTACAGAATGACTTTTACTAAAGATAAAAAGAAGTGAGAAGCGGAACCGTTGCCTTACTCAATCCTCTTGAACTAAGGTGATAAATCACCTTATACTGGCTTGAGTTCTTATCCTATTCTTGGATAAAAATCAGTAAACTCGATCAGGACTGACAAGCTCGACGCCCATCGTACACAGGTATTATAGAGAGTTTCATTAGCAGGTGCAGATAATCGAGAAGAAAATTATTTTGTCGCGTGCGGAAAAATATCAAAACTCTGATTAGATTTTTTTAACATCGAAAACCCGAAAGAAAGAAAAATGAAGTTTGCGAAATAAATTAAGTTTATTACAACTGTACGGAACAAGGAAGGCCATGCAATAATAACTAACCTGACAACTGAAATACATGTGACTACAAGTGCTAAATTAGCTTCTTATTTTGAGCTACTACTGCGGATGTAGTGATTTTTATATCTTCAGTTCACTGTTGCCTGCTGTTGCTCAGTTTTTCTGTTATATTTATCGTTACAAAGTATTTTTCCTATGAGTGCTTGCAAGCATTGCATTGATGATAATTGTTTTACAGCTGGCACATTATTGTAATCATCAGTTTTGGGAATAATATTAAGCTTGCTGATCTATCGGTGGGTTTGTGTTTAATTATCAGCGGTGCCTTAAATGTTGACCTATTAAGAAAAACTGTGTTTCGAACCGTTCCGATTTATTAAATACTGGCTTTGCATTAAAAAATAAGTGCGATTCCGCAACATCATGAAGAGAAGAGCTAGCTACATATACTGTATTTTCTGTATTTTCGGTCTTGTGTCGCGTAAAACATATTTGTAAGTTAGGGAAAGAGTGGAATGACAAAAGAGAAGAGAAGGAAAGAGTATAGAAAAGAAAATAATAGAAGATAAGGGAAGAGAAGAAAAGGTGAGAAAAGGGAAGCGAAGTAAAGAGAAAATGAAAAACGAATAGTCAAGCAAGGAAGAGATAGGAGTGAAGGAGAAGAGAAGAATAACGGTCAGTAAAACGATCATAGAAGGAAAGCAAGTGAAGAGAAGAGAAGAATATCGGGCAGTAAAACGATCATAGAAGGAAAGCAAGTGAAGAGAAGAGAAGAATAACGGGCAGTAAAAAGATCATAGAAGGAAAGCAAGTGAAGAGAAGAGAAGAATATCGGGCAGTAAAACGATCATAGAAGGAAAGCAAGTGAAGAGAAGAGAAGAATAACGGGCAGTAAAAAGATCATAGAAGGAAAGCAAGTGAAGAGAAGAGAAGAATAACGGGCAGTAAAAAGATCATAGAAGGAAAGCAAGTGAAGAGAAGAGAAGAATAACGGGCAGCAAAAAGATCATAGAAGGAAAGCAAGTGAAGAGAAGAGAAGAATAACGGGCAGTAAAAAGATCATAGAAGGAAAGCAAGTGAAGAGAAGAGAAGAATAACGGGCAGTAAAAAGATCATAGAAGGAAAGCAAGTGAAGAGAAGAGAAGAATAACGGGCAGTAAAAAGATCATAGAAGGAAAGCAAGTGAAGAGAAGAGAAGAATAACGGGCAGTAAAACGACAGAAGGAAAGCAAGTGAAGAGAAGAGAAGAATAACGGGCAGTAAAAAGATCATAGAAGGAAAGCAAGTGAAGAGAAGAGAAGAATAACGGGCAGCAAAAAGATCATAGAAGGAAAGCAAGTGAAGAGAAGAGAAGAATAACGGGCAGTAAAAAGATCATAGAAGGAAAGCAAGTGAAGAGAAGAGAAGAATAACGGGCAGTAAAAAGATCATAGAAGGAAAGCAAGTGAAGAGAAGAGAAGAATAACGGGCAGTAAAAAGATCATAGAAGGAAAGCAAGTGAAGAGAAGAGAAGAATAACGGGCAGTAAAACGACAGAAGGAAAGCAAGTGAAGAGAAGAGAAAAACTTTATGACTATGACATCACAGTGATTATGACCGAATCGAATAATAAAAATGTTGACTGTCTCGTCAGCTATTGGTTGCAACGCACCTGCAGGCAGAACAGCATAGATACTTTTGAAAGTTGTCATCTTATAAAAACACTAATGGGCATACAAACATCCAATTATACATGAAATTAAATTATTCGTAGCAACCATATGGCATAAGAGCTCATCAAAAGCTTCATTTCATATATTTGTCCACTTTACATCCTACAAACATCCGATCAATCTCAAACGTACACAATGTCCTAATTAATTCCAAGATATTAACGCAAAGCTGTCATATGAAGGTATTAGATGTTCAGTCATATTGACAATTTATTGACACTAGCTGTACTTATGTACCAGGGTATTTGCATTCAGGATGCTTGATTTTAAGTGCGACAGCTAATTTTTACTTAAGTCGTGTATATATATATTAGTAGAGCACGAAGAAGGTTACTTCAAAGTGCGACAAGTGCTAGGTTGTAGCGCTAAATCGTAACATTTTTTCATGGGCATATTGCTGAGTATTTACGCTCTACTCTTTATATCATGTAAGCTTTTAAAACAGATTAATCTTACTGAACCTCAGCAAAAAACTCTTCCAATAAATCGTGTGTAATAAGCTTTTCGTATTCATGAGAGAGACGTCATTCACACATCTTTTCGTCACAGTAAGTCCATAAAGCCGGATCTCTCGCACGACGCTTGTGGACGGCATATGCGGATCGAGTTTTTTGCTGAGTGGCTCTATACTTTGCAACAAGAAGCTTGCTCGAAAGGTGTTCGTTTTCTAGGTATACTGACATGTTGTATTTTTCCACTTTTAGATCACGTCATGGTCTTGTACAAATACTTGATATACAAGTTATCACTACTCCTTGCTTTGTTACAAGCCTCGATAGTAGGGCAATATGCATATGCTGGAGGTAACTGCTAGTCAACCTTAAAATGAATGACAATTCTCATTCCTCAATCGTTCTTTTATATTTTTTTTCTATCATTCGTTCGCCTTTCTCATTTCAGACTACGTGTTACTTCTTTATTTAACGGTTGCGCATGAGAAGACACTTGAATATGGATACCACTCGAACAAAGAATCTTATTCTCAAGACCATGTGTCCTTCCCTAGAGTATCATTTCTTTGTTTAACGGTTGCGCATGAGAAGACACTTGAATATGGATACCACTCAAACAAAGAATCTTATTCTCAAGACCACGTGTCCTTCCCTAGAGTATCATTTCTTTGTTTAACGGTTGCGCATAAGAAGACACATGAATATGGATACCACTCAAACAAAGAAACTTATTCTTAAGACCACGTGTCATTCCCTAGAGTATCATTTCTTTGTTTAACGGTTGCGCATGAGAAGACACATGAATATGGATACCACTCAAACAAAGAATCTTATTCTCAAGACCATGCGTCATTCCCTAGAGTATCATTTCTTTGTTTAACGGTTGCTCATGAGAAGACACTTGAATATGGATACCACTCAAACAAAGAATCTTATTCTTAAGACCACATGCCATTCCCTAGAGAATCATTTCTTTGTTTAACGGTTGCGCATAAGAAGACACATGAATATGGATACCACTCAAACAAAGAATCTTATTCTCAAGACCACGTGTCCTTCCCTAGAGTATCAGTTCTTTGTTTAACGGTTGCGCATGAGAAGACACTTGAATATGGATACCACTCAAACAAAGAATCTTATTCTCAAGACCATGTGTCCTTCCCTAGAGTATCATTTCTTTGTTTAACGGTTGCGCATAAGAAGACACATGAATATTGGCACCACTCAAACAAAGAATCTTATTCTCAAGAGAATCAACACGTGGTATGAGATGGGAAAACATTACGCCCAAGTTAATAAGGTCTGTTATTCATCTTGTTTTACAGAGGTTTTTCTAGCAGGAGGTGCCACACCTAACCAAGGTGTTTTATGGGTACGGGATTCCATTCATGGTGTTCTGCGTGTCTACGTGGGTTACGAACAAAGCGAGAAGTTAATAGATAAACAAACAATAGTAGCCTGTAGGATGTTAGATCTTCCTGGTGAACCTCGGACTGTGCCATTTTCGACTATCAGACACAGGGAGAAAGTCTTTGTCGTCGAGCATTGCCATGGCAACGAGACGTCATTGTTCAACTGTTCGACGATTGTAGACAGGTAATAAAGACTGAAAAAAAACTTCAACTGTATTTAACGACAATGCTCGATATAATAACATGCATGATTTTGAAGATTTCTAAAATATGCTTATTAGGTTTGAAGTTCGTACGGCGTCTCAACTTCTATGGATGTCTCAGGGTTGTGACATTGCTTTTAATAACGTACCCGTCTACTAAACTTGTTCGTTTGACTTTTGTTAACAGCGAAACAAACCACAAAAGACAACTCAGAATCAACTGCGGACGACCTTCAGGTGATGATGTTTCCAACCCACTTGAATTTTCGTTCTTTTTTTTTTTTTTTTTTTATTCTTTTTCTTTTTCTTTTTCTTTTTCTTTTTCTTTTTCTTTCTCTTTCTTTCTTTCTTTCTTTTTTTTTTTCTGTGGCTAAAATAGACCGTTCGTCAACAGTTAACGTGGAGTTCTTAAAATCTACCAACCAATCAAGCGTCGGAAATGGCTCTTCGTCCCATTTGGCTCTCGATCATGACATAAACACTTGCTTTATTACTAAAGAGGTAAGTCATGATTACTACATAGGTTTCTTCTGTGATACGTTATGTCTCCATCTATGGCCTTTCATAGCAGATATCGATAGCACTAACTTTTTTTTTTTCGGAACTCTTTTTTTGCAGGAAGAGAATCCATGGATAGAACTAATACTAGAAAGGACAGTCTACATACATGAAATAACAATGATAACAAATAATGCTGTCCCAGCAGCAGTCAAGACGAGCAACAACAAAACAGGGCAATCTAGTTATTGCAGCGTCACCATGGATACAGGATATAAACAAACAGCCAAATGTAGCATTGAATTCAAGACAAATATCATCAGGATTGGTTTATCACAAGTCAATCGATCATTATCGCTGTGTTGGCTACAAGTAGCTGCTTTCGGTAACTGACATTTCTTCACCTGTAACAATGTGTTATTGTAATGAATATCTGCTTTGGATTTTCAGATCATGCTTATGTATATTTGTATACAATATATCATTTTCTCTCCTTTTTGCCGATGAGTTGCTCTTTTTTCCGCTCAATTTACGATTTTCTCGCTGTGTGTTTTCAGTTAAGATCTTATGCCTTTTCTTCTGAATGTCTTCAGTTTGTTCAAAATTTCTACCCCTCATTTATCAATAGCATTTTCTGGTTATACAATATATACTGAATTTTTGCTTAAATGTCCTACACCATCAGATTCTTCCATAAACGCACTTGGAATCACACACAGACATTGGATAATCCCTTCAAAGAACCATTCGGTCTTGAAGCTTAACGTCGAGGACACCCTGTCTAAAACAGACTTCTCAGTCATGACATCCTTTGATTTTCTGCGAGCAGAGGAAAAGGGTATCGTCAAACTACATGCATTAATGGGATACCTATTGGTAAGTTGTCATAGTAACAGTAAGATTGATAAGTTGTCATAGTAACAGTAAGATTAATAAGTTGTCATAGTAACAGTAAGATTAATCGGTTGTCATAGTAACAGTAAGATTAATCAGTTGTCATAGTAACAGTAAGATTCATAAGTTGTCATAGTAACAGTAAGATTAATCAGTTGTCATAGTAGCAGTAAGAATGATAAGTTGTCATAGTAACCGTAAATTGATAAGTTGTCATAGTAACAGTAAGATTGATAAGTTGTCATAGTAACCGTAAAATTGATAAGTTGTCATAGTTACAGTAATATTGATAAGTTGTCATAGTAACCGTAAATTGATAAGTTGTCATAGTAACCGTAAATTGATAAGTTGTCATAGTAACCGTAAATTGATATGTTGTCATAGTAACAGTAAGATTGATAAGTTGTCATAGTAACACTCTGGAGATACTAAGTTAATTAAATGCCAAATTTCGAAGGTAAATAAAGAAGTGTTTAATTACTGTTAATGTTTAAAGGTTTCGAAACAAGGGCGGTACATTGTTAGTGCAATGTTTAACAGTCAACATGAATTGTGGATAAGAATAGCCAAGGAACCAGGCCTTGACAGGAAGGGACTGGAGACGAGTTGGTCAGCAAGCTGGATTCTCGAGTACTAATCTTGGATGACGAATCGTGAGTAAGACTTTTCTATTCTCATTCATTTAGCCCTTTATTTATTAAAACATCCATCTACCCATCCATTCCCTCCATCTACCCATCCATTCCCTCCATCTACCCATCCATTCCCTCCATCTATCCATCCATTCCCTCCATCTACCCATCCATTCCCTCCATCTACCCATCCATTCCCTCTATCTACCCATCCATTCCCTCCATCTACCCATCCATTCCCTCCATCTACCCCGGCATCCATTCCCTCCATCTACCCCGGCATCCATTCCCTCCATCTACCCATCCATTCCCTCCATCTATCCATCCATTCCCTCCATCTACCCATCCATTCCATCCATCTATCCATCCATTCCCTCCATCTACCCATCCATCCATCCATCCATCCATCCATCCATTCCAGCCATCTATTCTTATTTTTTTATTGATTCTTTTTCGCTCCATCCACCCATTTAATTATTTCATGTCATACATCCATCTCGTCTATTCATTCATCATATCTAACTCTATCAAGCTCCAGTCTCACATCCATCCATTTTGCTGCGAACGCTGAAGAAACTATTTTGAGCATGCGCACATCCCACAAGTCGTTTGATCGACCACCGTGGACCTAGAAACCTGGCTAAAAGCAGAGTCTTGTCCTATTCATACATGGCAATTTCTGATTGGCTACCACAATGAAACATGTAATGAACAAATAAATTACCCATAATTCTGTGCTTCATTTCGTAGCAGGAACGCGGGCTTTTAGGATGCATCGATAGAAAAAACAATAGGCCCTTTGCAGTTAACGGTCACGTGTCTGTACTGGACTGCAAAATTTTTGTTTTTATATTAAATTGGTGATTCTTTTTAGCTACTTGTAAAGAACTGAATGAAAACATGTGTATCCAGTGTGTTACGAAATGTAGTTTTATTACGATCTCTCAAAACAGGTTGTAGAAAGTTTGTTTGCAGTCCAGTAAATTTCACCCATGGGAATCAAAATGTTCATTCATTTACTCTCAGTGAATTAATCAGCACGTGATTGAATAGCTGCAAAGGGCCTATTGATGGAAACGAGATGAATTACTAAAAAAATTGACTTTTAGATTAATGGGTTTTCGTTTCAGAATTCAAACCGTATTGAGTTTCAGCAAATGTCATTTGTATCACATCGAAACGTTGACATTAAAGGAAAAAGATTCATCCAACAGTTTTGCTTCTATGCTAATGAAATCCTCTGGTCAAGGCTGGCAAACTTTCTTCAAGGATCAAGTCTACTGGACACGACCTGGTAAATGGCACGACCATCCCATCCAACTTGAAGAAAGAGATGCTTCTCGATGTCTGATAGTATTTTATTCTACAACGATGATAGAGTCCTAAGATACAAATATATAAAATCTAAGCTAAATAATAGCACTTAAAGTAAATCATGTATAGATAAATGTGAAGTAAACGATTACACATATAATAAATGGAAAACTTACATAAATAAAGATATACTGGTGCTGAATAGTCTTGTATTATAGTTCTGTCCTAAAACGTAATCTTAACGTAAACAAGATGGCCGCTCCTACTGAGCCGGTCAGCGGTATCTAACTCGTGTCCAGGCCCTAGTGGCCAGTAGAGAACTCTTCATCCCCCCCAGTCCTGGAATCTCTG
Organism: Actinia tenebrosa; assembly: GCF_029948245.1. NCBI lineage: Eukaryota > Metazoa > Cnidaria > Anthozoa > Actiniaria > Actiniidae > Actinia > Actinia tenebrosa. The sequence continues at coordinate 1,091,561 of NW_028292583.1, forward strand.
ACTGGGCAGTCAGAATTACTGGACTCAGTTTCTAACCCAGGTGCCTGTCTCGGGTTCATAGCGCCGTGGTGTCCTTCTGTCACGTGTAGGGCGTATGTATGGAGGTGCCTGGGTCAACGGGTTTTCTGGGGGACTGACGTCTGGTTGTGGTCCCTCGGTGGCTGGTGGTTGGGGGAGTGTGGGGACGATGGGTTGAGGAACGTTTGGGGATGTGGCACATGGTTCATCTTGTGGTAGCTCACAGGTCTCTTCAAGTGGTCCCTTGTCTGTGGGTATCAGTATGTGCTCCTGCTCCTGGCTTCTTCCTAGGGACGGCGGCGGGGATACTGTCTGCTGCGGGACTGTCGGGTGGACTGGTGTGTAAGCTCTCAGGAATCGACGATTGCGCAGTGTCAGCCGTCCCGATCCATCTACTTTCACTCTGTATTGGTCGTTCTTCAGGGATTCAACTACAAGGCCAGATCGGTCCCACTTAGTTGGGTTTGGGCCATGCTGGTTTTGAAGGAAGACTCTGTCGCCAGGGGTTAGTGGGCGAAGTGGTCTCGAGTGGATTCTCAAGGACTCGGTTGTGCGGGACATCCTTGTGCGCAGGGCTTCTTCCTTCGCTATCCAAGCCTGACGCCATAGTGGTCGGACGTTGGGGTTTGAGAACTTTTCTAGTCGACTTACAAAGGTAAGTGAGTCTCGTAGTGGCCGACCAAAGATTATTTGTGCGGGTGATAAGTTGCAGTCGCGGTCGGGCGTGTTTCGCAGCTGTAGGATTGCACGCAAGAAGCGGTCTTGGTCGAGGTTCCCGGTTGGACCAGTGTTGGACATTAAAAGTCTCTTTGCTGCCTTAACAGCAACCTCCGCTCTCCCATTGGACTGGGGGAAGCTTACTGAGGACACGCGGTGTCGCACGTTCCAGGAGCGGAGGAAGTTTTGAGTGTTACCTGCTGTGAACTCTGGGCCACCATCACTCCCAAGTTCCTCTGGGACGCCGAACGTAGCGAAGAATCTGCGTAAATGATGGACCAGGCCTGCTGATCCTCCTAGATCGGTGCCAGCTGTTGAGCGTAGAACCTCTACCCAACCTGAGAGGCGGTCTCCGACGACAAGGTAGTGGCAACCCCCGTGGTCGAAGAAGTCTGCAAAGATCGCTTCGAAGGGGGTGGATGGTGGTGGCGAAGGTAGAGGGGGTGTGGCCGCTTGTGACGGGGCATTGCGGTTGCAGTCGGCACATCTTTCTCTGGTGTCCTGAATGTCCTTTGATAGCCCAGGCCAGTAGACGATGGCACGGGCACGCTGTTCCATCGTGGAGGCCCCTTGGTGGGCAGCGTGGAGGTGCTGGAGGATCCCTTGGCGTAGGGAGGAGGGAACAATGACGCGGTCGTTGTACAGCAGGACACCTTCTTGGATATAGATGGATTCGCTGATTGGGGAGAGATTGGTTAAGGTAGGGTCTTTGCTGTCTATATTGCCGTTTTGCTCGAGGAGACGGAGAGCGTGGCAGAGGGATTCATCTTTAGCTGTTTCCTGTGCTAGGAGGGACCACGATATTGCACTGAGGCCTTGAGCGTCTTCGCGGATTGTAGACATCAGCGCTGATTCTGCTAGGTCAGGTTTGCTTGGTTTACCGAGTGAGTAGTGGTTCTCGGAGCTCGATGGTGAGGGGTGTCTTGAAGTGGCGTCAGCGGCGTGGTTGGTTTTCCCGGGTCTGTGGACAATCTCGAAGCGCCACGGTAGGGTGCGCTGCTTTAGTCGGAACAGGCGGGAGTTCGATATTTCGTCTAGTGTGCGGTCACCGAAGATTTTTACTAGTGGCTTATGGTCGGTTACTATCACAAGGTTGTCACATCCTTGCGTAAAATATCGTGTTTGTTCGAGGCCCCAAGCGACAGCAAGTGCCTCACCTTCGACGGCTGCGTAACGCTGCTCTGCTGATGAAAGGAATCTTGAACCTGCTAGCGTGATTTTCCATCCCCCTGGGCAGCAGTCTGGTATACCGGAGGGGCAGTTGCAATGTTGCTGAAGCAGGAAGTAACCGATCCCGCGGTTGGACCAATCAGGCCGTAGGCAGGTGCGCCGTTGCATGTCAAAGATTTCAACACCTTCCCGGATGGCTTCTACGATGACTTCTTTGGACTGTTGAAATGCTGCCTCCAGGTCTTGGGACCATGTGAACTTACATCGAGGGCTGAGAAAAGGTTTGAATACGGCCATTGTGTCTCGCAACTGTGCGTAGTTCGCCACCTGGTTGACGAGGCCAAACCAGCTCCTGATGTCTGTCGTTGATTCTGGGGAGGGGAAGTCGCGGATGGCATCCAGGTACTTGGGGAGCGGTTCGATTGTTGCGTCCGATATCTGGAATCCCGCAAAGCTGACACTTTTCCCTGCAAATTGAAACTTATCTGGGTTGAGGACGATGCCGGACTGGCCGACTCTGGTCAGGAAGTCAATCGTTCTCCACCAATGTTGTTCCAGATCGGTGTCGTGGTGTATGGTGTCATCTACGCAACGTTCCTTTCGTTCAAACTCCGAGAGGATGGCACTGAAACGGCGATTGTATCCGTCTCCTGAGGACAGGAAGCCTTGCGGCGCCCTGGTGTATCGCCAGCGTCCAAATGGTGTGATAAACGTGGTGAAATGGCGATCTGATTCTCGCAGTGGGACGCTGTGATAACCGTTCCAGGCATCCGTGACCGTCTTCCACGTGTTCTTGGGGATGCGTCGCGCCAGGTGGAAGGGTGACTCAGTGGCGAAGGTTTCGCGTTGGCAGAACTTGTTAAGGGGTGATAGGTCCACAGTCCTGCGGGGTGAACCGTCGTGCTTCCGAGTGACCACCATGCGGTGGCACCAGGTCACCGGTTCCCCATACGGCACTCGCTCGACAACACCGAGTGCCTCGTCGCGGAGGAGGTCCTCGTAGACTTTCTGCTGCCAATGGACAGGTATGCTGGCTGGTTTGTGACATGCCTTTGGTGTGGCCTCTGGATCCACATGTATCTCAACTGGAGGTCCTGCCATGCAGGGCAATGCTCGATGAGGGCAAGTGTTGAAGGTTGAAGATGCGTATTGTTCGAGGAGCCAGGCTTTCATTCTTTCATTGTTTTCCGGGGTGCACGGAAATGGTAGCTCGTTGGGGCGTTGTGGTGGGGCTGTGCGCAGAGGGCATGAACACGTTGTGTCGTTGGCATTAGGTGGCGTAGTACAGCCATCGTTGATAAACCTACTGGCGTTGATGGATGAGGGTTGTTGTGGTTTATGGACGCTGTCGTGGACGTGTATGCCGTTGAGGGGTGTCTTTGTGTTCTCTCTGGTAGGGAAGTGCTCGCCCAGTAGGTCGAGGTTGAGCAGTGACTCGTAGGACAGGTACATGTCTCGCACGGAGCTGCTTACATACACCATCGAGCGGCAGGTTGTTTTGGCACCGTCTCGTGAGGCTGCTGTTAGTGTGGCAAAGAACGCACCCTCAATGGCGATAGGGGAGCGGTTGGCGGCTGAGAGGCCAAGACTGACTGGTCGCAAGTCATCACGGGAAAATCCACAGGCAGTGAACTCCTCTAGGGACCAGAGGTCTGATTGTGCGCCAGTATCTGCGATTGCAGATATTTTTGCCTCCTTGTTAAAGCAGTGGTTGTGAGATCGGTTGTTTGGTCCGTCAACGGTGATGGTGACGGACACTCTGGGGTGTTCTCTGAAACGAGCTCTTCTCCATTCGCCCTTGGAGAATATGTGATGCTCTAGTCTCGTTGATGGGGGCCTATGGATTGTACTATGTGTTATGGTCAGGTCCCGTTTATAGCGTTGAGAGTGCTGTCTTCTTCGGCGCCGATGACTGTTGTGGGTGCTGTGTACGCTGACTGTTGTGATTTGGGCGATAGGCTCAGATTCTAGTGCCTGGATGTTGGCGGGTTTTTGGCGTTGCTTTCGTCTTCGGGCCCTGTAGCAGTTTATGCACACTTGATGGGGCTTGGTGTTCCATCCTCGCGCTCCTTCTGTAAAGGTTTTGAAGGGACTCTTACAGTCGGGGCAAGTTGCCTCTTTGGCTTGATCTGGATGTGATGGGGCCGCAGAGGGTTGTGTTCTTCGTTGTTGCTGGAATGATGACATGCCAGAGAGGGTTGATGGTGGGAGTGCATTTCGGGCCATTTCTTTGTTTTCCACCAAGGCAATAACGTCGTTCACCGCTTTCTGCAGGATGTCTTTGGTCCCGAGTACCTCGCGACGTATGTCGGGGTCGTAAATGCCGTTGAGTAGGACGTCTCGGAGGATGTGGTCTGTATAGTTAACGGTTTTGCCGCACTCGCACCGTGTGCTGTAGGCACAGGTTTCGGCCTTTCCTCGCGCCCGAGCTGTGAAGGCACGGAATGCCTCGTCGCGTTCCTGATGTAATTGCAGCAACTCGGTGCGTATAACGCACGTGGCAACCGGGATGACGGCCAGTGAGCGCATAGCAGAGAGAAGATTTCCGAGGGATTCCGATGTTGCCTTGTGGTTGGCCTTTAGGATGCTATCTCCCAATGCAGGTCCAGCACACTGAAAGAGCTGAGATGGGGCTGAAGCATCGTCTATGCCAGAGCCAGAGCGAAATACTTCCCAACGGCGGACGAATACGTTCCATTCCTCTATTGAAATGCCGATGTCTACTTTCGGCCGATCTAGTTTCGGTCCTCTTGACGCTGGGGCCTGGAGCGTTGTGGCAGTGTCTCTGTGTGCTAGCCCATGGTTATTTAGTAGTGCAACGGCGACGGCGTCTGTGACATCCTGTGTCTTAAAGGTGCAGCTAGGAACAGAACATTCAACTACAACCATGACTCTATCATGAAGAAAGAGATGCTTCTCGATGTCTGATAGTATTTTATTCTACAACGATGATAGAGTCCTAAGATACAAATATATAAAATCTAAGCTAAATAATAGCACTTAAAGTAAATCATGTATAGATAAATGTGAAGTAAACGATTACACATATAATAAATGGAAAACTTACATAAATAAAGATATACTGGTGCTGAATAGTCTTGTATTATAGTTCTGTCCTAAAACGTAATCTTAACGTAAACAAGATGGCCGCTCCTACTGAGCCGGTCAGCGGTATCTAACTCGTGTCCAGGCCCTAGTGGCCAGTAGAGAACTCTTCACAACTAGATTCTATGCGACTTTTAAAGTGTACTTTGTGAAACGTGATTATAATATCTTGTTATTCACTACTACACATGGTAACTATGTTAAAAGTGACCATCCAACACGGAAATACAAAAGAAATGCCACAAATTCCATCGAGAAAAAGTGTGATTTCTTTTGTATTTTCATGTTAACCTCGCATTTAAGATAACTCGAGAAAGGTCCATGTAAAGGCAAAAGATATTTTTGTAGTTCGATAAACAGGATGCATGCTGGTCTAGCTTGGGTACAAACAACACCACATAAGGCATGATAAATAAAAAATGTTTGTACCGAAGCTATAGACCACAATATGACGGTTCTTAAATGACTGTTTATTTTTTTATCAGGTTATAGATATCTTCACTTTGAGGTACTCAATAATATCAGTAATCAGGTGGAGCGTGGTTCTCAAATCATCATTAAAGGTAACATTATTTGATATTATTAAACGTATTAAAGTATAGAATATATCGTTCATAAAGTGTCCTTTCTCTGACAGTTTCTTACAAGTTCTGTTGTTCTGGTTTGATATGCCCTTCTTGTCCTATATCGATTTATTTCCACGCATTTGGAGGTTCAGTGTTGGTCAATCAAAGTCTACACATGAACTGTCAAGAATATTACTCCACACATCCAACAGATGTCTATGTTAAGCCAGAAAACTACAGTGTTCAGGTAGGGGACTATTTCTTTCTTTCACCAATATTCGTTTTCTTAAGTGTTCAAAGAACACTGCTAATAACATTCTAGGGTACGGGACTGTGGAGCTACATTTGTGGACGGGAAGGAAAAAATCCACCATCTTGCTTCGTCAAATCTAGAAACTTATTTCTATTCATCACTAGTACGTGGGAAAGGCAATCTGAATCACCAGAATCGTAAACTTAGTCCTTTTTTTGAAATACAATTGATAGCTCATATCAGTACGATCTCTGTTTCAGATAAACTACTCATTTGTAGACGATTTCATTTCAACTCAACATCGAAGAACGATAATTAAATCTATTCAAGTTACAGGTAAAACAATATGTACTTACTTGAGTGTAAAATTGACACAGGTCATGTCATGGCATCTTAAGGTGTCCGTTAGTTTCTGCCGTAATTTTAGCCTTAATGCACCATGTCAAGGAAAGGAAAACGAATCAAATGGACAGAAAAGATGAACAGCGATGTTTTACAGTGCAAAATAAGAGCAAAAGAAATAATTTCGAATGATCAACCGCTCAACCAAAATGGCAGAAAGAAAGGCTATACTCTGGTAATGAAGGAGCTTTGGGAAGAATTGGGCTATGAAAACCTTGGTTTGACATGCCAGAATTTGAGAGACCAAGCATCAAGAATCGAAAAATCTCAAAACTCCACAAATATTACAACTTCAACACAGGAAAGACAAGAAATTGCGGGAATCATTGAAAATATTGAAGATGATGAGGGTGAATATGCGACTAGTCAACCAAGACCATCTACAAATTTGCATACTACAGCTTCAGAATCTCTTGAGACGCCTCATGACAATGGAAAAAACACCTCAAGCAAAATCCAGCCAAATTTACCTGATTTCAATGTCCTGCCCTCTCAGATTAAAGGAAAACACTGGGGAAACTTAACCTATGAACAATTCTGCAAGGACGTAACTGATATCTATGATGAAATTACGCTTTTCAAGAGAAATATTTTCAATGTTCCATCAGGAAAAGCAGGCAAAAGTTTTATAACTGAGCTGACGTACTGGATTAAGCAATTCAACGGTGTCTCAGATTTAAACTCCATTGCCTTAAAAGCCTTTATGATACTACCATCGCTGATTCTACAAAAGTATGGCAAGCCGAATGTAGCAATATTCAATTCAGCTCGTTTATTCAACGTTCAACCATATTTATTCAACGTTCAACCATATTTATTCAACGTTCAACCATATTTATTCAACGTTCAACCATATTTATTCAACGTTCAACCCCTTATTCAACGTTCAACCCCTTATTCAACGTTCAACCCCTTATTCAACGTTCAACCCCTTATTCAACGTTCAACCCCTTATTCAACGTTCAACCCCTTATTCAACGTTCAACCATATTTATTCAACGTTCAACCCCTTATTCAACGTTCAACCATATTTATTCAACGTTCAACCATATTCATTCAACGTTCAACCCCTTATTCAACGTTCAACCATATTTATTCAACGTTCAACCACCCCTCCCCAATCCCCTCCCCAAGGTTTACTCGTTCCCGGTTTCCTCTCGGCCCGACTACAACAGCCTCGGGCAGAGGGGAGCCTAGGAACAAGGTTGAAGGCGACCTGGCCTAAAACAGAGCCCAGTGGTCTAGAATATGGCGGATACCGATCAAAAAGTAGATCTTGAGAAAGAGGTTCCAAGATGTTTAATCTCTATTCTCGAGAAAACAAAGGAAATTAGTCAGCAGCCATTTGATAGAGAGATTGCCGAAGCACATAGTGTTGTACTTGACATGGCTGTTTGTTTGACCAGGACACTGTGTGATTGCTTCAGCGTGGATCCAAGTGATAGAAATGAACTCGAGTTGTTGTCAAAATATCTAACAGATGTGTTGAATTCTTGGTCACATTACATCAATATGGGATCTGTCACGCCTACAACTGTTGCTGGGCAAATGGCGGCCACCAAGACTTGCTCTCTAAAACCTGGTAGGCCTTCGTATGATATTTCTTGTGAAACCCTTGAAGAACTTCGTGCACTAGGATTCAGTTGGACCAAGATTGCAGAATATTTAGGCGTTTCAAGATGGACAATATACAGAAGAGTAGAAGAATTTCATTTACAAGATATGAAAGGCTTTAGTGACTTGTCTGACGAAATACTGGATGATATAGTTAAAACATATTTGTCAACTCATGGATCAGCCACTGGCCAGGGTTACGTTGCTGGCTACGTAAAGTCACTTGGCTACAGAATTCAAAGGCAAAGAATAAGAGAAAGTATGGCTAGAATGGATCCTAAAAACACTGTCTTGAGATGGGGTGCCTTGGTGTCTCGAAGAACTTATCAAGTGCCATGGCCAAACTCTCTATGGCATCTTGATGGGCACCATTCGTTGATTCGTTGGAAACTAGTAATTCATGGATGCATCGATGGATTTTCCAGAAGAATAATGTATTTAAGTTGCAATTCAAACAACCTTTCAGAAACTGTTCTTGAACTCTTTTTAAATGCAATTAATTCTGATGGTGATCTCTGGCCATCAAGAATCAGAGTGGATCAAGGTGTAGAGAATGTCCTTGTATGCGATGCCATGGTGAAAGCTAGAGGTGAAGGAAGAGGAAGTTTTATAGCAGGTCCCTCAACTCACAATCAGCGCATTGAAAGGTTGTGGCGAGATGTTTTCAGATGTGTTTGCCATCTGTATTACTACACCTTTTATGCCATGGAATCCACTGGAATACTCCAAGTAAATGAAGCTGTCCATCTTTTTGCTCTACACTTGGTATTTATCCCCAGAATAAATAAGGCAATGAATGAATTTATGAAGGCTTTTAATCACCACAGAGTACGTACAGAGAGAAACTGGTCCCCCATCCAGATGTGGACAAATGGAATGATGCATGCCAATAATCCATTAGCGCATGGATTGGTGGATGAAGAGCCAGATGATCTAGCCATGTATGGATACGATGCCCAAGGTCCATCAGGTTCCAGACAGGAAAATAATGTGATAGTTGAGCCAATAGATCTTGATAATGAAGAATTAATAAAGGCATACGTTTTGGATAGGATTGATCCACTGAAGGAATCAAGTGAACTGGGAGTAGACATATATTGTCAGGTTTTAAGTCTCACTCAAGAGATAATTGAAGAAATGAAATGAGTATGCTATGAATAAAGATTAAAGTCACGAACCCCATGATTTCGATATGAATCTAATGGACTTTATGATGTAGGAGACCCTTGTTCTATTGTTTTCTTATATATATTTGACATAGTAGTACACCATAGCAAGCCATATTGCTAGTCTCCATTAAAAATTTAGATTGTGATATTGAGTCTGAGAGCTTTAATTTTTCATACAACACAACCAAATTGATTCACCTGTAGTTTGTGAATTTATGCATAAAAAATAAAAAATTTCATAATTAACATCTCAGTAATCCAGGGTCTGCTGTAAGGAAGTTTTTTTTCTTCTAATTTCTCTTCTGTGTATTAATACTTTCATCCCCCCGAGTTCAGTTCCCCCTCCACCATCAACAAAAATCAATTTCTAAATAATATAATTTGATCATTAATTTTTTGGGTTCTGAACCTGTCATGAAAACTAAATACTCAGGAAGTGCCAAGACTGAATACAGGTTGTAAATTTTGGTCTTAATAAGCTGCAGGTTTAATACTAGAAATAATTGTAATAGTTTTCAACTGCATATTAAGTTGTTTTGAAATGCACATATGAATTGGTTGTAGAAAAGCCATGGCTTTAAATTGATCCTGGAATTGTTACTCTGCCTTGAATAACAAATTTTGATGTGTTTTAGAAATCACCCTTACACCCACCCTAGTTTCACATAATTTTCCTAAAAATGTAAAGCTGAAATCCTTAACAAAAAGGGGGTGCTAATTATTATTAATCCCATATCCCAACCAAAAACTGTTTATTCCAATCCCAGTTCAAATCCAACAATCTCGGCCAGTTTTACTCAATCCTCAATTTCATTTTCCTATTGTTCTTTGGTTCAAATATCCCAGTCCCATTACATGAAATCCCTTTTCCCAGGAGGCTCTAAGAAATGAAATCCCAGCTATTAGCAACCTAAGAATTGACATACCAGTAATTTCTTCAAAAATTAAAAGGAAATAACAAATAGATTTTTCAATAGCAATAATAGTTTCAATATAACAGTGCATCTTTTAGAGCTATGTATATCATAGTTAATTTTCTTTCATAAATATCTTCAACATTTTTAGAAAAATAAACAGTAACAACTTTTTGGTTTTAGCTTATATGTGGAAATTGTTTAAAGCAACACCAATATATCTCTTCGGAAAATTTAGAACACAAAAAATCAAACATTCAAGTTTACATTTCTGTGCTTTGCTTTTGGCAATCATATTAAAATATCAGAAGAAAATAAATTTCATCATTGTATTCTTGTCCTAGTTTTTTTCAATTGTGAATGAATCTCTTTAGGTTGTTCATGATTTATGTAACATTGAGGCAGGAGTTTCTTATACTCATGCCAGACCGAAATAAACATTAACAAAGGCACTGTCATATACATCAAAGAGCTCTTCTTCAGAAGGAAGAGGACAATCATGTGACCCAGTGGGTAAATACAATGTCTGGGTGCAAGTGTTTGAAGTAGGCACAAAAGCCCACTTGTTCTTACTAGTTGCAGTGGCGAAGCAGATGCTAGGTGGAATTGCAAAGCCCAGAACTGGCTCTTCTTCAGCACCAGTTGCGAATTGTAAGATATGTCCAATGGTGATGGCTGCCCTACGACCACTGGTAGCCTCTCGGACATACTTTAAGAATAACTCATAGACAGCCATTTCATACCTCTTTGCATTTGACCCTTCATCTGAGAAGGAAGGTGCAAGTAAGGAAATCAACTTTCTTCTTGTAAGATTATACGATTGAGAGGGTCGCATCAAGTGTACTAACTGTGGGACAGCCTTTGCAATTTGGTACAAGCCAATCTTTGCAAACCCCATACGTAGCTTAAGAATGCATATGCTGGGCTTGGGTTCTTGAAACAACTCTTGTAACATTGATTCATCCATAAATTTTGGTACTGGCCCATTTTGAAGCATGCTAAGAGCCATGATGATGCCAACCTTTATATAGTCATCAGAAAGCAGATTCCTCAATCCATTGTCAAAATATTTTTCTTTAATCTCTCTGAGGCATAAACGGAAGAATTCCTTTCTTGGCCCCCCATTATCATGTGCAACTTCACCATAAAAGGTTACTTGCAAAGTGAGCTGAAGGTTTTCAATCTCTTCAATTTCATCAAATGCAGTTTTTAACAAGTTTTGTCTGTTCACATCAATAAAGTTCACCTCTCCTTCCAAATTTGACTCAGTTTCAGTAGTATCAAGTGGTCGTCCCTTCACAATATATTTTTGTGCACATCTTAATACCTCAACTGGGTTAGTAGCCTTGTCTGCCTCACATGCTTTCAAGCATTCTTTCACTGCTGATTCAACATCATAGTTCCCACCCCATGCAGACTTAAGTAGGTCGCCGTCATCTTCCTCTTGTGGCTTTTGAGAAGGAACAAGGCTTTCATAATCCTCTACATTTTGGCCATGGTTATTTTCCCTGCCATCTTGAGTGACTGGTGCTGGTGTTTCCTGCCTTTCTTCACCTTCTACATTGGGTTCACGATTTCTTCCTTGAATATAATCATCAAGCAAGCATTCAAATCCATCCTTCAGGGTTATATAAATGCTTCCCTGGCCTGCAAGGAGTTTTACTTCTTTGAAGGAGAATTCACCAGCATTTACAGGCTTTGACAATTTTCTTCTAATTGCTTTTAAAAATTCCAAATCCTGTGGAGCCACAGTTGGAAACTTTATAACAACTGCCTCAGCCAAGCATGCTCGAATGTTTTGTTCATTCATGTTAGAGTTCAGAGTAACAATGCCTCTCAGTATGATGGCATCATCTTCTAAGAGCAATGAATCACTCTCATTGAGCTGCCCCCTGGAATTTACAAGAACAAACTCGAAAGTCTTTTCCATTGGTTTGGCCTTTTTTTGTGCAGATGAGGCAGAAGTACCTAATAAGCATAAGCAATAGTTAAAACTTCTGCATCTAATAAGCTAATCAAAATTAAACTGGCTTTGTTACAGCATCCTTTTTACAAAATCAATGATTCGCCTTAACATCAAACTTTTTGGCAAAAAAAATATGATAAGCCCTCAACAACAATATTTTTTTCCAACCATGTAATATAATAATTTAAAAAAAATCTTTTTGCTCATACCACCCCCCCCCCCCCTCCCCCTAAATATAATGGTCTATCCCTAATCAAAAGGATACCGACTGTAGAAAGGAATGCAGACTACAACGTTTATGTTTATTAGCACAGTAGCAAACGTCTCAGTGTGCATACCACACTTCGGTGAAATCCATAGTCATAGTACTATAAAACGACGCTTGAATCATATGGAGGGTCCGAGAGCAGGACATACTGCAGTATATATTATTTTTATTACGTTCGCGCAGCGCTACAAAATGGCAGCTTTTACCACGTGTAAGCCTGAGTCACGAAAACTACGATAGGTTTTGAACAATGGGATCTCCAAAGAAAAGTATAAACAATACCTGAAATGGCTCGCAGACGTTCTCGTCCATTTAAACGGGAATAAAGCCCTCTGTTTGTAGAGTTCTGGACCATAGATTGAGCTCTATTGACTGTTCTCCCGACCGAAGAAATAGCAGATTCCATTCTGCTAGAGAGACCAGTAGAAGTTGATGGATTCGAAGAACCATTCATCTGATTTAAGATCTTTCCTGCCTCGGTTAGGCATTTTGCCAGATCATCCAAGTATTTTTTATTGTTATTGTCCATTACTGCCCCAATCTCTATTATAACTATGCCCAAATCCAAACACGTGCGTAACCGATCAAATCTGACAACGTACGCGGTGTAACTGGGCTCTGTTTTAGGCCAGGTCGCCTTCAACCTTGTTCCTAGGCTCCCCTCTGCCCGAGGCTGTTGTAGTCGGGCCGAGAGGAAACCGGGAACGAGTAAACCTTGGGGAGGGGATTGGGGAGGGGTGGTTGAACGTTGAATGAATATGGTTGAACGTTGAATAAGGGGTTGAACGTTGAATAAGGGGTTGAACGTTGAATAAGGGGTTGAACGTTGAATAAGGGGTTGAACGTTGAATAAGGGGTTGAACGTTGAATAAGGGGTTGAACGTTGAATAAATATGGTTGAACGTTGAATAAATATGGTTGAACGTTGAATAAACGAGCTGAATTGAATATTGCTACATTCGGCTTGCCATACAAAAGCCCTCAGCGTCGTCAAAAAGCAAGGAGCATGTCGCGGCAATTGAAAGGAGACTGTCCTTGTGGAAAAACGGGGATCTATCAATCCTTATGAAAGAAATAAGATTCATTCAGAGCAGATTTAGCAAGTCAAAGAAAGCCAGATCAGTAGAGGATATCTCCAAAGTATTCGCCAAATTAGTCATGCAGGGAAAGTTGACAGCTGCTATAAAGATGCTGGATAAGGAGAGTTCATCTGGTCTCCTTACTCTAACGCCAGATGTCCTAGAGGAGCTAACAAAGAAACATCCACCAGCTGCTGGCGTGGAGAATGAATGCCTTTTGCATGGTCCGATCGACTTCATCCCTCCAAGTATTTTTGATTCAATCGATGAACAATTGATTTACAATTCTGCCATGCGAACAAGAGGCTCTGCTGGTCCTTCTGGGATGGATGCTCAATTGTATTGTAGAATTCTCTGCTCAAAGAGTTTCATCAATGAAGGAAAACATCTACGAGAAGAAATCGCTATCATGACCAGGAACTTGCTACGATTATCATATAGTCCCTCTCTTCTCGAGGGATATACATCGTGCAGGCTAATACCTCTTGATAAGAATCCTGGAATTCGACCAATTGGAGTGGGAGAAGTTCTTAGACGAATTATCGGGAAAGCAATTTCTGCGTTCTTTAAAGACGATATCAGAGAAGCAGCAGGCCCTCTGCAAGTCTGTGCAGGCTACACCGCTGGAGCGGAAGCAGCCATTCATGCCATGAGTGACATCTTTTCCGAAGAAGAAACGGATGGGGTTCTACTGGTAGATGCAAACAACGCTTTCAACATGATGAATAGAAATGTTGCTATGCATAACATTCAGATCACGTGCCAAGAAATATCATTGTACATAATAAACACCTATAGAAGCCCCTCAAGACTCTTCATAACTGGAGGTGGTGAGATCCTATCGCAAGAAGGTACAACACAAGGGGACCCTTTGGCCATGCTTTGGTATGCAATCAACACCTCTCTGATGATAAGCAATTTAAGATCAAGCTTCCCGACAGTCAAACAAGTCTGGTTTGCAGATGATTCTACAGGAGCAGGAAATCTCGATACACTCTCTGCTTGGTACAAACACCTTAGTAAGGAAGGAATAAAATATGGATACCACGTGAATGGATCAAAGAGCTGGCTAATTCTAAAGAACCACGAATTATCCTCAGCAGCTGAACGAGCTTTCGGGGACGGTGTGAACATTTCCACAGAAGGTAAACGTCATCTAGGAGCTGTGATTGGATCTCTAAGTTACAAGGAGCAATTTTGCACTGAAAAGGTTGCAAAATGGAAGGAAGAACTTGAGGCTCTCTCTGAAATCGCCAAAAGTCAACCACAGGCAGCCTTTGTTGCCTTTACGAAAGGCTTCAAATCAAAGTTCACTTTCTGCATGCGTACAATTGAATCCTTTGAAGACTTTGTGAATCCTATTCAAGAGGTACTTCATGAGGTTTTCCTACCTACCCTTTTTGGTCAAGAGGAGCCCCTAACTGATTCACTGCACGAAGTTGTCACGTTAACTCCAAATCAGGGTGGTTTGGGCATTCCTTGCTTAAAAGAAGATTCGCCTCAACAATTCGCAGCATCGAAGTTAATAACATCTAGACACACCGAGTCTATAAAAGATCAAAATTTAACACCTTTGGAGGACTCAGAGGATCTCAAGAGTCAATATCGCAGTTTGAAAGCAATTATGACAAAGTCGAAAATCGAGCGCATCGACGGTATGATGAATCCAGAAATGGCAACTTACATCGATCAAGCAAGAGATAAAGGTGCAAGTTCCTGGTTAAACACTATTCCTTATGACAACCAAGGCCTAACCCTCAACAAGCAAGAATTTAGAGATGCCTTGCGCTTACGATATAACATGCCCCTAAGTGATCTACCTTTGAATTGTCCATGTGGCTCGTCTTTCGACGTCAATCACGCGTTATCCTGCAAGAAAGGAGGCTTCATTGCCCAAAGACATGACAATGTTCGCGACTTTTTAACCACTCTCTTGAGCAAAGTCTGCCATAACGTCCAAGCCGAGCCTCGGCTGATTCCACTGAATGGAGAACGGTTTAACCTAAAATCCACGACTACAAGCGAAGATGCACGCCTGGATATCAAAGCGGGGGCATTCTGGCAATGAGGAGTGACAGCATTTTTTGACGTACGAGTGTCGCATGTCAACTCCAAGTGCAACCAGAAGAAAACCACCTCATCAATATTCAACGAACAAGAGCAAGAAAAGAAAAGAAAATATCAACAGAGAGTTCTGGAAGTGGAAATGGGTTCATTTACACCGCTTATCTTTGGGACCAATGGTGGTATGGGCAAGGAAAGCCAAATTTTCCTAAAAACTCTAGCGGATAAACTGGCGAACAAAACTGGACAAAGCTATTCTGACACAATAACATATATTAGAACAAAGTTGTCGTTTGAGATTTTGAAAGCTGTAATTACATGCATTAGAGGCTCCCGCACTCCTTTTTATAAGAACAACGAAAGTGACTTTCTATTGGACTTTAGCATTAATACTAACCTTGCCGATATTAGATAATTTTAGACTTTTTTATAATGCTTGTTTTTCATTTTGTTTTTTTCTAGTTTTTTGTAAATAGTAACTTTTTCTCTTTAAATTTTCACAAAGTACATAATGTAAATATTCTTTATTATTATTATTATTTTTTTTAATGATTTACAAACTTATTATTATTATTACATTATTGTTATTAAAATTTTTTGTGTATATGTACTTACCATAAGGGCGCGCAGTGGCAAGACATTTCATACAATTCTATAGCTCTACAGGGCGCATCCTACTGATGATTATTTGTCACTTTGTGCGTCATTTATTTACCTTTCACGTAACAGCATCCAAGATTTACAGCTGCAACTTTGATGACGGTCTGTGTAAAGGTTGGAAACATTTTCCATATCCCTGGAACAACACCAACGATAATTCAACGGCATTAGGAATATCTAAAAGTAAGTTGAAGTGGGGAGAGGTGTAACTAGGGGTACCAGGGTACATGTTATTTTTCCCTCAACCTTTACTTTGGCAGTTTCTTTATATTTTTATGGAAGGAGAAGGAAGGATATGGAATATTGAGGTACGAGAAGAGCGAGAGCGAGAAGGGGGAGACGGAGGGAAGTAGAATAAGGAAGGCGTGAATGACCGATAACCACTTTCATCCTTAGGTAGTGGCGGAGTTGACTTTCCGTTTCCAGGTAACTATTCCCTAGAATCACCATGGTTACCTTGGAAATCAGTCTACAGTCGCATCAGTTTTTGTGTAGAGTTTTCATACCTTCTTCGCACCAATACAACATCAAGCATCGAGGTTCACATTGTCACAAGAACCAATAATAGCCAGTTATTATGGTCCGTGTCAGGCTTTCAAGGGGATGTCTGGGCACGAGCCGGGATACCTGTGTCAACATGGGAAGCTTATAAGGTGAGCTGAGTTCTACGTTACCAAATGATTATGTTTGCACTACACGTTAAATATCATTGAGATGGTCGAGCGCAGCAAATGATTTTCAAATACAAGCGCGGAGATTGGATAATGCTATCAGTATTTCGAGATTATTCATTGGTTCGAAAGTATAGCCAATAGTTGTGGATGTTATTCCGTAGATTGTCTTCAAGGGAAGGTCGGTACTGAACGATAGTATTGGAGTAGCCATAAAACAGTTCGATGTGAACACAGAAGAATGTAGGCTTCATCCTTATTACGGAGCACCAGGTACGTACAGTTTCTTAGACTAAATGTCTTTGTCTATGATCAATTAAAAATGTTGCAAGGAAGAAAAACGTTGAACTGAAACACGTGACAGCGGTGAGTTACGACGCGTCGTCCATCACTGCAAAATGAAGTCGGTGCCGTATAGTGCAGTTTTCGTATGACTGTGAAAAATTCACGGCACGAACACGGCCATGACACGGCAAGGGATACGCCAGACCAATCACATTGCACGAGAATTTACTCTCCATCCAATCAAATACCCGGAACACGGTTTAACCACGGCGCGGACACGGTCACGCCAAGATCAAGGCACTTTTAGACCAATCATATTGCACGTGGGAAAAAATCTGCCTATTAAAATTCGAGAAAGTATCACGGTCACGGCACGGCACGTCACGCTTACGGCACTGAGCTTTTCACAGTCATACGAAAACTGCTCTATGCGTGCCTTACCGTGTCCGTGATGTTTTCTAGAATTTTGATTGGCGGATTTTTCCCGCGCAAAGTGATTGGTCTGGCAGTACCGTAACATTGGCGGATTTGATTGGATAAAGAGTAAATTCTCAGGCAATTAATGCGATTGGTACGCCTTGCCGTGTTACGACGGTGTTCGTGCTGTGAGCTTTTCACGGTAATACAAAATCTTCCGTAAAATACCTTGGACTACACGTCTGCAATATTGCCCTGTTCTGATACGTGCGACATATACTACTAAATCCCTGTTGTAAACAACTTAACGCAAAAATATCCCCAATGGTTTTTTGGGTAAGAAGTATTAAAGAGGGATGGAAAATAGTGCACTAACGTCCAAAATCATTCAAACCTTTAATCAGTTTTTCAGTTAATTTTCCGTGAAAACTGATTCTATTTTTGTTTCTTATAAATAATCTGTAGGATATAAATATTCCTAGATAGAGATTATGGTCCTTGTTTTGCAGGATATTCATGCAAGGCTAGTGAATTCAGGTGTTCTAATGGACAGTGCGTGAGCAAGACCTTCCAGTGTAATGGACTCATAGATGGATGTCTTGATGGATCTGACGAGGATCAATGTGACTGTCCTACTGGGTATTTTAGATGCTCTCATCAAAAATGTATTAAAGCTGATAGGTTGTGTGATGGAGTACGAGACTGTCCGGACGGCATGGATGAACGACGCTGTGGTTAGTATGATGATTTACAATATTACAAGATTTCTGTCTGTCTGTCTTTTGTACAATAAACGGTCTTCCTGCAGGTCTGTCTGTCTGTACACCAAGGGGTCTGTCTGAAGGGCTGTCTGTCTGTCTGTACTCTGTCCCTACAGCTAGCAGTCTGTCTGTCTGTCTATTAAGTTAACCAGCTCATATTGATCGTTTCAGATAAGGGGTGTCCTGACATTCAGTGTTTTGATGGACCATGTTCAACTAAGCCTTGTAACTCCAAGACACCTGGCTGCCAAGATAATTCTCATCAATTCACCTCCTGCAGTAAGTTTTGTTTCATTCCTTCTAAACCATTACAATATCTATAACCACTATAATGTCTTGGTTATTGATCTAGGGTACTGTTCATCTGATGCGCAGAGCTGTACGAATCTGTCCTCCAGTGATATACGTTGCCAGGGTTTAAGAGGTAATGTCATGCGCACACATATATCTAACCAAGTACTCATGTTTCAATCCAGACTTACCGCTGACATGATCCTTTTCTTGTCTTGATCTTTACGATGTTTTTCTATAGGGCTTTGTGGTTTTGAAAATGGGCCTTGCAAGCTTCAAAAATACCCAAATAACTCACTTGAATGGAGGTTCTTCTCCCCGGCGCTGACCCAAGTACCACATAGTTACCCACACTTCGACCACACTACAATGACTGAAAAAGGTACTTTACATCTAACACTGCAGAAACAGCTACTAGGCTGGTCTAAGTCGCCTATAACGCAAAGATCGAACCCTGAAACAACCTAGGGGCTGATCTAAGTCAGGGCATGGCTAACTCACAGATTGAACCCTGAAAAAACCTCTGGGCTGATCTAAGTCAGGGCATGGCTAACTCAAAGATCGAACCCTGAAACAACCTCTGAGCTGATCTAAGTCAGGGCATGGCTAACTCACGGATAGAACCCTGAAACAACCTCTGTGCTGATCTAAGTCAGGGTGGACTAACTCACTGCATATAGAACTGGGATTAAGCGTGTTATAGTTTGCGGAAGGAAAGCCAGAAAACCTGGAGAATAATAAATGATGTTGTGAACGTATTCCGTCAGTTCAATCGTCTCAACTCCTGTTCCCTGCCTCCGTTCTTCTTTCTTTCTTTCAACTTCCTCCTCGCTTTGTCTAAGCGTGGTGTTAATGTAGCACAATATCTGTCATTCCTACCAGGAACTTACTTTCTGTTACAATCGAACATCCCTGACGGCCATGGTTGCCTCGTAATGAACTTGAACCAAGCCCAGTTGGTCTGTCTACAATTCTGGTTTGTTATCCCTAGCAAATCAAACTCGATACTTGAGATATCATTTAAGAATACAACCAAGCCGATCAGGTTGTGGCGATCTGCTAACTGGACTTCTGATGAATGGACTTTTGGCCAGGTTCAACTACCAGACAACTCTACAGGAAAGGTATACTTGATATATTATGTGATTATCTATACTATACCAAGCTAATTCTGATCACCTTATAATTTACCTAGGGACACGGCACGGATAAGTACGAATTTCATGTTAGTTAGCCAATCGCAGCAGGGTACTTTATTCTATCTGATTGCTTAGACCCATCATTCACATGCGCATACGTCGTGTATCGCACGAAAAATGAGCCTTTGTCTTTACTTCCACAGATACTTATTATCGGACGCATCAGTACTGGCTACATAGCTCTGGACGACATAAGCTTCACAGAAGGACACTGTACCATTATCATCAACCAAGGTTAGAGAATCGAGATTAAATCATGTAACACACAAATTATGATTACAGACCTAGACTGACAATGCATGCTGTTGCACGATTACCATAGATAATCCTTCGTGTTATTTCGATGACGACGAGGTGTGTAACGGCTGGAAGACAGACAAAGCATGGAAAAGAGCTGAAAAAAAACTACCAGGAATGCTCAAACATTTTTCTGTACAAGGTATGAAAATTGTGTCAGGATCCGGTGTATTGGTTTGGTGGGTAAACCGAACACGTGACGTTGCTCATTTCATGGATGTGATTCCAGATTCCACAGATAGGTTCTTGAGCTTGTCCCAGTCTCTTGCCAATCCAAGTATCATATCCAGTCCCATGATTAATCCTCAAGATCAAGGTTGGCAGTGCTTGAGATTCTGGTTTTACAGCGGGAAGAACTACTTTGAGAGAACCCTGTCAGTATCGTTCCTATCAGAGAATGGCTCTAAACAAGTATGGAGCTACAACAGTGCCAACGACAAGTGGAACTTCATTCAACTTCAAATCTCCAACAACTACAAAAGCTTGAAGGTAAAATGATGTATTGAAAGTTAGACACGGTCATAGCAGGACTAAACCATGCAAGAGAACTAACAAAAACTCTCTTTCCCTCTTTTTCTAAATAGGTGATAATAAAAGGAATAAAAGACCATGAGAATGCAATACTGGCTGTGGATGACGTCACTTTCTCCAAAGAACAATGCTACAAAATACCGGGTACTTTAACTTTCTCAGTTTTGTATCTCCAGCTTCATTCATGTATAGATTATCAAATAAAATATTCAGCGAGAGTTTTTCTCTCCTCATTCCAAATCACCCTCGGAGACGAAAACAAATTTTCTTCACAAGAACATTTATTTTTTTAACTATATATCACTGTTCTATTCTAGTTCTAAGCTCTCCATGCCAAGAATACAAGATTCTAGATTCAAAGTATCGAAGGCTTGATTTACTAGATAATATCAACCAAATAGACTCCATGTTTGGAACCAAAACCTGGTACCGAGTGACAGGTCAAGCTGGAAACTATGTGGCTAACTACTGCGACAAGGGAATGAAATATTTAGTCACCTACGTGTGGGTGAATGGTTCAAGCCCTATGGTGGAAGACGGTGAAGTACAGATGCAAGGATGGTTGGCAATAAAATGTCTATGTTTTTATCAATTACGAAAGGTCATGGTACGAAATTGTAGTACTTTTCTGGTTTACCAATTTCCTGATCGCTCGTTCAATCTCCCTACTTCTTTGGCTACGATGTACATACATAGTAAGTACAACCTATATTTTTGACATCCTATCCTGTTGCCTCTCTTCCTTCCTTTTTTACTCCTGTTCTCTCCCGTCCTGTCTTGTCCTATCCTGTCTAGTCGAGTCCTACCCTCCTCTCTCCTCCTCTCGTCGCCTGTCCTCTCCTTTTCTCTTCGTCAACACTGGTGAATCTTATGAATAACTTACTGTATTATCATGTACACATCAGAGGTCATGGGTTTGAGTGTAGAGAAAGAATGGAAAGACTGGTCAAGCATGTCAAATGAATCACGCTGGATGACAATCAGTGAAGATCAACACGAGAAGATCATACAAGCCATACGACAAGAGGGTGGCACACCACCTCAACACCATTCATCAAAAGGTAAGCATCCATTACGTCATACAGGAAGTCCTTCGTCCACGTGAATGACGCCATAACAATATTGTTTTTCTATTGGTTGAAAATGGTCTGAGATACTTATTTTCCATTAGTTTTTCTTCGTAATGACGTAATGCAATTCCTTTATTTCCATTGGTCGGAAGTGCTTCATGTTTATCGTGTACTATCGCGTATTTTCTCCAGATGAACGTGATATTGTATTTCTACTGAAGAGGAACGCTTCCGTCCGTGTACACATCAATGGTCCCCTGACCGCCATGACGTTGTGTCTATGGACATCCGTTAATACCTCTTTACCTCTTACCGTATCACTGGATGTAGCCTTGGTTACTAGTACTACTACATTAGCCAGAATTGGAAATTTGACAAGGTATTTAAAAAGTTACAGTTGCTAGCTGATGTTGTCGTTCTTATTGTAGACTGCATTATCATCGCTTGTTATGACGCTAGCCTCCTCGAGGAACGTAAACTGGCTTCTGCTCACGCACCTCCAGTGAAGTAGCGAGTGCCAATTTGCGCAAGCGGTCTATTATTCTTATGAGTAGTGGTAGTCTTCTTATTGCGTTTATTCTATTTTGTATCGTTTTCTTTGTTTGTTTGTTGGACTTGTCTCTCTATTTGCTAGTGTCTTTAGACGTCATTTTTTGGTATCATATTGATTGCGACCGTCATGAATGACGAAACAGTGCAATAGTTTCATTATTTTTTGTCAGTGATGAGTTGAGCAGGTGGAAGCACGTTTGTGTGTCGTGGAAATCTGGCTATGGTTTATGGCAGGTGTATATTGATGGTGTGACAACACAACATGGCAGAGGAGTCTTGGACAAGATAAAACTCAAGGGTAAGCCTGAGCTACTTGTTTTGTTCTTCCATCCATTAGTTTTTACGTTCCGATCCATGTATCCGTTCATCTGTCTTTCCTTCCTTCCATTCATCCGTCCATCCCTCCATCTGTTCATCTATCCATTCGTTCATCCCTCCATCTGTTCATCCGTCCATTCGTTCATCCCTCCATCTGTTCATCCGTCCATTCGTTCATCCCTCCATCTGTTCATCCGTCCATTCGTTCATCCCTCCATCTGTTCATCCGTCCATTCGTTCATCCCTCCATCTGTTCATCCGTCCATTCGTTCATCCGTCCATCTGTTCATCCATCCATTCATCCCTCCATCTGTTCATCCATCCATTCGTTCATCCCTCCATCTGTTCATCCATCCATTCGTTCATCCGTCCATCTGTTCATCCATCCATTCGTTCATCCCTCCATCTGTTCATCCATCCATTCGTTCATCCGTCCATCTGTTCATCCGTCCATTCGTTCATCCGTCCATCTGTTCATCCGTCCATTCGTTCATCCGTCCATCTGTTCATCCATCCATTCGTTCATCCCTCCATCTGTTCATCCATCCATTCGTTCATCCGTCCATCTGTTCATCCGTCCATTCGTTCATCCCTCCATCTGTTCATCCATCCATTCGTTCATCCCTCCATCTGTTCATCCATCCATTCGTTCATCCCTCCATCTGTTCATCCGTCCATTCGTCCATCCTTCCATCCCTCTGTTCAATCATTAGTCTGTCTCGATCAGTCTTTCATCTGTTCGTTTTTTAATTTGTTTGCTCGTTGAATTTCTTGTTTGTTTAGTTTTAATTTATTTCTGTTTTTTTTTTTTTTTGTTCATTTGTTTATATCTTACCTAATCCTTAGCTATATCAGCTTGCATACGTGCATACATCAGCAGGTGGAAGACTACCTGTGTAGCAGCTAGTAGTTATGAAAACAGTACTACTGAAAACGGAGTCGGTTACTTTAAAATATCATGAAGACGAGCAGCACTATAACCATTTGATATATCTAGTTTTCTCTTCCAGATGTCATGATGAAGATAAACTTCGAATCTAATACAACAAACACCCTGGTCAAGTTCAGTAGACTCAACATGTGGGGCAGAGATCTGACAGAACACGAGATTCTATACATGTCATATGAATGTGGACAAGAGCATGGGACTCTAGTGCAGTGGGATCAATATCGTAATAATATCTCTGTTGTCACAGACGATCCTGTTACAGAATACAGGTCTACTTGTATTGGAAAACAAGGTCAAGTATTTAGATCGAATACCCTGTGGAAAGATATAACAAAAAGAACAATGATGATTAATCTGATCCAGATAAGTTTTTAATATATCTCTTAGCTTGTCGATATTTAATTAAGAGAAAGGAGTAGAGATTACAAGCGAAATATTTAAAATTTAGCTAGCGATTTAACCCCTATACTCCAGGGCCCAGTTGTTCAAAGCCCGATTAGTGCTAATCCTGGGTTAACTCTTATAATAAGACCTATAGAGACCTATTAGCGCTAATCCAGCTTTGAACAACCCGGCCCAGAGTGTGCAAATTCACTTACCCCTTTCTTATAAGGTGCTTGTTTTTTATGGCCCATTGCATACACTTATTTCAATAAAGTTAGTCACCTGAAAAGCTATAAAGCTGAGGCCGACCAGGATTATGGGTAGATTCATTTTACACGCTCAACCGCTTGATAACTGTTCATGGACTTGCGAATCTTTTACAGGTTACAGTCTCACCTCTTCTGAGCATCATCGAGCTGCAGTTTGTATTAAAAAAGCTTTGTATATATATGCTTTTTTGATATGAAAAGTTTCCCATGATGCTCAGTGATCTCAGCTTTCTAGGTTTTTGGTGACTAACATTATTGAAATAAGTGTATACCCTTGTAAAGGGCCCAAAAAACCACGCACCCCTACACCCATGGCGCGTCACATTGTCACTTTGCAGCTATATTGATATAACTTACCCATAATTCCCAGGAAACGTAATGAGTGTCGTCACTGGACAGTCTGGATTACCAACTGGAAACCAAACGGCATTGATCATGAGCCCGCGATACGGAAGGTCATCGGAATCTCCTGGGAGATGCTTAAGATTCAGATACAAGCTGTGGGGACCTGGAGCGAAAGCACTAAAGTTATATCAAAAACTAGACAACAAAGCGTTTCCATGGAGACCAGTATGGATGGATAATGATAACGGAACGAGAGGATGGCGGGAAGGACAAGTGACACTAACAGCTGTGATGGGATATCAAGTAATTATTATTAAGAGCAAATTAGTTAGACACTTGTAGGTCACGCATTCACTGCCATGTTGGGTTATATCTAGAGTGAAGTTTATGATTATTTCATTCCTACCAATCATGAAATTTAAAATATAACACTTTTTTATAGTAGGATGGATACACACAAACTACTAATAAAAGTACAATAAGGTGAAATATTTCCAATTCAGGCCTAGGGCAAACGTCGAACTTTCCATGCACCGAACTCATTAAAAACAATGGATATCAGGTGATAATGAGGCGGCATTCTTTGATGTAATTAAGTTCGGTGCATGGAAAGTTCGACGTTTGCGCTAGGCCTAAGTCGATACTTTATACGCTACCCTCGAGAGGTGGTCATGTGATTCAGTCAATACGTTGATTTAATGATATTAATATATTATAAATTTGCATTGTTTTGCAGCTTGTTATAGAGGGCCAGACTACGAATGCACCAGGATTATTATCGATAGGAGCACTGTATGCCACAGAGGGATACTGTAGTATCCTACCTACGACTGCAGATCAAGGTAAAACAATATGGGGTGGTATATACACATAGAGAGGGCGCTATAATAATCTCCCTTACAAACCAAAGGTAGTCCAGAACGAATAGGCATCAAAATTCCATGCACCGGAAGTCATGTCTCATAACAGGCGCATTTAAGGCCCCGTCCACACTATGCCGGTTAAATTTGAATCCGAATTTTTATTTATTCGGTTAGGCCAACCGTCCACACTAGTCCGGGCGAATCCGGAACAATTGTTCACCGAAAACGAATTTTTTCGAATACGGTCTCCAGAGTGGAACAATTTGAAAACGCCGGCTAGCCGTATTAGTGTGGACGGAGAACATTTCGCATCCGAAATTTTTCGAATACGATGACGTCATGACTGTCATGGCGAGAAGGCTAAAAATTCACCGCAGGCTCAATTTCAGCTTCGATGCAAATGCTCAGATGTGCAATGAAGCGTTTTTGCCGCCTCTGATCGGACTAGTGTGGACGCGAAACATTTTATTCGTTTTCATCTGTAGACGGAAAACTTTTTTTTCGGTTTCGGTGTGAAAGTTGCGGATTCAAATTTATCCGGCATAGTGTGGATGGGGTCTTAGTCGAACTTTCACAAAGATAATCAATTTAATTTTGAATACCAGCAAAAGATGTTTTAATTAATTACCTAATCTTGACTCGTTTAATTTTCTTGATACGAAGCTTGCAACGAAATTCTCACCAACGATACAGGATACATCCTTTCACCGTATTACCCCGGTTACTATAGCAACAATGCACACTGCACATGGACGATAAAAGCCAGAAAAGGTCACGTGATCCGTTTAGAAATAAAGGCGTTTGAACTTGAGATGAGCCCACGGTGCTCAGCGGACTCTGTTGAAGTGTATGACGGACAGATGGAGAAATCGTTTCGCATTGGTCGATACTGTGGAGTCAGGTAATAAGCCATCTGTTTATATGAAATGAAAATCCCAGCTACCTTCGAGTTAGTCAAGGCTTGGTCGCAAGGGCAATCAGGGTTTTCATAGGCCTTTTCTAAGTTGAAGACCGCGTTGTATTCTGGTAATAATAGTTTGGGTACGAATATCCTTTGTTCTTTAAGCTTTATGTGGTGTTTGAACCAATGTACTAGACCACGCTGCACCTAATTGTTTCTCGAACTCAGAAAAATTTTCAAATCGCAGATTGATATTCATCGATCAGGGACAGACCTCTTACCTTGGACGCAATGTTTTCCCATTTCAGACCACGTGTCATTCCCTAGAGTATTATTTCTTTTTTTAACGGTTGTGCATGAGAAGACACATAAATAGAGGTTTTGCACAATTACGTGCGGGCGCCCATAATACAGCTTGGACTGCCTGTGGTTAGATGGCAGATTTGTTCCTGCCATCACGTGATGGCGCAAAACCTATATATGGATGCCATGGGCTCAAACAAATAATCTTATTCTAAAGAGAATGCCTGACACGTGGTCTGAAATGAGAAAAACATTTCCCGCATTTGTGCAACATTCCTGTGTGTGCTTATTAAAGATACAGATTGCTGTATTGTGATGTTCATTCGTTGATGTCAGGTATCCACCGATCATCCAGTCCACATTCAACATATTGGTTGTAAGATTCACGTCAAATAACAAAATTCACAGAAGTGGATTTATGTCAAGATATCAAACAATTAAAGGTACGCCAACAACCATTACATATTATATATTAGATTATATACATTGTTTGCTTCCCAATTATTAGATTCGGGCCTGCCAAGATAGTAGTATAGGGAATGGGGGTTCCAGCGCAATCTCAACACGGGCAAGATCCGTGTCAAAAATCCACCTACGGACGACCCCCACTCCAAGTGTGGTTGAGGGCAACAGCGCACTTAAATATGTTAGTCTATATATGGAGTGCGAAGAATGTAAGAAGTTCGCCAATGACTTTTGCATAATTTGTCTAAGACCTAAAGTTATCATACCTAAGCCAGAACCCTTTTGGTGTTGTGGTAAAAAAATGCAAATAGAAGACGACACGTCAGCGCAGTGTTACGAGTGTGGTAAGAATATTCGTAATGCCGTACCAAATGCTACCAGAGAGCAATATTACGCCAATGGAGGTCGTAAGAAAACGCCATATAAGAGAATAAAATACTTCAGGGACTGGATGAATCATATCCAAGGTTTACATCCGATATATTTAAGCGACGAAGTAAAGAAGAAAATCATAGACCATTTAGAAGAGCCAACCCCGCAAAGTCTACGGAAAACGCTGAAAAAATTAAAACTAGGGAAATATTACAAAGCTATTCCCTATCTTTTGTCTGAAATTACCGGTAAGTCTATTCCCGAGGTTTCTGATATGACAAAAGCCGAGTGGATGTTTTGTCGGCTGGATAAGGATATTCCTTATTACCCCGACGTAATTTACGAAATATTTTACAAAATAGACCCCAACCACCCCCTATTAGGATGGATTCCAAGAAGATAGTGGAATTAGCATAAATCTTATGGCATAAGATTACGCGTAATTTCTAGACTGACGTTCGATATGTAAATAGAATCCTGTCACGATGTTTACTGAGCAAGCTTTCTTTGAAGCTCTTCTTTCGCTTCTTGGTAAATCTTTTTGCGAGATTCCTCGGAAAGATCTTTTACGACTGTTTTTTTATTCCTTATGTCCGACTTTAATTTCTCGTATTTGTCTTCTTCGGCCAGAATAAGCGAGAATTCTACGTCGTCTATCTTTCTGTCACGCAAAGCCTTTGAGACAAGATCGGTAATAGTATTTACTTTAGCCCTAGATAGAGCTATTGTCGTGTCATGCTTGGATATTTTCGTGGATAGCTTTTTCATAATACCCGTAGCAACAGCAGAAATAATACCACAGGTTGCCCCAACGCCGGCCAAAGGAACTCCAACGATTATTCCCGGTCCAGTAAGCGAAGTAGCAACGCCGGAGCCCGTTAACACGACAGATATGGATCCTGAAGTTATCGCAATCTTATGTAGCGTACTCCGGGCTCTAACGTACTTTTTTCTAACTTTTTCATAGTGTTTTGCCTGCCCTTCCAAGTAAGCCAGGATTAAGTTCGCTTTATTCAGACGAAAGTTTTCGGCGTTTAGTTCGTTAGGTGTAGTATAGGGAACATCTGGGTACAACTTAGGTGCTGATGGTATAACATCCATTATATATACTAATGTACGACGCTTTTGGGAATGATATTGAGGAGCAGCCACATCACGACAACCGGGATTACTGGAACTGGAGGGCCTTTAGGAAGATGTTTCCGCATGCAGACCCTAGTAAGTTCGAAAGAAGACCCGATGGGATTTACTATAACGGCTCTAGGATGTACAGCAATGAGGATTTGAAACATTCAAAGCTGGAGCAAGTAGGTGATCAGGTGCAGCGATTGACGATTGTACACCCCGTTCATAAAGAAAGGCCACCAAAACCCGAGCATAAAGCATCTAATTTTCCTAGAAACTTATTGTTAACCACGGAAGATTACCCATTTTACGATGCTGAAGGTGGTGTAAACAACTTCGAAAAGCTGGTAACGCACCTGAAGATTTCAGTGGGTAAACAATCATTTAACGTAATACTAAGAAATATCTATAAGAATACGATGTTGAAGCATATGTCGGGTAAAGAGGCCAGGGAATGGTTAGCAGGGCCCAACATGCGGTATTGGCCACAGCAGTTAGACTTTGCTATTTGGGCTGCCACTAAAGGTTGTGGTGTTGCCGCGGACATGTTTCATATTCCAATTATGCAGTTTCACGTTGCCTTTACGGTAAGGAGGTTGTTGAAGGAGCTTAACGCACCCCTACCAGGAGATGGAGCATTTAATCCAATGAATAACCGATATGACGCCGCAGCCCTGGAAAGGTTAATTAATGAGTTCACACCACAGCAAAAAGACTTTCGTTATAAGGAGGGTAAGACGCATGGGCTGGGTATAGTTTACGTTTGGGGTGCCAATGGTGAGAAGCCGGCTGACTACGGACATCAGGAATACCCAAGTAATGAGTTAGAGTTCAGTGATATGGGTGGTAATAAGGGTAATAATTCATTAATTACTAGAATTCAAACGAACTACCCCGGCACTTGGGATCCATTTGTGTTAATGAAAGGAAAAGGTTTAAGGAACCTAGCCAGGATTAACCGTAGCATTGAAGCATTTGTGTACTGCATCCTGGGAGCGCAGGTAAATACCCGCAACCCCATTGTTGGATCCCAAGGCGCTTCACAGGAAACGCAACAAGAATTCCTAACTTTATTTGAGTCTGCAATAATAGAAAATGACATATCTAAATCGGTGCAGAGATATCAATTAGCGGTGCAGCAGTCTAAAGTGCGACTGGATTACGCTTTGTCGCCTGGTTGTTGGTTGATGCCAAGTAATTTGGTTATTAACACCAATTCCGTTGTGGGTTATAACAACAAGCTGCAGCGAGCTACTAAGGATATGAAGTTTGGGGTGAATGACGTGAACTCTGACATGACCAAGGGCATTACTCACTTCGTAGAGAAACCAAAAAAAGAGGTAGAAAAACCATCAAAGAAGGCGCATGTAGAAAAGCCACCAAAGAAACCAGTAAAGAAGGTTACCGAGGAATATGACCATAACTTACTAAAAGCCGGCTTAGCAGCTGCAAGCATTGGTCTGAGCTATTATATATGGCGATGAACAACCCCTACGTAGCTGGAGTAGATTGTGTTTATACGACTTACACAGGCGAGAAAAAATACACCCAGGCGTCTTGGGTTGATGTCACGGGCATGTCTGTAGACTTGAATTACTCAGGAAAGAAGCTGATAATATGCAGCATTTGCATTGGTACGAGCAGCCATGCCAACGTCGGCTTCAGGTTCCTGGATGACAATGGCATACTGCAACCTATGAGAAATAAGACAAACAACAGGGAGCCTACGCATTTCTCCGTAGAGCCCAACCCCGGCAGCGCCGAAAACATCTCGGTTTGGACTTTCCACATGGTTGCTGATTGCCACGGGAAGGTAAAGCTGCAAATGAGAGTAGACGACACGGGCGTAGTAACGATAAATAGCATACATGACCAAAGAGATCGACCTTATAATCACGCTACCATTAGCACTCTTACGGTGCTTAGCCTTTAGAAGCAAATTTATTTGCTGAAATATATGAATCCACACGCGAAGGAAGATTGGTTTCTCCATTACCTGGAGGAAAAGGAGTACGTGGGCGACAAGTGGCAAGACGCCGGATTGTGGGTGGAGGTTGGAGGCCTGGGATTGATCATGTGCACTATTTGTATTTCGGCGGGGTACTCATGCAATGCCGGTTTTAGGATCGTTGATGAGAATAACCACCCATTACCGCCATACAGGGTAAAAAGTAATACCAGACATCCAGTTCATTTTTCGTCGGAGCCCGTTCCTCCGCAAGCGGAAGACATAACGCCGGTAACTTTCCATATGATAGCTAATTGTCAATATGCAAAGCTTCAAGTTCGCCCCAGCGATGGTAACGGCCGCATACGAATAAATGCCGCCCCGACTGTTAACCCTTCGACGGATGCTACTTGGAATCATAAGCCCATTAGCACCATGAGCGTGCTGCCGCTAGTTCCGCATTATCAAGGCGGCGCGAATACTATCTTTACTTATCCCCAGTCGAGAACACCTCGGGCGCCCGACGACGATAAGCCACCAGTAATACACGAGGATAAGATTAACCCTTCATCTTCTTCAGGAGTACCACTCCAATAGCTACGACTAATATCCAAATGTTATTCCCCACACACTTTAGCAGTTCTCCGCCGGCCCTAAGTGCCAAGGAAACAACCGAACCCAGCAGCCCAGGAAGACCGGCTGCCATCTTTTTTCCCAAGTCCGTTAGTCCACTGCCTAATTTCTTTACGCCCGCGCCTGTAGCCTTAAGCGCGGACAAGATCACGCCTACTACGCTCGAAATAGCGACCGCAAATGCCAGCGGAATACCATACTTCACCAGAGCTCTTTTTACCTTTTCCTTGGTGGTAAGCCCCAGCTCTTTTTCCAGGTTTTCCTTTTGCGCTCGCAATTCCGCAACTCTCTCCTGAAGGGTTTCTGATTCCCTTTGGGCAGCCTCCCTTTCTTCTTCGGTACGAGTTAGGTCCGCAATTATTTCCTGCTTTTCGGATATGTTTTTTTCCAGGTCTTCGATGGCCTGAGTTTTTTGCTGGATTTGCTCTTCTTTAATGTTGATTTCAGCAACTAACTGCCGCCGCTCCACCAAAGAACCCTCTATGGTGGTTTGTAATTTCCTAACTTCCTCCTGACTCATGTTTAGGTCCTGCAGAGCAAGGCGAAAAGCCTGTCGAGCTGTATCCCTTTCATCTAAAGCCTTTTTGGCTTCTCGTTTAATTTGCAGTATGCTTTCGTCTTTACTTTGACCCAGCCGCAACAATTGTTTTTTATAGCTTGACTCCCTTTCCTTTAGCGTTTTTTCTAACGCCGCCGTCGGAGCATGTGATTTCTTAGCCTCCTCCAACTCCCTTTCTGCTTTATCCCGATCACGTAAAGCCTGATCTAAGTGTTTCGTCATTTCTTCCATTCTTACGTCTCGTTGACTAAACTTCTTCTCAGCATTAGCAAGTAGTCGACTTTGCTTTTCGTACGCCGCCTCTTTTTCTTCCAGCGCCTTTTGCAGTTCGATAGCGCGCCTTTCTAGCGCAACCTTTTCATTCAGGGTTTGCAACCTTTCTAACATGCTTCTAGTAGCACGCTGAAAGCCTCTTAATCTTGAGACGTCGCCCCTAACGTTGCCCTCCTCATCAAAGAGGGGTTGCGGTTTTGTCCAGCGGTCTTTGTCGGGAAATCTTAAGTCTTGGACGCTTATGAGGACTTTGTTTCCGCGTTCTGTGAGCCTTACGTCGTCAGCATCAAAGTTGTCGTAGCGCTGCGTTAGCTCTTGCATTGCCCACTCTACGGTTTCCCGCGCGGCTGCTTCATCTATGTTTTGAAGTTCCAAGTACTCGGGGACGGGGCTGCCGCGGTTCCTTGATTGCCACATGCGATTCAAGGCTGCCTTGAAGCTTTTCCACCTATTGCCATACTTGCTTATCAAGGCCATGTCGTAGACTAGGGGCTTGGTATCCGCGTCCTTAATCCATGCGTCGTATTCTTCGTCGTTAATGTCTACTTGGCCTTCTTCGGTAAGGGGGTCAAAATCCGTTCCTTCTACTTCCATTATATATGATAAGCTCAAAGTTAAATCCCAACGTATTACCTAAGCAGGTTGGCGGACTGAAAGCAGAACGCACCTTTCATCGGGTCACATTCACACCTTCTAGCGCAAAGCCGGGAGAAACGCTGTACGTGGGCGTGCCCCGCCTAACGGATAACCTAGTATTGGTTCCTGGCACCTTGGCTTTGAGGTTCGACCTAGCAATACAGCCAGATACCGCAGACGTGCGTCACGTCGTTAACGACCTTGGCCGCAACATTGTCTCAAAGATGCGGGTGAAGTTCGCAGGGGAATCCTTGCTGGACTTAAACAGGTATGATTTGTATACCACTTACAAAGACTTATGGTTGACTGCGTTTGACCGCGCGCAAAGGATAGAGCAGGGAATCGCCAGCGATGCCATACGCAAGGTAAGAAGCGCAGCCTCTGGGGCCTCAGGAGAAGACGAAATAAAGACGGCTTATGGTACTAAATATGTTATTCCGTTGGACTTCGAAGTTATCACGAACCACGGTGCATATTACCCAAGGCAGCTAAGCGAACTGCAGTTCGAAGTAACCCTAGCAGACACTACGAACATCCTGCAGGGAAAGGACGTAAGTTCCTCAGCCGTTCACCCATACGCCGTTACTAACTTAGAGCTACAGTATGAAACGGTATACAGCGAAGACTTAGCACGTAGCGCTGGTATGGAATACAGCGCCGGGAAGGCTTTCCTTTACGATCACGTCGTGATGTACAAGACCTTTAGCTTCACGAACAACGTCGAAGAGGTCATCAACCAAAGCATTAACCTACCCAGACGCAGCCTTACAGGGATAATGTTGCTGTTCGCGAAGACATACACGGCAGGATTGCGTGACTCTGAGGCGTTCTTTAATCCTAACATCACTAACGTAGGCGTTAGCATTAACGGAGTGCCTAATAAGGTTTACTCACAAGGGATAAAGCCCGTGGATATGTACCGGGAAGTCGCGCGTAAGTTTGGCGACCAAATTAGCCCAAAGGAATTCTTTAAGGATAAGTATGCGCTGTGGATTGACATGCGCACAACGAACGACGAAGACCTTCATGGCCAAGGTTTACGCCTGGTAAATACCCAGGACGGCATTACGTTGGAGATCAAGCGCACCAAACATGCCAGCGACAATACTAAGATAAACGCGTATATCTTCGTAGTCTCAGACGCGCAACTGAGCGTGGAAATGAATCAACTAAAAAGCGTCGCGTACTAAGGCGGCTGAGGAACGAAGTCGTCAATATTAAAAAATATCGTTTATATACGATGCTTCGCGTATTCGAAAACAACGACACCAAACTGCAATGCATAATGCAAGGCGAAACTTTATATTTCAAAGCAAAGGAAGTAGCGGCCGCATTGGGCTATGAACGCCCAAAAGATGCAATTAAGGTGCACGTTCGCGATAAATACAAGGTAAGGCTTGGCGAACTTAGAATGGAGGTGAATCGCCTCCCTTCCAATTCACACCCACATTCCCTGTACGTAACCGAATCCGGGTTGTATCAGTTGATATTTTCCTCAAAGATGGCAAAGGCAGAAGAATTCCAAGATTGGGTCCTCGAAGAAGTCCTACCCGCTTTGAGAAAGACAGGCAGATATGCGATGGACAAACGCTTCGATAGCCCAAACAAGAAAGTCTTCAAGATCGAAAACGAAGCCGACCTACACGCAAAGGTAGTCGATTACATGCGTAGGTTTTACCCTGAATTCATCATAACGCCGGGTCTTGGCGAACTTCAAGATTCAGACAGCAAGCGCATAACCTGCTGGCGAAAAGGCTACCAAGCCGGCCAGCCAGACCTTTTAATTCTTAACGCGCATAAGAAATACCGCGGGTTGTGTATTGAGTTAAAAACCCCAAAAGGAAACGGCGTGTTGTCCGCAAAACAATCCAAAAAAATTGCGCAGCTTGACGTGAATGGTTACCTAACTATGGTTAGCAACGATTACGACGTCATCTGTCGTGCCCTGTCGGATTACGCGGACGGCATCCGTATCCCCTGTAAAGGCTGCATAAAGCGATTTAAATCATACGACACTTTGAAGACACACCTAAAGATATTTCATAGGTATAATGAAGCTCAACTTAATTCATTGGCGTGATCTTGCCCACGGTAAAGCATACGAAATAAAAAATTACATCGTCTTCGAAGACATTGACCGTTTACGGTTAGTCCTCAAAGACTTAGAAGGCAAGGAATATTCCCTTTGGGCGCCGGATTGCGTGCGGTACGTAATTCAGGGCGAGGAATTCACCCACTTACGCAGCTATGGTAAGGTAAATGGCCGATGGAAGTTTGACATTGAAAGAACAGTCACTCCATCTCCTCTTTGTAGTTAAGCGCCCGCTGCGCTTTAGGATCCGCGGAGCACCAATGCCCC
Organism: Actinia tenebrosa; assembly: GCF_029948245.1. NCBI lineage: Eukaryota > Metazoa > Cnidaria > Anthozoa > Actiniaria > Actiniidae > Actinia > Actinia tenebrosa. Next base: position 1,126,302 of record NW_028292583.1, read on the forward strand.
ACAAAGGATCCTTCGGAGAATACCCTGTCGCAATGAAGGCAGGTGTATTTTTTACGCGGCGGCTTACGAGGGGTAATGCAGTCGGCAGGTAGTTCGCAAGTAATACAGTCCATATATTGAAAGGGTAATTAGAATGCCTCCCAGAAAGGCAGCTGCGTAGGCTAGCATATACCTTTAAAAGGGGTCCTTATTTTTATTTATTAATAATAATGAATAAAAATAAGGATGGGATTTGAGACTCTTTGCGCAAACCCTACCTTACTATTAAAGGCCCCAAGAAATGCTATTTCAAAAGTGTCTCAGAATGTTAACAATAAGGTTAAATCTTTGTTAAGTATGTGTGGAAACTATTTCAAAGAGTGTCTCAGAATGTTAACAATAAGGTTAAATCTTTGTTAAGACACCCCGGAAACTATTTCAAAGAGTGTCTCAGAATGTTAACAATAAGGTTAAATCTTTGTTAAGGATGCCTGGAAACTATTTCAAAGAGTGTCTCAGAATGTTGACGTTTAGGTTAAATCTTTGTTAAGACAGTTGAAGATATGTTCCTCTTCTCTAACACAACCACAACGATCGCACTCCTGCCTCCAATACTCCCTTTTAGTCCACGGAACGCCTTCGGCGCGTTCAAAAGAGGGGAAAGTACGGACTATCTTCTTATGGTAATCTATGCGATTCCTTAAGTAATCCTCTTTATGCGGGCAGCGACACATCAAATCCGCACATTGGTAGCAATCCACGCCTTCCAAGTCGTAAGCGCGGGAGAGAAACCTATAATCATGCGTTCTCCGGTGCGTCTGTAAACGTTGACGACTACTAAGTATCTTATTACAGAAACTACACTGTCTGGTTCGATTACAGACGCCCCTTTTCAGATGCTGCTGCATTTCGAAGGGGTTGTGGAATTCCTTATTCCCACAAATGCGTTTATCCTGATGTTGTTGCATCTTTTGAACGGTGCTGAATTCCTTACCGCAATCCTTACAAGCGCGGCTAAGGGGTTTCTTTGTACAAACGCCGCGACGAACGTGGTATCGAAGTCTTTGTTTGGTGCTGAACACCTTCTTACACAACAAGCAGTCCATATATACTTAACAAAGATTTAACCTAAACGTCAACATTCTGAGACACTTTTTAAATAGTTTCCACATATCCTTAACAAAGATTTAACCTAAACGTCAACATTCTGAGACACTTTTTAAATAGTTTCCAGGCATCCTTAACAAAGATTTAACCTAAACGTCAACATTCTGAGACACTTTTTAAATAGTTTCCAGGCATCCTTAACAAAGATTTAACCTAAACGTCAACATTCTGAGACACTTTTTAAATAGTTTCCAGGCATCCTTAACAAAGATTTAACCTTATTGTTAACATTCTACGGGGGATATCGCATGAAGTCCTTAACGGACTCCTTAGCCCACGTCGCCATCGTCACCAGCGCGCCAAACCGTTCTGCACGCTTCAGACCGCACATTTCATCGTACAATTCCTGCACGCGCTCCTTTAACCGATCGATCTCCTCCCTTTGCATTTCTATGGTGTCTCTTTTATCCTTTGCGTCGGCGACAATTCTTTGCACTGCTTCCACTGGCTCCATATATATCAGGGAAAAAGGCAACTAGTGAAAATCCCTGTGATTTTCTAAAATATAATGAACCCAGATCACATGCCTTGTAACGCTCTGATAGTAGGACCCACCGGCTGCGGAAAGACCCAGTTCGTGGTAGAGCAGCTATTAGGACCCTTTAGATACCGCTTCGACTACATCGTGCTATTATGCCCCACCTACGTGAATAACCGCACCTGGACGGGCATAGGAGTGAAAGATGACGACTTCTTTGTAGATATCTTAGACCCTAACGAGTTATCCAGCCATTTGAAGTTCTGGCATAAGCAATTCCCTAAAGATACGCAGACGCTCCTCATATTGGATGACATTGCCTGTGGGGACGACGTAAAAAGGCGCACCTCCGAATTAGTGAAGCTTGCCTTCAGCGGTAGGCATGACAATATCAGCGTTTGGTTGCTCTCGCAGCAGCTTACTAGCGTCTCTAAGCCTTTTAGGGAAAACATAGGCTCTCTCGTAGTATTTTATACTCCAAGTAAGTCTGACCTGGAAACCATCTTAAGCGACTACGGCGGTGAGATATCCAAGGAACAGTTACACGAATACATGCGGCACCTAAAAACGCACCAACATTCCAAGATGATCTTCTCTTTGAGGTTTCCCTACACGGTTGGAATCTATGATTCCTAATGTATATGGACATTGAGCAGCTCTTAGATGAAGTCCCCACACAGTTAGACGAAAGTAACCTCAAGGAACAACTTAACATCCTTGTGTCATCTGGGAAGTGCAAAGAAATGATAGGCAAGGAACTTACCCATGAGCAGGTTAATAAGTTGTCAGAAGAGGAGGTTAAGAAGTTCCACAAGAGGTACGAGGCCGCCCTTGCAAGTAAGACCACGGACGCCGTAGCAGACTCAGCTATTCGACTTGCGACTAAATTGCTTGGACTTGCGCTGCCCATAGACGACGTGGAGCAACTACAGAAGGACATAAGCGAGGACTATGTCATCGCTCAAGAACTTAAGATAACCTGCGGCTGGTTGTCTTTGAAGTGCGGTAAGTTAATGGCAGTCGCCTCTGCGGCTTTGCACGTGGCTCAGCACGTTGACTTGAAGGAGGTACTGGTGTCTTGGAAGGACTTCAAGAAGGACAGAGAAGTCGAAAAGGTCTTCCAGGCGGCACTTGCTGAGGTACCTGATCAAGTCGCCTCAAGTACTTAGTCAAGTCGTTGTCAAGTCACCTCATGTACTTAGTCAAGTCGTTGTCAAGTCACCTCAAGTACTTAGTCAAGTCGTTGTCAAGTCATTGCCAAGTCATTGTCAAGTCATTCTCAAGTTACTTGTCAAGTCCTTCAAGTCCCTTAATATAAGATGAGTGGCACCGAAGAACAACCACCCGTAGAAGATACCAAGATTACCAAGGCTAAATCTCCAGGCAGAGTCGCTGCCGGAAAGAAGCTCGCGGAGATGAATAAAAAGAACAAAGCCAAAAAAGAAGAAAAGGTGGAGGAAAAAGAAGAGGAATCCTTTTGGAATCCGGGATACGTCATTGGCGCGTTAGGAGTCGCTATAGCAGCAGGCAGCCTTTACTTACAATGGCGGGCAGCAAAGCCAAAAGTAAAGTTGGAGCCAGCGCATTACACGCCTACGGAGCCGCCCGTTAGAAAAAGTAAGATCCCTGAAATGGAGTAATAACCTTCTCGCTCTGTAATATAATGTCGACCGCGTTATTGAAAACTGTTGAAGAAGCAGCTATCATTACTTCCATCGTTGCGGGTATTGGTTGGGTAGGTAAGAAAGTGCTCAAAGGAGACTTTACTGAAGACCCAAGCAAGAGCTTCGCTAATTTTGCTAAAATGACCGCTGCCGTAGGCGGGGCTATCATGGCAAAGAATTACCTACAGAAGGAAAAGTACCTACCTACGGTGTGATTTTCTAATATATAATGACTAGCGTGGTCGCAGGTGGAGTTATTGCAGCTTTAGCATTCACTGGAGCTAATTATGGTGGTCAGTATTTGGATAGATTGGTCAGAGGTGATCGCAGCGGAGATTTAGCCGCCGAAAGGAAGAGACACGACTTAGCGCTGGAGAGATATCAGCGAGACGTGGCGGCTTGGAATGAAAAAAGACAAGCTTACAGGGATTGGTTGGATAAGAACTACCAAGAAAAGATGCAGGCGGATAAGAACTTCGAAAACACAGACTACGCCTTTAAGCTCTATGCGCAAGCACACCCCGCGGCATTAACGGGGTTGAAAAGGCCTCAGTTCAAGAATTACTACCAGCCTTCTAAGAAACAAAAAGACAATGAGTTGGTCTTCGTAGGAGTCGCAGGGCTGGCGGGAGGCGTAGCTTTGGCGTATCTGCTCTAACGAAGGGGACTTGTCCCCTGTAATATATGATCGTCTTTTTGGAAAGCGATAAAAATAACTTTACCACTTATTTAAATCCCCCCATTAAAGCCCATAAGGTTCGGCTCATAAGTTGCTCTTTGTACAATTCTTGGTATAACCTGATTAGGGGCATAGTCACTGAGCATACAGGAGGATCTAACTATCAAGCCGTATTGCTGCCCGATGGACATTATACACCAATCACACTGGCCAAGGAATTAGCAAAACACGGTTATACTCTCACCACAGGATTGCCGCACGAAATGACCCTCAAACATAATATGTCAAATTATTCAATGACTTTTGGAAAGTCTGACCCATTGGGATCTTTATTATGTGCCTCAGGCAAGACGATTACCAACACAGCCATACCTGTGAAATGGAAAGTCGCATCCTCTTACGAAGTCTATTGCGACTTGGTCCATAGTTACAACAATGGAGAAAAGTCTTCTCTTATGTCTAAGTTCCTGCCCAAAGGTAATCCATTCGATCTGGTAGAATACACTCCCATTTCTTTGAGCTATGACTTGTCTAATTTGGTAGAAAGCATAAACATCACCATTAAGGTGGACGGAAAGACGGTGGATTTTAACGGACGCAAGATCAATCTTGTCCTATCCTTCGCTTGAATCAAATTTATATAATGGGCCGCGTAGAGGACAAACTCAAAAGGATTTACTATGGGCCTGAGGGCTATTGGAAAGGAGCGTCGGCCATCAAGAAACTCGCGACCGCGGCCAGGGTATCAGAAGAAACGGCTAAGAACTGGCTAAGAAAACAAACCCTCTGGCAGGTTTATCTTCCCGTGCCTAAGTACATTCCCAGGCCCAGCTTTACCGTAAATACCCCTAATGAAGTTCATCAGGCAGATTTGCTTTTCTTGCCGCACGATAAGGTAAGAAGAAAGACCTATAGATACGCTTTGACCGTAGTTGATATCGCAAGCAGATACAAGGACGCCGAACCCATAACCAGCAAGGATTCTGGGGAAGTCGCAGAAGCCCTAGGTAGGATTTATAAGCGCGTCTTGAAATGGCCTAAGCTGCTGCAAGTGGATGCGGGGACGGAGTTCATGGGCGTGGTTACCAAGACCCTGAAAGACCACGACACTAAGATTAGGAGAGCCGAAGCAGAGTACCACAGGGGTCAGAGCATCGTCGAAAGATTCAATAAGACCCTGGCCGAGCGTCTCTTTGGGTACCAGTATTGGAAAGAGCTGGAAGATCCCTCCAAACGCAACAGGGAATGGACTCAGAGGCTCCCCCGGGTCGTCGCGGCTTTGAACAACGAGGCGGCCAGGGCTACGGGAATGAAACCCAGGGATGCCATAAAAAAGAAACACGTGGAACATAAGTCCTACGTCAGAAGTTCGAGGGCGGTCTTCCCCCATGAAAAAAAATTAGGTAATGTCACAGTCCGATATCTCTACGGACCGGGTGAATTAGAAGGAGGATCCAAAAGAGCTACGGATCCTAATTGGTCTTTGGAAACTTACCAGATCCGAAGCGTAATAGCTAAGAAGGGTCAGCCCATCTTGTATTATCTTCACGATGGCCCCACACGTGGGTTCGTCATGGAAGAACTGCTTATCGTGTGATGTCCGAATGCTATCGTATGCACTCCGTCATCACACATCCATCGCTTACCGTCAAATGCAGACAGTGACACCTTCTCCTGCGTGACGTTATGTATCTGATGACCATAGCTGCGCAGGCTGTTCATCTTATGCCGCTGTTCCTTGCGTGTTTGTAATACGTTGAGGTAGGACTCGTGCGTAATGTCCTTCTTAACCACGTACTTTTTTACGCCTTTAGCTTTCTTTTCTACGCCGTCTAACTTTAGCACGCTGTACATCTTTGGTTTCAGACCCACGTACTCTACTATGGGTTTTCCTAACATTTCGTCTTTCATCTTCCCAATTACCTTCTTATTCTTCGCAGAGTAAAGGAAGTGCTCCTTCGGGTAACCGCTGGTGTCGTACTCGTCTATGTCGGGGAGGCAGTCTTTGTAAACGTCTTCCGTTTGCACTTCTAGAATTAGGGAGTCGGTGTCTGTGTACAGGAGGCGACAGCGGTCTCCGTACTTTGGCTTAAGCTTATCGTAGTAGAACTCGTACATAAGCAGCTTCGATAGATCCAGCACCGTAAAGCCTGTGTAAACGGGCTTGTTTAGTAAGAGGTTTGCCCTTTTCATGTGAATCACGTAGAAGTTCAGCATTTCTACGTATCTAACGAAGCCTGGCTGTGACACGTATGCTTCTGCTTCCTCTTTGGTGCTGACTATTTTTACGCTTACGCGCTTGCGGATGTTCTCCATTGTCTTTCCGAACACGCTGTTGTTCATCAGTTTGAAGAGGTTTTTCTCGAAGTCATTTTTCGCTGCGGTACGCTTTTGCGTGTTAAAGTCAATGTAGGGGCGCATCCAGGGTTCCTGCGTGAATTTTAGGACTCTGTGGATCTTCTCTACGCGCATTCCGTGTCGCACGTAGAACTGCAGGTTGCGGTAATGTACCACATACTTCTTCTTATCCATCAGGTTCATAGTTAGTTTCCTGTACGGTTTGTAACCAGGGCACATTTGCTTTTGCAGCGGACTTAGCTGCTTAAATGGTATCTCTATCGCTTCTGGTGCTAAGGGGAACTCATTGTGTTCGTCGTGCAGGCGCTCTGGGTACTCCAGATCCACTTCTAAGACGTAACCCTTGTCTTCCTCCTTTCCTACCTGCATGTAGAAGTCTATCGGCTTCACTGGATCCCATTCGAAGTCTCTCACAGGTAGGTACTGTGACATTGCCCAACCATAAAGGTTATTCGCATCCAGGTAGTAAATGTATGTGGTTGGTTTCTCTGGGTCGTGCTCTACTAAGGGGTTGTTTGCGCGGGCGTAACGTCGGCTGGGTCCGCATACGCCGCCACGAATACCGTCTTCCATAAACCGATACATGTCGTACTCCGTTAGGAGATCCAACTGCGCATTTGTTTTCTTTAACAAAGCACTCCAGCTGAGCCCAGGAGCCGTGTAGAAATTAGCGGGATCCAATCCGTAATATTCCATAGCCATCTTTCTGAAGCTTTGGAAAACATCTGCAAGCAGCACTACGTCAGACCTTAGGTAGATGTCGTGGTAGTCCCCCATGTTCTCACAGGAGTACTTTTCCCACACGTCTAACGCATGCTGGTACTCCTCATCCTTTATACCGGACTCGTTTAGGGTGCTGTAGAAGCGATCTTTGGGTGGTAGGGACTCTTTGAATCGATCCCAGGAATCCATGTATTCGTATGGGTAGACTCCTTTCCTTTCCGCGCCATATTGACTGGAAATGGGAAAGTTGGTGTTATACTTTACGAGGTTTGCTAAGGAGTCCGCCATAAACTGCTGCGAATCTAAGAACTTCAGCTTACCCACAGTTACGGACATGTAGCGCTCTTTGTTGTTGGGTATGCATTTGACGTCGGAGCCGTCTGTTCCTTGTAGTAGCAAATGGGAGTCGTAACCGCGGAGGTTGTGAAAGAACACCGGAATCTCCATGTCTGGATTTACTTTGAAGTTTATATTACATTTCCAATGAGCCGCTCCTCTGTATTTACCCGTGATGTGGCAGTGATCCCTAACCTTATCCACATAGAAATCCTCAACGAATGCTTTATGACAATGAATGCAGTGGGTGGAAGGCTTTCCCGGCTTTTCCCCCTTCTTAGCATACTTCCCGCATTTAAAATGAGCTTCTCCTAGATACTTTCCATCTTCATCCCACGCTTTCTTGGCTCGTCTTCCAAACTGAAGAAGCGTATGTTGGCAAATGTGGCATTTTTTTGCCTTGTTAAAAGCCTCCTGGTTCTCTTTGGTAAATTCCATCTTCTTTGGACGTCTTAATTGTTCTCTAATCTCCCCCTCCTCTTCTCGCAATGCTTCTAGAAACTCATTAGCTGCGTTCTTACCTCGGTAAATCACAGGAGGGTTTGCTTTACCATCTGATCTGACTACTATGTAACCAAAGGAGCAGATCTCGTGTAATCCCACCTTATTCGTGGCACCACTTTTCTGCTCTTCCTTAGTTATCAACGCTTCAAAGTCTGCATATATCACGTAAGGCACCTGCATCTGCTTTTGATGGTCTGCGTATGAAAGCTCTTTGTTGGTGGGTATCTGGATCCGTTGCGCCACTTCTTCGACTCCGCGGCAGATCTCATCGTGTTTCTTTAGGGCATTTAAGGATGTAAATGACAGCAAGCAGCAGTCACAGAAGTACTTTTTGCCTTTGTGCTTAGTATGTCTGTAGAATAGTCTGCTAATGTGTTTAACCCATGAGTAGTGTCCGCCGTGGTAGAATAAATGTACGCGCTCTCCTTTACTTTTTGACAGAACTAACGGTACTATCGTCTGCTCTCTGACTCCGTAAACGTTAATTGCTAGATCGTTTATTTCCTCAAATATGGGGATGTCTATCAACTGCATGGGAAATTCCACACCATCCCACTCTAAATCGTCCGTGGGATACTTACTTGTCCTACAGGGATCCTTCTCTGCTGGATACAGTGCAGACCTGATTGCCCACATAAAGCATCGATCGTCTTCATTCTTCACGTTTACAATAGCCTTCTTCCTTTCTACCCACGTTGGTAGCGGTACGTAACTCCCCCCTCGTATGGGTACGTACCTGGCTATACTTATCTCTATTCCTTCAACCTCCTCTACTGTCCAACCCGATCCTTCTTTCGTGTAGTTAGACAGCGACTCCATTATTGCTTCTAAGGCTTCACTGAGTGACCTATCCAGATTCGTGGATTCTAATATCACTAACGACTTTGATCGCAACATTGCTGTCGTCATTACCTCGTCTTTTGACAAACTTACTTCTACCATTATGCTCGCTTTCAGGGCTCCTAATTCTTCTATACCTTTTCGGAGAGTCCTTTTAACCTTCCTTTCTGACTGACGCCAAAACTGTCTAACGTCAATCTCACCGTTACCGGGTATTGACACCGTGCTGAAGTTGCTTTGGGATTCCATCTATATAATAGGAAATATTTTATACCTAATACCAAGCACTTTTTAGGTCGTCGTAGTCGTACTCACAGTCCTGACAATGCCAAAACAATTTAACCTTAGTCTCAAACTTCTTACCACATCCACAATCATAACTGCTCATACACTTCGTCTTCATTTTCAAATGCTTTTTCAAATCCGCTTCTTTCTTAAAAGTTCTTTTACATTCTTCGCACTCCATATATAGACTAACATATTTAAGTGCGCTGTTGCCCTCAACCACACTTGGAGTGGGGGTCGTCCGTAGGTGGATTTTTGACACGGATCTTGCCCGTGTTGAGATTGCGCTGGAACCCCCATTCCCTATACTACTCAAGATCGACCGACCGATCGACAGAAAATGACAAATACAAGAGAAAATCCGGAACTACTTCCCAAAAACGTAAGAAAACCTTACAGGTCCGTAGCCAACACTTGGGAAGAGGCCCATCTGGGCGAGGATCCGATGTGTCAGCGGTTAAAAAAAACGTAAAAAAGTGGAGCTCCAAAAAAGTGTTCCGACTAACGGCACCGAAAGACAGGGCCTTGACTAAACACACTATACAACACGTACATTGATCTTTGCGCTTGCACCCTGGTCAATCATGGATGATACTAATCAATCTTTCTCGAACCCGTTTTATTTTAGACACTCAAGGTACTTACTGTGTTCAAGGTAAGCTTGGAGTCATAAGTACGAGTTTTTCCCCTCTCATTCATTCTTCATACTCTTCATACTTCCATCATAACAGATTGTCCCTCTGACTGCGTCTGTCGAAGAACACAGAACCGTGAGATCATCATATCGTCACAGCAACTACGATCTACTCCAGATCGGCTTCCAAGGGAAACCAGCTTGGTGTACGTATTATCGACTCTAAAACTCCAGTCATGCGGCGTTAGCCTCACTTCTGAGATCAGTAAACAAAAGCAGAATCTAGAATAACTAAACGAGCAACTTCTGTATTCGAGGCTAAGCCTGTATACACTGGAGATTTAAGAGTCGTCAATATGGTATTATACCTGCTCTCCACCTAATGAATTAAAGAACCCATCTTGTTAAACGTCCCTGTTCGTTTTCCTTCATTCGGGGCCACAAAACCATGCGCGTTTATATCGTTACTAGTCTCTCTATCTCTCTCTCTCTCTCTTTGAACATTCGGAAAACGAAATTGAACACGTTCATCATGAGATTTGATTGGCTAAGAGGCAATGTTAAGGTCAATGTGTATATAAGTGACACCTCATTTTGGAATACGCCGCTTTACTGAAAACCTATGATTTCCGTGATAACTTTTCATGCTTTTGATATCTGCGTTACTCTTAATAAAAGTTGAGCGCATCTTAAGGGTCCTATTGTGGGTTTCATCAACCAGCATAATATACAAGTATCAGCTGAACATGGTATACTGACCTTGGTTTTCCTTATATTCCGTCCATCTAATAATGCAGTATTTTCTGTTCAAGATCCTAATGCCTCTGTTTTACTGTTTAGCTTGTTTTCGGGCAGCCACTTATTTCAAGTGGAAACCGAGTCTTTTTTCAACCTACGTTACTTGATCTTCATGTAAGTACACAATATCTTCCTATATCTTGCAATAAAAATCATTTACTTTTAAATAATACGCTTTTGGTTAATTGTTATCGATTTTCTTGTTGGGATACCTGTGGTGTGCGCAAAAATAGCGGAACTCACTAAGAGTCCGTTGACATGGAGCAAGACAAGTCTTTTGTTTCCCTACCAAAGGGTCATCTTACCTTTATGGAAACAGCTCCCAAAGATGTTTCAGTCTCGTGGCCTGAATGCGCGCGTGAGCATACTAACCTGGCATGTGTTTTGTGTGAATGTATTATTTACCAGAGATTTGAGCTTTAACAAAATACTAAAGATAGAAAAACGATCCTTCGTTCATCTGGAGTCACTGGAGGGTTTGTAAGTATTTTCTTGATCCATATTTTAGTTTCACCTACATCCTGGTCATGTATGGATCTGTCAGTTCTAATCTACCAACATTTTTTCTTTCAAGACGGATCAACAGGAACTTTCTTCGACATATCGACGAGTATGCGTTCGTTGATCTTCCAAAACTAAACAGCTTGTAAGTGTGATATGGTTCGGTTTGTCAGACACCTTATCCATCACTCACTGTACATCTAACACATTCTCACACATTTCCTTTTTTTTCTAGAGATTGTGGAGAAAACTTGATTTCCACTGTGGAAAGTCGCACATTCCGCTAGAATCTCACTTCTCTTCGCGTTTTGTAAGTGACTATTATTATTAGTTTGAACACACTTAAATAAAAATCTACGAGGAACGGCTATCAGTCGAGATCAAACACAAGAGACGAGTACGTGCTTGCGCCACTTTCAACTTATACAATAACAATCTTGTCCCTACCCCTGCGTTCCTACTGGTCAGCAATCAACTTGCTGACACCTTGAGCAACCCAGACTCTAGCGACAGCTGTTTGCTTTTTCTTCTGTATTTCTCTTAATTGTCATTAATTTTTATTTTCGCTTTCTATAGGAGTCTTCGTAGCAACATGATAAAAGAACTTGACTTGACAACCTTTAAAACCAACAAAGAACTCGAATACCTGTAAGTTATCTGCTGCAGGTCGATGGAATAAGTCTAAACAGCTGTCAGTCTTCATTCTTGTACGATCAACTAGGCCAAATGGTCAATATGTTTGCACGTCTGCACGTCACATCACATGTCGTTCTCCCTAAACTGGTTTAATTTTCTCCCTTTTTTCAGTTATCTTCATGAAAATCACTTGGAAAATATTCCTGCCGGGTTCTTCTTTCACCAGCATAAACTAAAATCTTTGTAAGTAAAGACCCCAGTTTTAAGACCACGGAGAAAGCGTAATGCGCGGTTATCTTTCAAGATGGCGTCGAATATTAAATCCGATGGGTGTTTACCTCACATCAGCCATGTTGACCAGAATAGAATTTACGCCCGATTTCGCAGTATACGTTGAAGTCGCCGTCGTAGATTTTGCAAATCTCTTAAGATCTAAAAGTCTCCGACTGTAATATGAAAATACGCAGGCATTAACGAATATTTTATCATTCTCAGGGAAATAGATAAACAAGTGATTCATTCCATTCATCTTTTTTTGCATATTATTTCTTCTTGAACAGGAACCTTCATGACAACAAGCTTCAATCATTTAACAAGTATACCTTCGAGGGACTTATGTTGCTTGAAAACTTGTGAGTTTTAACTGTGTTCATAAACCATGGTATTAAGCGTGACCTCTTTATAAAATATAGCGAATGAGATTCATCCATGATGCATTTTGCCGTCTTATATCAAATGACACATCACTGGTGCAGTGAGATTAGACAAAAATGCATGGATGATGGAAGAGAAAAGCTTCCGTTTCTGCATTCCTCTCAGGAAACCCAATTTAACAAATGACTGGGGGGGGGGGGGGGGGGAGGGGGTGGGTTTACCCAGGATGTATCACGTTCGCTAACTCATACAAGTTCGATGAACTGGGCACGAATCAAAAAATAAATCTATTTTGCTTCATCTTTGCAGAACACTTCACAATAATACCCTCAAGGAATCAACAGTTCCTCAAGACGCGTTTGACTACCTGACCAACTTAAAACACTTGTAAGTTTGATAAGCTAAACTAGGCTTCTGATCTACGTGTTGGTATTTTGTAGGACGCTAGACAGCTTTATTCTGTGTTGCTATGCCAAGAAGTCTCTTCCAGGCCTGGAATCATGCGAGTCTCCGGGCAATGGTTTCTCAAGTTGTGAAGACATGCTCAAAAGCGTTGTTATACAGCTAGTTATCTGGATCCAAGGGGTTTTTGCATCGTTTGGTAACCTCGTCGTGATAATCTGGTGGGCTATAAATGGCAGACAGAAGACCAAAAGAAAAAGAGCAAAGTTTAGTGTCCAGTCTCTCCTGTTGTCTAACCTCGCATTAGCAGACCTCCTCATGGGGGTATATCTATTAATGATTGCAATACAACATACCCTATGGAAAGGAGAATACTTCAAACACGATGTAGAATGGCGGTCTGGAATCACGTGTCAAGTAGCAGGTGCAATCTCGACCTTGTCAAGTGAAGTGTCAGTCATGGTGTTAGTTGCCATAGCAACAGATAGGGCAAAGTTTTCTTTTCGAGTTTTCTCACAGGAGGTTAAGCCTCAGGTTAGCCAGTATCATCTGTTTGTGTATCTGGATCATTGGTTTTATCGTTGCCTTTGTTCCTTTAATCATTCCAAGTTATTTTGAAGACACACTATCAGGGTTCAGTTTCTATGGTCGTTCAACTGTCTGTTTACCCCTACAGCTATCATCTGAACGCCCTGCAGGATGGGAATACTCCATAGCAGTGTTTAACGTGATCAACGGTGCAGCTTTTGTTTACATCTTTCTTGCATACATTGCTATTTTCCTTAAAGTCCAAAGGTCGGCAAAAAGCGTACGTTCATCTAAAACCTCGCAATCCTCACTGGGAAAAAGACTTGCATTTGTAATCCTAACAGACTTCTGCTGCTGGATTCCTGTTGTCATACTCAGCGTGCTCTCTCTCACGGGAAACTTTCAAGATCCTACTGGTGAAGTGTACGCCTGGGTTGCTGTCCTTGTTCTTCCCATCAATTCATCAATCAATCCTATCTTGTATACGTTCTCTACTCCACAAGTTATAAAGAAGATGCAGTCGATCAAGACCAAGTGGCAGACAAGCAAAGGTAATACCGCTGTGCCACTTGGTTATCGATGCACGCGAACATGGTCCCCGTGACGTCATGTCACGGATACGTCTTACTGATAAAGATTCAATGTATTAATAAATTCGTTTGATTTTTATTGAAGCGTCAAGATGTTCCACAGAAGTTACTTCCAGGAGCAAAACTAAGCAAGAAAGTCAAGAGTATCTTAAGAAGACAACTAACGCTGATCAGTCTTCATTGACTTCTCGATTAAAGAACGAGGTAAACGCATTGGGATAGGCCTGTTGCAACAATTGGTCACGTGACCTGTTGTTGCAAAAGACCTATTGTCAATACATCACTACACAAAGCTATTCTAAGATGACGTTATTAATATCATTTGAACAACAAGTACATACTGCGTTATCATGGAAAATATCACTAAATCAGCTTTTCAACTTATTTCTTGATGTTTCAGAATGACCACGTACAAGAACTGTCGGTCCAAATCACATCCCAACAACATGAAGTGTCCCTTCCACATGCTCATGACAACATGTCTTTCGATACGAGATTATAACAAGCATAACGCAATGACATCAGAAATTCGTAGAAAAACACAGAAGCTTTTTGAAAAAGGACAAAATGGACCACACAGGATCTTAACTTCCTGATATTTACTCAAAGGTTATTTCGTAAATCTCACTTATAAAAAAATAAAAGCTACTGAAATATTTCTTATGAAATGAATGGAAATAAGATACCTCATTGTGTTATATAAATCAGCGGGTCACGTGATTTTCCCGCCATTTTCCTGTAAGTAAGTCGTGAAAGAGCGTCATACCTTTCATTGATAATAAAACTAATGAACAATCAATAAAGCAATAGAAAAGTCTTGCATTAACTTTTTTATTTTTGTGTTCAACACATTCAATACATGGGTTCAAAAAAAATAAAACAAAGCTGAGATCACGGAGGCTTTTCGGTAATCACTCGTTGAGGTAAATATGCAGGATGTGACAAAATTTTATTAATCAATAATTTTCTTGTCTTTGAACTTTCAAGGTAAATATATTAATCATAACTAGTAGGCGTCTAAAATGATAGTTGAGGGTATACAATAACATTTTCTCCAAGGTCTTTATCCAACCCAACAGCAGATGAGGTACTAACCACACCAATACATTCATCTGTACCACTGCCAGCAGCAGTAAAGAAACCCTTAACTTTACAACCAGATGACTGAAGTACAGGCAGAAGCTTAGAGAGTACCTCTACTGGATCTAATTTACTCTTAAAAACTAAGAGATGATCTGATAGAGGCACAGGACTACTGAAGCTGTGCTTGCCATATTGGATAAGTGCAGGAGTATTTTGACCTATCATACTTGCCAGTAATGTCACTTCACCAGCTGAATGTTGAACCATAACTGATAATGTCTTTGGATAATGAGGGTTTGATTGGGCCGTGTGGCTTGATCTCACCTGCAAGAGTTAGACATCGTAACTTATTTTACCTCGATCACACAGGTCAAGAGAATACGCTGTAGTGTGAGATAGTTGGAAATGAAGAACATACCTCAATTCCAGCAACTTTTGCAAGAGCTGCAGCATTAACAAGATTGACTTCAGGCTTTGACAGAATCCCAATACACACAGCAGCTGTTAGGTATCTATGGGCCTTCATCTCTGAACCTTCTGTACTGACTGTTACCTTGGTTACCTTGCCACCAGCAAGGTTTACTGCCACCTTACCAATAGTCTGACCCAAGGAAACAAGAGAAGATGGTTTGAGAGCTTCACACAGATCAAATGGTACATTAACCTTCAAAATAATCAATAACAAAATTCATATTAGCAGAAAAATATATGAATGAATTAATATTCATTTTACAATGCAGTATGAAATTCTTATCCACAGGCTGCCCAAAACATCAAACAAAAAGAAGTTAAGAAAGATTCCTTTACAAAAGATAGGATAACTACTATATTTACTTACAAGACCAAATGTAGATTTTCCTTTAGCAGCATCTACAAACTGTTCTGCCATCTCCTTTGCAACCCTCTTCTGAGCTTCAACTGTGTTGGCTCCCAGATGAGGACATGCTACCACCTTTGGATGCTGAACCAGTTGTGCTGAGGCACCTTATTATCATCACATTGAATGCATTAAAAACTACACTTGTTACTAGTAATAATTAATAATCACTTAATAAATGTTGCCATTTCTGATTAGTCGGATATCATTATGGTAACTGCAATTATGAAATTCTTTAATTTCTTTTGTTGGCAGATGATCTTTTTTTCATAGCATTTACAAACTAAAATACATCACCCCAAGGAGAAACGAAGAATAGGAAATGAAGCGATAAATACAAAGTGTGCCCAAGACAATGTAGAACATGTTTTGAAGAAAGCAGCTATCTTGCAGAAGTGCAGTGTAGAGAATTTCATTTACAAATATAATTATTCAAGTGTAATGCATGAACTAAACCCTTTTAGAATACATTCAGTGAATGAATAACAAGGGCACAGCTCAAAATTGTTGAGGCTGGAATTTTTAAAGTAAGGTGCATTTTTTAACACCATGTAAAAACTTTCATAACCATACCAGTTGATGTTTTGGATGTTCCGTAAAGTCCTTTGTCAGAGTAAATATAACTTTAATACTGCACTGTGTGAATAAGAGATATTTAACATGCAACAAACATACATACCTGTGGGTGGCTCAGTTACAAACACATCTAGACCAGCTCCCCCAACATGTCCAGATTCAAGACCTCTTAACAAAGCCTCTTCATCTATAATACCTCCCCTGGCTACATTCAGAAGATACACTCCTTTCTTGCACATACTTATCGTCTTGTCATTTAACATTCCTGCCATGATATAATACATATAGGTTATTGCTCCAAGGTTTTGAACTTTAAAACTTAGGCTGTAAGTGCCGTAAGGCTAAGGTCCTTTTCCAAGGCACCCAGCTGAGGGCATATTTTTTCCCTATCCGGACAGACTATAGAACATTTAACAACTTTTTTCCACTCCACTACTTTTTATGTTGTTTGCAATTATTTTTTGTAATTTAGCAATGTGTTATCACGGGATATTGGAACATGTTCAGAGATAGAAAACACATCCCATTCCAAAAGCCAATCAGAACACACCCTCATGAGATCCTTGCTGATTCATAATTCTTCAAAGCTTGCACAGTCATTCACTACATTGCAGATACCCAACCATTATGGAAACTTATTTTTGATTCCAGTGATTGACTGTTACTTTGTCCATATTAATAGGTTTCCACTGTATGTTCTAAAAAAAGGGTTTTTGTAATCTGGGAGTATATCCAGCCATGTGTAGAGGGGGTAAAGAGAGGTTTGATATGATAATTTATCCCAATAATTTAATTGTCCGTGGTATTGCTGATTACCTGTAGTAGGAGGTATGAGTGGGACATGCACAGTGATGTAATCTGCTTTAGGCCAGATTTGATCGGGTTCCATCCACTCAGTATTGAACTCAGTAGCATCAGCAGCTGATACTAATGGATCATACCCAATTGTCTGAAAAGAAAAAAAAATCAAAAGAATGCAAATAAAGAAAGAGTCATTTGATGCCTAATATTGAGACAAAGCTCAAGTATTCCAGCTTAGCGGTGAACGCGGTGCGCAAAGCAAGAGAGGAGAAAATGACTGGCCTAAGCATTTTTGGACCTAGAAAGAACAAAGCAAATGTGGTGGGTAAAGTGAAATTGTTTTTATTCTTCCTTTCCATATTTCTGCTTCTTATAGGCATGTATATTATAATTATTTTTTTAGTCAAATAAACAGAAAAATATGAAAAAGTTGGGTTACAGTACTCCGGGAAAGAGGGCCGGCGGCAAAGCAGCTAAAGGCGCTGTGATTGGCTGAAACAAAATTCCCTGCTCAGCTTGTTAGGAATCAAATACCACTAAGGCAATAACTACCTTCATTCCAAAAGACTGCATCCTTAATGCCACCTCTCTTCCAATCCTTCCTAATCCAATGATACCAAGAGTCTTGTCAAACAATTCATTGCCCATAAACTATGAGGAATAATAAATAAATAGGTAATTTCAATCTTTATATTCAATGATATTTTCCCCATTTTTTTAGCTATAGACCAACCTTCTTTCTATCCCATTTTCCTTCTTTCATCGATGCTGCTGCCTGTGCAATATGCCTGCAAAAAAAAAAAAGAAAAGAAATTTGTTTGGTAAGTTCTTTTTGTTTTTTTTTTTAGTTTTTATCAAACCTCATGGGATTCTCAATACTAAGAAAATTACCCATCGGTGGAATAGCACCAGTTTTTTTAATAAGACAGTCAAGCTACTTTAGTAGTATGATTGTCCCTTCCATTTTCTTTGATAAATTCCAAACATTTCACATGTGGTCTTTTGTATGCCAATATTTTGACTCCATTTTCATCACATGCACATGGAATGTTTGAAACCCATCAATGATAATGGGTGGGGAAATCATACAAAAGTGGGCTTGGCTGTCATATTAAGAAAATTCGGGCGTATTCCAGCATTTGGTGATTTTTGTAGTAATATGAAAGAGAGATAATGTCAGCCTGTGAGATATTCATAATATACCTTGAAAGACAACAAATCAATGTACATGTCTGCTCCGCAGCACTCAGTGTATTTCCTCCTGGAGTACTGAAAATATAAAAGTATTCATAGTAATAATATTATTGAAAGAGATACATCAGATACATACAGCCCATATAGCATATCTATAAACTATGTAGCAAGTGATTAAAATGTTTCAAATTGTAGGTGAGTGAATTTACAGACAAGTTGTTATGTATCACAAGCCCTGGGATTCTGGTGCATGTAGTGTAGTCTGTTCTGTTATATTCTGAATAGAACACAACAGATAACAGACTAGAACACAATAGAGAACAAAATAGAATAAAAAAGAATAGCATGGGATGGGACAGCATGGAATATGAATAAATTAATTTATTTCATCGACCAATAACCCAAGCCAAAGGTGCTTGCTTCTTCGTATAAAGGATAATTTATTCAGCAATATCCTGTTGAAATAAACTCCTCCCAAAACTTTATATTTAGTTTTGCAAACTCTTGGAAGAACAAAAAGCAAAAGAACAATGACTGCCGTCACGGGGTATAAATTGTTTTAGATTGCGTTACGGTCACAAAAAAGTTCGTACATTGTTCTCAAATTTCCGTACAAATGTACTGACTCTAAATGAATTATTTACTTGGTTAATGTTTAGTTAGTTCTCTAAATACAAGTAAGTGATCATTTTTCTAGCTTGATTGAAGCTTTTCTTACTGCTGTTAAGAGAGCTAACTAAAGAAATCTACCTAAATTTTCTCTTTAAAGTCAGTGAATTTGTATGGGAATCCGAGAACGATGTCCGAACTTTATGGTGACGTAACACAATCCAAGTTAGTGCCGAAAAGGTGAATTTCCCTTGTGATAAGCTTACACAGACCGTATAGTTCCTCCACTGATCAAAAATGTAAAGCACATTGAGACAATGTGAAATATATGCTATATAAGAACTGTTATCATTATTTGGTGTTTACACTACCATTCTGGAAGGAAAAAAGACAAATATTCGGTTCGTAAAGACGGCGGTGTTGGGCTACGGAAAGCTACTACCCACAATAGCAGCTCCCTTATCAATTCCATGAATGAATATACATACTTCATGACGAGTACACCGTTGAGCGATGCTGAAGGAATGTCTATGTTATCTACCCCAGTGCCAGCACGACCAATTATCTTTAACTTTTTACCAGCTCTTATCACATCTTCTGTCACCTTCGTCGCAGAACGGACAACGATTCCGTCATAATTCTATGAGCAAAAACGAAATTATAGAGCTTACAGTAAGTAAATGGGCGATGAAGCAATGATGAAAGCATGAATAATCGGTGATAATATGCAGCCCGTAAAGTCCTCCACTGCATTGTAAAGCGCATTGAGATATTGTGAAATGCGTTATAGAAGAACCCATTATTATTATAAACATATTCAAATATACCGTGATTTCAGCGAGTAATTCTTCTTTCGTCAACTTATTTTTCACATCTACAGCAATGCCATTTGCTTCTAGTATGTCTTTACAGCAGCTATCCACATTATCACAGAGTAAAACTCGTTTTAAGTCCAACGAACCAGCCATCATTATCTGTTTGATGCTCAGTGTGAATTTATTGAACTTTGCCCGATACACGTGTAGTTCTCACTCTACTAGGCTGCTGATTGGCTGACACGAACACGTGCATTAATATGAATTTTCCCGCCAAACCAAAGGAGTATGTCAGAAATGAATTAGTTGATTGGTCTTCCTGTGGTACATAAAAAATAGCAAGCGGTGGGGAGGGAGGTGAAAATATGAGGGGGTGGGGTGTGAATAATGTTTTAGCTACAAACTTTGAGAGTGTGCCCCACCTCTCACCAGATATCAACATCTCCTTCGATGTACCAACCCACTCCCTCTCCTCAAACAAGAATTCGTGAATCGAGACATATTTCCAGCAGTTTATTAATTCCAACAAGTGTTATTGCAAGATCATATTACAACAATTTTGTTTTATCACTTGTTACAGGTATAAAGTATCTTTCATTTCTAAGATCATTTTAGGATACCCTAAATTTTGCTTTCCAAAACAATAACATGCAGTGCAATGGATAGACGTGTGGGAAACTCATGAAATGCAAATAATAATAATCATTAATTACATAATCATAATAATAATAAATAATTAATTAAATCTTGGAATTTATAAATATCCCTTCCATCTTTGAATTTATAAATGATCTTTCCACTTTTAGGCATTTTTCAAAAAATAAATCATTCCTCTTTCATTTATTAACTTAATTTAAATACTATATAAATAAATAAATAATTTGATATTTATCAACAAAAGTAAATAAATAATGTTTCAGTAATAAACTCTTATCAAAAAGATAAATAAATTACAGCGATAAAAAATTCTGAATAATATATTAAAGATGGCACTAAATAATTGATATAATTTAATAAATACCTTTGTATAATGATAAACCAAACAAATATTTATGACCAAACTTTTCCCCTATAAAGTGACTCACTTATTTTCATTATTTTAAATTTATAATTTTTAGGATTATCTATTTAATATAACTTATGGATTTTATGAGCTACATCAACAAAGCCAGCTCTCGTTAACAAATGCTTCATTTTCATTCATCTATAATACTCTCCCAACTATTAATATTTTGAATAAATACGATTTAAAATTGCCTGACACTAATTCTTAACCAACTCCCAAAATAGTTAAATATGATTATGGATATTCCCCTTCAAATTATCTAGAATTGCTCTCTGTACATTACTCTATCTACCTGCTGGACCAGCTAGCACATGTGTATAAGAGCATAACTGTAGCCTTGTTAACATAGCAATTTTTGACCTAAGCCTAAGACAAAACTAACAGCCTGAAGGGGTCAGGATGGTGTGTTGGTAAAACTGATGCTCATCTCTCAGCCCTGTGGTCTGGACTTCGAATCCCATAGTCACACCATGTGAGCTAAGTTGATTCAAGGTTCTCTTTCTGACTCCAAAGTTTTTTTCCTGCCCTCAAGGCAAACAGTTAGTATTGTTTATTGATGTCTTAATTTTAAACTTAGTAAATGTTTCTTTAGCCAAAAGTAATACAACTTAGCTCATGCACACTATGTGATTCCAAACAAAATGTTTTATGACAAATAATACCATTACTTTTGGCTGTGAAGAAACTTGCTGTTAAAGAAAAAGAACATGAGAAAATCAGATGTATGCTATGAGAATAAAGTGGATTGGACTAGTAAGTATTGTATAGTACATTGCAAGTAGATTATAATATGAAGAACCTGAAATAAACTTTGCTATTTTGGGGCTGATTTCTTGTTAGATGCCGCTAGCTTCAACTTCAATCCTGTCAATGATATCGGTTTCTTTGATATACTCTCAACTTTTTCTTCTCTCAGCCTCTTCTTTGTTTTTTCATACATTTGCTTTGCAAGAAGCTGTTGTCTTTTCTTCCAAAGGACTTTGAAGTCAGCACTGAATCTTGACCAAACCTCAAAAAATTCTGGTGGTGTTAATGATACATGTCTTTGGTAGAAGAATCCCAAAAGATGGGAAAACCTGAGTTTAAAAGAAACATGGAAAATAAATGATTAAATAAACTATTAATATGCACCCTGCCATAAAATGCTAAATCAATCACTCTTATTATTTATACACTTCTGACTAACAGTTATGGAGTTGATTTAAATCAAGGCCAAAAGAAGAAGAAATATTTTGATGTTTGCTAGCCTAATAAATCAATGACCTCATTTAAATTGGACCACCTACCAACACACTATTGACACCTCACTAGCACCCTTTTGACAACACACAAACACCGATACCCTACTTACAACCCAGCAACACCCTACTGACAACCCACCAATACCCTACTGACAGTCTACCAGCACCCAACTGACAACCCATCAACACTCTACTGACAACCCACTAACACCCTACTGACAACCCATCAACACTCTACTGACAACCTACCAACACCCTACTGACAACCTACCAACACCCTATTAACAACCCACCAACACCTTACTGACAACCTACCAACACCCTACTGACAACCTACCAACACACCCTACTGACAACCTACCAACACCCTACTAACAACCTACCAACACTCTACTGCATCTAGGGAACATGAATACATACTTTTTCTTGCATTCCTCAAGTGCTTGAAACTGTTCTTTCAGATCACCTCTGCTTTGATCCAGGAATTGTTTCATGATTTTCTTAAAGGGCTGTTTCTTCTCAGATTCGTTCAGGACTTTAGTAACCTTCACTTCACAGTCTGCAAGTTCTTTATCAAGGTTTTTAAGGTCTGTTGTGATGTCATCAAAGCTTAGTTGTGAAGCTTTTTGTAGATCTGATGGTTCAGGGAGTGGAAACTTAGACGACAATGTACCAGCATTCTACATTTGAATAAAAAAAAGATTTGTTTAAAAATACATGCTTTTGGATTATAAAAAGACCACACCAGTCATCAAAAATTATTAATTTAATCAGGTAGGGTTAATGGTACTTGGAATATCCTATGATCGAAAGTCCTTTGAATTTTTCGTCATTGACATATGGTTTGTTTTTTAACATCATTTTTATCAGAATGCAAGCTACACACTGAATTCCAGTTTAATATGACTGCACATTTAATAATTATTAATAAATGAAAAATGTGTCAAGGGTACGCACCTTGTCATACATATCCAGATAGACTTGAACCAAGTAATGCATCAGAGTAAACGTGTGATCTTTAGATTTGACATCTTTAAGCTTTGTCAGGATATCTAACTCAAATCCGTCTGCTTGCCCACGAGACATGTTCCCTCCATTCATGTAGTTGCCAAAGGCCAATATGATACCCAGAATAGAATGAACATCCTTGTTTGTTTGCAAGTCCTAAAATACAATTCATAGAATTGCACATGACATAAACTATTTTGAGTATTTCTTAAATTAAAAGCTTTAAATACATTGTGTCTTCGTTGTAATTTTTGCGCGCTTTATACTGTCTGAAGAGATGATGTATGCTAACGGTGTTGTTAGAGCGCCTCAATGGACGAAATGGGTTAGTATGCCACAATTTTATTTATTTCGAAATAAAGTTGATTACTGTAACCACAAAATAAATGAGATAAGAGGGATGGAACATTATACCCTAAAATCCTTGGAATTAACTTAAAACTTGAATGTAAATTTCATCAAACCATTAAACATTTTCTGGGCTGATCAAAGTCAGGGCATGGCAATTGATTAAATTAGCATGTTGGAAATTGGAGGAATGAAAACCAGACCATCCAGAGAGGAAGAGACCCAACAAAATCTGCTCAATTCCAACTACATTAAACCAGACAAAGTGCTATTTACTAACTGAAAAACAAAATGTTCAAGTCAAAGTGTTTTAAGACACTAAAAATAACTATTTAAATATAATTTTAATACCTCACAAACGAGACGAAAATTAGTCAAAGTCTCTCCAACCTCTAGTAAAGAATCTGACACTGAAGTTCTTGAGATCATGCAAGACAACCTTTCTTCATAGCAAGTAATCTTTGAGACATCAAAAAGAAACTGCTCAGGCCTGTCAAGAATGTCATTTGGGTTTTCCTGAAGATGCATCTCAATGCAACTTAGTTCTTCCTTAGTTGCTCTCTGCAATAACAAGAAGGAAACTTAGCAAACACAGCATAAAAACATTTGAAGCTGTACTGATGGATGGACAGTGCTCTTTGCTTGTATACAGCCAAGTACTTGGTGGTATTAACAAAAGATTTCTTGATAGCTAATATAACCCACTGTTAATACCACCAAGTTGGCCACCAAGATGTCTAAGTTGTCATTTGACTCTCTTGGGAATGATTATAAATCATATATTAATACATTTTTGTACTTACGATTTCATACAAGGACTGTAGATTCTCATAATCAAGCAATGAAGTATCCATTTTGTAGAGTGTCTCTTCAATCTCACTGATGTTTACATGTAAAGTACTCATTAATATTCCAACTGCTTGAGATCTTTTACTATCCAACAAATGTACTACTTTTTGTTTTGCTTTGTTTGATGGCTTAGATTTGGACTTTTCTTCTTCCTTCTTTCTCTCAACCTTAGAAAAGGCATTTTCAAACTCTTCCGTATCAATTTTTGGCTCTTTCAAGGATTTCCACAAGAATTTAGAGGATGAAAGCGATAGTTTGTTTTCTTGAAGTTGGATTCTCTTCCAAAAAAGTGGCTTCATCGGTTTATCTAAAAAAAAAAAAATTATAAAATTTATGATTACATGAAAGTATATGCAGATTGACTGCAAACTATGGAAACAAATAATGTATACATGATTGGATAACATTAATTTTTAATGATTTAAAGGTTAAAGAGGAAGTCTACCATCAGACATAAATTTATGAGTGTCAATATTCTCTTAGTTTTTTGATGATACCAGTCCAAAATATGAAGGTTACTGACTGATTAGTTTTGATTGACGGCAGCAAAAAAACAAAATTTCAGCGTGCAGCTTGCAGCTACCAAGTTCGCATGTTTATGAAAATGTCAATAGTCCAATCAACGATCAAATTTTCAAACTATTCTTCTTTTGAATATTAAAGACTTCATTTTCAATAATAAATGTTCGAATCGAATAATGAAATCAAGAATCCAAAAATTATGTCATTAATGTCCTCTACATGTTCTGCTTGAGGTGGTTTGACTTTAAAATCTATCCTTTCAAGTTAATAAACAGATGTGCATATGCAATCTGAGATATAGAATACTTATGCATTCAAAAACTTAATCAGCTTATTGTGCATATCTGGGAATTAAGGGTTGAATAGCAGTAGTGTAATCCCCTCTCAACTCTGGGGTCTCTGTCTCTAATCCCAGACTTAGGTTTTCTTCTCTATGCAAAACCTTACATACTAAATTCTAACTCAATCTGTGAGTTAGTCATGCCCTGACTTTGATAAGTCCAAGCCCTGTAAATGCAGGGTATCAATAAAACTTTTAAGAAGGGCTTTTTTAATTTAGCATAGTTTTAGATTATATTAAACTTACTAGGTTTGATAGGCTTTTTTCTGCAGACTTGAGCAGCAGCAGTAGCATGTCTCATGCCTCCAATAGGTGGAGGCATAGGTACTGATGATGGCAGGGGTGGAGGCATAGGGACTCCTCCAGGTACTGGTGGGGGTGGAGGTGGAGGTGGCAAATGGTGGGCTCCCCCTATCATGAAGATTGGAGGTGGTGGAGGTGGTGGTGGTGGTGGTGGCCGAAACCTTCATTATTACCAAGTGGTAGTGGTAGTGGAGGGGGAGGGGGAGGGGGGCAAGGTTTTTGAATGCTTCCTGAATCTTGTACTTCTTTAGTGACTTCTGTTGGCCTTAAAGAAGCAAGTAGTTTTGGATCTCCAGGAGATGTTTCATGCGGCTTCTTTGTCCTACTTTCAAGTAGATTGAGAGTGGTAGTAGAAGTGGGAGAGGTTTGAGGAGGAGGAGGAAGAGGAGGTGGATGGTTAAAGGCAAAGCTGCGATTGGTATGTGCAGGGCTAAGTGGTGGAGTCCTTGGCGTGAGGCCAATGTGCCTGACTGACATGTTTATGGCTTCCTAAAATAAACAAAATGACATCGCACAAGCAAAGTTATTCAAAATGATTTTGCAATAAAAGTTACAAATAACAAAATAATTTGAATAAATTTCGCATCTGAGGAAAATGAAAATAGATTGTAAACCTTGATTAACATGAAAGAGTCTGAAAAAATTATGAATGCATAATATGCTTAAAGAAATGAAGCATGGAAAGGAAAAACAACAGGAAAAAAAATAAAACCTTACTTCGATTCGTTAGTAACAGTCTTTTAGATATCCAAGTTTAAAGTGCAGTCTTTTCGTAATGTTTTTTCGACTATTTGCATATCTAAATAAATGGCATATAAGCTGGCCTGCTCACGCTCCGAATAATAATTTTGAACCAGCAAGAGAGACCTAGCTTGCAGCAGTACCTAAACATGCAGCCAGCTAGAATCCTCATAAAATTCAATTTGGTCTCAAATAACCCTAGATGCTGTCATGTCATATCATTCGTGTTCGATTCCAACAAAACGAGCATGTTTTCACTCAACATCACAAGATATTTACTGTCAAGGTAATACCTGATTCTAGTTATCAGTCTTATAGTCCTTTAGTGATCAGACTGTGCAGTAAAGTGTTGTTCATATTAGATGTTTTTCGCTCCACATCTCTAAACATCCGCCATCTTGGTTGGTTTGTGCACCTGCACCTCACCTCGACCCAGTACTACACGGATAGAACGCCAAGATCGATAACACATCACGAGGATAACACGCACCACGGATATACACCAAAGTAAAGTAAAATATCCGTTTACAAAATATCCGATGTCTATATGGATATTTTATAGCCTTCTACTCAGCGTACTGGCTAAAACAACGTCTGTATTTGATACCCTCACCCCCACCCCTACCCCTACCCCCAGGAACTCGACGGTACGTATGTATACACTGAATGTGACTTTTGATTCGATCAAAGTTATCTCATTTATATTTCTTATTCTTTAAATATGCGTTCAACCAACCATAAACCGATTAGACTTTCAAAACGATTTATTTCATGACCTATTCACAAAAGAGGGGGAGTAGGGTCTAGACAAGTTTTCCCACCCCTCTCCCTCACAGGTGATACTGTAACCAAACCAAATCGACTGATTTTACTTTAAAAATTGAAATCAAAGTTAGATGAGGCGATAACAATAAGAATTAAGATATCAGAACGAGATATCTAGTATTTACAGTCGTTAAACAAACCAGTCAGTACAAGTCGAGTACAAGGTCACGAAAGGGGCAAACCCCCCCAGTGTACATACGTCACCGGCGTTCTACCCAAGAAGCGAACAAGATAAGAGGCGTGCAGGATTTGGTTTTAAGCATTTCTCTGACTTCTGTGGATTTTCTTCATTAAAAATGGCAGAAGAGAACAAGACCACTACTCCTTGTCGAGTTATTCTTATTCCTGTAGATGCCAGTAGCCATTCAGAGGCAGCTTTTGACTGTAAGTACATTGAAAAGTCTTGTAAACCCTCGAGAAAACTTGATCTTCCTTTACGACAAGCCACATCAGTTCCTTCAAGACTTTGGAATGCGGCTGTTTCTACTTCAAATAATTATCATATAACAATTTAAAATCTGAAATTTAATGTTTCTTCTCCTTTTATCCTTAAAAATGACTTAATTTGAACTTTAATTCGAGTATATCACGTCTTATTCTCACGTCTTGACTAAAGTATTAATAGTTTACACACATGCATATACCAACTGCTAAAAGAACTATAATAACTGCACTTCACTTGCTACTGATTTTCTCGATAATTTATTGACCCAGTTATCTTTCCATTTTGTATTTGTTCTCGTTTTTGTTCTAGGTGTTTGATGTAAGTGTTTCTTTGACACCTATACTTTAATCTAATAAACTCAAATACTTATATAGTACATTTTTTATCACGCCTCGACCTGTACGACATCTTTTTCACTCCAACACGAAGTTAAAATGGTTATTCATGCATGGATGTGTTACTACCCTGATTGTTTTTATGGTTTAATCAGCTTATATTTTATCCATACTTGACTAGTGCAGCTTGTTGTATTGGTTATATTGTGATCTTTCGTCCATCACTACTTGCTATAGGCTTATTACCAAGTTCAACATAGGAAAATTAATCTAAATCAAAATTACTTTCACTATAATATCATAACAGCTACCTCGTGAAGCATGAACATACTAAAGTATTGCTTCTATGGTTTAATTTGTTTATTTGTGATGTAGATTTTGATATAATATTAACAAAGGAAGCCAATTAATCGTAAAAAAGTAAACTACAAAGACAATATCACATGTTTGGGAACAAATACCATGATTTGATCAGAAAATGGTTAATAGAGTTCCCGATGGCTAGAAATGTTTTGAATTCTTGAAAGTGTTTCAAGTTGTATTAGGAAATTACTCAAACTAGTTAGGATTAATTGCATTCTACAAATGACTCTTTTCTTTTGCCCTTGAATTCTTGATTTCCAGTTTAATGTTGAAGCTTAGCTCCATGCATCATACTCTTTCCTATTGCATTTGATTATTCATGTCTAATAATCATGATTGATTGATTGATCAACCACTGTAACAATCACCTTTTTACTGCAGATTGAGTTGATTATTTTGTGTTTCTTTATATTCTTCATCTTTATTACAATGAATAAAATTGACGGTTTTGTGTTATTTTCACAGGGTATTTGTCCAACATTCGCCATGATAATGATCATGTTATAATTGGCCATTGCCATGAAATTCACCAGCCTGTGATGCCACGTAAGTCTACTATATATTAGTAATAGGTAATATTTTAACTAAGAAACTAGGCATGGGCAAGATGTCATCACATGCTGATATATCACTTTCATAAAGAATCGATTCAGCAAAATATCCCTTGGGGAAGGCTCTGCTGGATGGCAAACAAAACTGCTTCATATGTTGAAATTGAAAGTATCTCATAAGGGAAAAGAGTATTTAAAAAAAATGGATATGACATTAGTAATCCAGCAAAAGTTATTTAAATAAAGGAAGCCTTATTTTTTACCATTCAGTACCAGTCAAGTGATTATTTCCTGCAAATGGCCTATTGAATAAAACAAGGACCATGCACACCACTGAAATGTAGTTGAGCTTATGCCAGGAATAAAGGGTCAAAATGTTTGATGTCGTATTCTGCAAGAAGACATAAATATGTAAACCTATATTTCTCTTCCTCTATGAGGCTGCTAAAACAACTAGAGCACGCCAGATGACAACGATTAGATGAATACAGTTTTTTCAAGTTCGAGTGAAAATGAATGTCAAGGTTGAATTTGAGTGTTTATACATTTACAGCTGTATTTGAACCATGATTTTATGGTCGCACATGCAAATCATGAAAGGCTTTATTTTTTCAGACCCCTCTCATGGCTTCTTGTAATATCGAATTTGGTATATTTGTACTCAACAATCATACTTTGTGCTTTTCACAGATGCTATGGATACTGATGAGTGGGCAAAGACTGTAGGAGTACATGAAGAAAAGCTAAAAGCCCTGGAGGAGAAATATTCCAAAAAGGCTCAAACAGCTAAGGTAGGTAAATGTTTCACCAAAACTGGAAAAGGAAGTTGGGAATTAAGATTAAAAATTTGTCGAAGATCACTTTGCGATTAATATTAAGGAGACAATTTTGAGTGGTCCTGAAATTTTTTCCCCCATAATCACTGAAAACAAACCTATGTGGTGGACACCCTTTAGTAATATAGGTGCCAATCTAGATAGGTAAATGACTTAATTGGGAATAGTTGTTAAAAATACAAGCATTTGAAATATATTGCTTTTTCTGTTTAGCTTTCAGCTAAAATCCTCATCAAAGGAGGAAAGCCAGGGGAGGCTATCTGTGAGCTTGCAAAAGAGGAGCATGCACAGATCATTGTCATGGGATCAAGAGGTCTAGGGGCATTACGCCGCACTTTCCTTGGAAGTGTTAGTGATTATGTTCTTCATCATGCTCATATTCCAGTGATAATCTTCCCTAAGAAATAAAATACAATACTACGAAAATTCTCTTTAAGCACAATATACATTCTCATGAATACTTCATTTCAGCAGTTTTCTTGGTTAGGGCTGTTTTTCGTGTATTGTAATCATTCAAATGATCCCTCTCTTTTGTAGTCAGTTTCTTGATTTCTCAAAAACAACGAATAAAAGTGTCAAACACAGTGTTGTCTTCTTTAATCTATTTTTACATATTTATATAAATTACCATCATTATAATGGAAAACGTTCTTAGTAAGCCATTTACATGGTCTGATCCACACTTCATAAGAAAACCTTCTCCATTATCAGATATCTAAGACTTTTTAAGTCTAACATGGTCTGAAATGGGAAGATATTATGCCAAAGTTAAAAAGGTATATCTCATAGGCAAGTCTTGGCAAATTTAATCCTGAGATTCTTGTATTGTGTACCTAATGTGAAAATGAATGTACAAACTTCCAACATACCCCTGCAATAAACCCCAAACTCTTATAAATTAATGGTGCAGTTAAATATACTTATTATTTCAGTTATCTAAGGCCCTGGGTAAACGAGGAAACATGTTTTTTCCAGACAGGAAACATCAGGAAACATGTTTACTCAATATCGGTTATCGCATGCACACTTTCAAGATAGAGCTAGTGTTGCTAAGTAACGAACTTTTAGAATGTTGACTTTCGTGGCTAAATGAGGAAACATTGTTTCCATGCATCTTGGAAGTATGAAATGTTTCTGCTGCACAGCAGAAACAGAATGCTGTGCAGAAGAAACATTTCTGCGTCTTGCAAGCAAAATTTATTGCATGTAGCAATGTTGTGCATGTGGCTAAACTTGGAATCATCGGGGAATATGCAGGCGGGAAACATGTTTCTGGAATCTTGTTTCCTCTTTTAGCCAGGGCCTAATTCATTTGAGACAGTGTGTGTGGATGTGTAACATTGCTATTTCCATGTTGTGTGTCTTGTTTTGCCGTCTTTACTGCCTCGGCTTGTACTTCCTTGACTTGTCCTGGATTTAAGGTCTCTCTCTACCACATCTTGCTGGGCAAGCTCTTCATCATAACTGGAACAAAATCACATCACACATGCATTTCAAATTGACCATGTGATAAAAACTGTCTACAGTGAAGAGTTACTAGTAGCTAAATGTAAATCTCTGCCAATGAAGGTGCTTATATAAAAGGGGCTAAAGAAATGACACAAAAACGTTTTACTTACAGAACATCATAGCTTCCCATGGCTTCTTTGGAGGGTATTTTGTTCCATCTCACACTGGAAACAATATAATAATACAGGGATATAAAATATGGGGATTACATTTAGGATTTTCCAATAAGGTTCATAACTTCTCCAATTTGCCTGCAACACATTTAATGTTATGTTATGCCTACTTCGACGATACGGTGGGCCTCTTGGATCATGATACATGGGGAGCGTCTAGAGGGCAAATAAACAGTAATTACATCTATATGTTAAGTGTATGCTACATTGTGTGTATAAGCAGACTAAAAAATCTGCCTCAGTTGGGTTATTGTGGGACTCGAACCACTGACCTCTTGTAATTACGTTGATTGATATTAACAGCTTGCCACAAGAGAATACAACAAAAAATAAATTAAGAGGGCACATTGATCATCTTTACCCATAATAGAAAGACAATTACACGAAACTCTATTTTCCTTCATCTTTGTTTTGTTTTCCCCCCTGGCAATTTAACATGGCCACCGTATTGTTGAAGTAGTCCAATAATGTAGACCAGCTAGTTTTAGTTTGAAATATTGTACTTACTCTGGTATTTCTCCATTGGGTACGACAATGTTCATTGTATCATGAATCAGATTGTACTTCATGATTCTGTCGGCACTAGTAGTGGATGTAAGGGAAGGTGATGCATTGACCTGCATGCAACATACATATATCTATCAGCACTAGTAATGGATGTAAGGGAAGGTGATGCATTGACCTGCATGTAACATACATATATCTATCAGTACCAGTAATGGATGTAAAGGAAGATGATGCATTGACGACTCTTAAAACTCCAGTGTATGCAGGCTAAAGCAGAATTTATAATAACAAAACCAGCAGCTCCTGGATTAGAGGATAAGCCTGCATACGCAGGAGTTTTAAGAGTCGTCAATTGACCTGCGTGAATCTATTACCCTTTAAACAGAGTACTATAAAATTTGTAGACTGGAAAGAAAAGATACATGTACAATTCAACCTGCCCTAAAAATTAAACCACTTGAAGTTTACTTTTAAGTGTCTGGATACTTTTGAGGATGGTAATACTACAACAAATAGAGGCTTGTGATGCAGGGGCAGATCAAGGGATGGTTAGACTGACTAGGAACCTCCTCCCATTTTGCACAAATAAAATAACATATCTACCACTCAAAACATTGGTATTTATCCAAATATTAAACTTTCATTTAGTTTACTTAAAGCTCTCAAATTTCATTTTTCCTATTTGAGGTACCATTTTTCAACACTTTCCTGCCTTTTAAGTACGCTGTGAGAGTAACTTCCCTTTTAAAAATCCTGGATCAGCCCCTGAGATGGTGGTAACTTTCTTAGTTGAACAAGGATCTATACTTACTTCTATCAGCCATGGTTTCAGATTATCATCAATGATGATGTCATATCTGTGTAATAATTTATGAAAATAAATCCATCAAACACCATGTAACACTTTAATGTATTGAATAACAATAACGATAACAACCGCCAACCGGTTGGCTCAGTTGGTTGAGCATCAGACTTTCGTGCGGGAGGTCGTGGTTCGAGTCCCGGCCGGACCAACAGTCAGGGTCTTAAAATAACTGAGGAGAAAGTGCTGCCTTTGTAATTACATCTGCAAATGGTTAGACTTTCAAGTGGCTTGGATGACCACTTTAAATGGCGGTCCTGTCTCTCCACACTCATCATTACTAACCAACATCAGAGGGACGTAAAAGAACCACTGAGGACGTAAAGAAACCCTGGCAGTGACCACCCTCAGTGCCTACACTTCATACTAACCATCTCTCATGCTTGTAAATTGCATAAAAGCAATCTGTCATTCACTTCTCAATGTAAAGCGCCTTTGATTATATTCATATAGAAAAGGCGCTATATAAATTCATAAATCATTATAGATAATACATGAAGTCATGCTTCTATTAATCGTGATATTACATACCCATAGCATTCAAAGCAGTGCCTGTCATTAGCAATAACATTCTAAAAACACAAGACATAATATGTAAGTATGTACAGTAATTTATGAAAAGATGTAATGGAACATGATGCTCTAAGCCTTCCTTGATGATATACCAGCCTACCTGGACAGCTTTCAGAGAATGCACCATCAACCAATTGATGTCATCAAATAACTTGTCTGTCAGCTAGAAAAATACAATTAGTAACACTGATCAGTATGAATGTAACATTTGCATTCCATTAGAAGTCCTACAGGTAACCCAAGGATCTGGATGCATAATAACCAGGTATTTTTGTTTGTTGGTCTCAATATTTTGGCAGCCCTTGTGTAGTAAGTGATTCCTGGGATGCATTTGACACTTTGACAATGGCATTTTAGATATTTTCTAGTTGTACAAATGGATTATCTTTTGTTTCCAGGGTTCAATATTTGGATATCTCTCTGAGGTATAGTAAGTAGTAATGGCAATATTTGTCATATAAGCTAGTGAGGTTTGGTGGTGCAGGGTGTCTGAAGATGCTGATAAGTAATAATAAACACAAGTTATACAGATTATCATCTACCTCTTTACCCCTGGTTCCCTCCAAGTATAACCTCAAATTCTTAACAGTCCATTTGCCTCCATGCTGAGAATTATAGTCTTCCTGTGAGAAAAAAGCAAAATGAATACACCTAATTGTAAAATGATGCAGCCAAATGAATGACTAAGAAATAGATTGAATGGCATTAGGGTAGCACAGCGTAGCGGCGAGAGTGCTTGCCTCTCACCAAAATGAGGCAGGTTTGATTCCCAGGCTCGATGTTGTATGTGAGTTCAGTTGCTCGTTGGTTCTCTCCTGTGCTTCCAGGGTTTTCTTCAGGTTATCTAATGTTCCTCCCTTTTCAAAAATCGACTTCTAAATTCCATTTCAAATCCAGTGTAAGAAGAGCCCCACTAATTCCATTTATTTATTCTACTCATTTATTCATAATATTATTAATAGTAGAAGATCTATTGTATATGATTAAATTATGAGTTGATAGATAGTGAATGCTTAATGGAATGGAAGGAATGGATGGAATGGATGGGTGGAACAAGGAATGCCAGATAGATGAACTCATGTGTTGTATGGAATAACTGTATGCATGGAAAAATTCGTGAATGGAAAGAACAGAATAGACAGAAAAAACTGAAAAATATCCCACCTACCCCATGTTTTTGAATGGCGACATTAGTCAGATGGATAAACACATTATCAAGTTCATTTAGACTAGCATTGTACTGTACTGTACAAAACCTGCAAAAACCATGTCGGTACCTGGGAGAAAACAGACCATGTTTTATTAATCGAGTCAATCGTCATGATCTCATTGCCGAGATGTAAGTAAGAATTAATGGAATATGATTTTGCATAGCCACAATTAAGTCCTTTTGCATGTCAGTGGAAAAATCTTGAGCACTTACACCATTACAAAAACGACAAATAATGATGGTAAACTTCCTATTAAGTCAAAGTGAAATCTGTCTGTCTGATTGTTACTCCTTATTTATCATCAATAAACACATCTTACTCACACATAGGCTTTTAGTGGTCTGTAAGATGTTACAGTGACATAGATACGAAGATCAAATTTTTTTCCTCCAATAAGTAATGGATTATCAATGTATCTAGAAATCATATATGCATCTTTGCCAGTTGCATGCATCAACCTTAAAAAGAACAAAAATAGGAACTATGAGCTAAATTGTCTACTCAAATTAAAATAGTCTTAATTTATTACAAAATTAGTACAATGCTATCCAGTCACACCATCTATTTTATATTTTCTTTACTTTATTCATTCTTGCTTTTTTTCTTTTCTTTTTCTCCTTCGGTTATTTTTCCTTCATACTTACGGAGTTCCTTTGCTATCCTTGGACCATTTTTTTAACTGCGACAAACGATTAATAATAAAAATTCCTTTTCCCTGTGCTAAAAAGAAAAACAATTTTACTTGAATAATACAGACAAGTGTGACAGACAGATGCAAGTCTTAAATGACTTACAATTCATCAAACTCTTTGATTATGTAATATATTCTTAATCCATACATTTGTTAGTTGGTTTCATGATCCATGTACTGGAAGGATTCTTTCTAAATTCTTCTACAAAAAGATTGTAATCAGCAGGCAGAAGAAAAGTAACAGGGATGATATCTGCAATAAAACAAAAATAAATCAAAGACTTATACATACATCTAAACATTGACAGATGGGACGCGATCTAGATATATAGCTTCAACTGTAGTGCACCGGACACTATGCTGATGTCATAACAATCACTCTTAGCTTTTTTGAAGCAAAAGAAACATTTCTGATGCATGATATTTCTATATACAAGTCATTAAATTACTATATATAAGCCTTTAATCAATAACTTTGTACTAGGATGCACATACTGATCCTTTAGTATATTAATGTTGTTAACAGTAGGGTATACTTTCTATTCAGTAACTTCATTACATACCAAGGTAAAGGTATCTTCCTGATTCATCTTTCTCTGCCAAGGGAACCCCTTCTTTCTCAACTTCTTTACGATATCGCTTGATATTTTTCAACATGAGATCCTTCCGTGTTAATTCATAGTGATTTGGAAAATGGTTGATTACTCTATGTGTACAAAAATTATAAACATTTATTTATCTATTTGTTTAGCTTTTACCTCAAATCAAATTAAAGATAAATTAAAATAACAAATTACATGTACAAGAAGATGGGAATAGATGTCATCACAGGTTTCCCCAATTACGATGTTCCCTGAATTTTGCAAAGATAACATTAACTGATTATTCATAAAGCTAAACTAATTATGACTTGTTCTGCAGTCATCATTGTTGTATTTTTGTCAATTGTTAACATATAAGTGCAATATTAACGATTCCATCTTTTTCTCAAACTTTGACTGCAAAGGTTGTTAAAAGCCAGTAAGAGGAACAAGATTTATGTCGGTTGCCAATGGCAACACAACTTGTCAAGTAATATTTTAGATTTCATGGTCAGATAAAATATGCATGCCACTTGTAATGATGCACTTGTGAACCACTGGGATTGGGGAAAAAAGAAATGGTTCTCAAGGAATTTAGTTAGGGCAGAAAATTAAAGAGCATTAGAAAAGAAGGAAGCCATGGGAAGGGCAGTATTGAAATGGTAAAGGGAAAGGAAAAAGAATGGAAGGGAGGGTAAAAGAGAATAGGGGAAGGAAATAATGTGAAATAAATAAAAGAAGAAGGCAGGACACAATTATTATAGAGCTCAAGGGTAGAAGAAAGAAAGAAAAATTGAAAGGAGTATAGAGAATAGCATATGGCATTGTAGGGAGTACAAGACAGAGCTGGGAAATGGCAGACAAATGACTTACTGATCATCTGCTAATCGATAGCCTGTTTCCACATTGAATATTGCTCTTACAGTCTGTACACTTGCCCTGAAATGAATAAAACAATCAAATTATTAGGTGCATTAACCTCACAAATGACATGCCTCCTCTAATTGTATGGAAAAATCACTACCTCTACCCTCCCCTCCCCTACAGCTTTCTTGTTGCTATGGACGTTTACTGCAAACATAAATCTATCTCCATTGCAAACTACTGTAAAGATTTAAGTGCAATTTGAGTTTGTTCAAACTGACCAAATACTAGATATTGATTATCATTTTCATATTTCTCACCAGTAAAAGTTCCAGTCTTCGTCGTCAGCACAAGGAATCCATCCTCGCTTCTCAAAGTTGTTGACAAGAACAGACTTTTCGTTGTCTGTCATATAACGTACTCTAGCCATAATACAGGCACACTGAGCCCTCTAACACACTACTACAAGCACTTTAATAGTACTTATGTGATTACACAATAAATAACAAGCATTCCTGGGCTAGATTTAACCAATTTGTTGATTGCAAACCAAATTTGTCCATTTCATGTTCCCGCCATTTAAATTACCCATGATCCTTTGACGGTAATACACAGGAAACCCAACTAATGGAGATTCAATCTCGTAAAGTTAAAATGTTAAAATTTCGCAAACATTTTTTATCTTTATATTATAGCTGGGTTTTTTTTTCAATTTTTGCACCCTAAGAATCGCCAACAAGGGAGACTCTGCTTGCAAGGAATCGATTAACGTAATAAAGAGATTAACTTATCGGTATGGAGTCGTTTGGGTTACCTGTGTTGCGGGTCCAATTTGAAAGCAACACTCCACTTATGAATGACAAGTGTCTGCTCTTAGATCTTCAAAAGAAAGAACTTATTACCACCGAAATCAATCTAGGAAGATTAATAACGCTTACCCAGGTAGACAATTAACAATCGTTCATCAAAATGATGACGGTTTCAGTTTCTCCTGTTGGACAATCGGCCATGTTGATGATGTGCCTTGCTGTCTTCGCCCTAATTGCACTACATGGATTCCGAGATGTTGTGCGAAATATAGAACCAAACAAGTGTGATATGACCTATATGTATCAATGGCCAGAGTATGTAAAAGTACCGTTGTTTAAAGGAACATCCAAACTGTTTCCCAGATACTCTTTACATCTGTATGGAGAAGGATCTCGTAATGAAGTGTCTCAAAACCTTAAAACACTTAAAGGTATTCCTGTCCTGTTTATCCCTGGAAATGCTGGAAGCCACAAACAAGTACGATCTCTTGCTTCTGTGGCGCTAAGGAAAGCTGAAGACAACCGCTATGAGTTTAACTATTTTACAGTGGACTTAGATGAGAGATTATCAGGGATTTTCGGGATAATGCTGGACGAACAGACTGAATTCGTTCGCCTTTGTATTACAAAGATATTAAGACTTTACCAAGGCCTTTCAAATCGACCAAAATCAGTTATCCTGATTGGTCATTCTATGGGTGGAGTGATCGCAAAAGCTCTGTTCACACTACCCAAATTTGACCCACAGCTAGTTCATACTATCATCACACTTGGTACACCTCACCAACATCCGGTTCTATCACTGGATCCTTTTCTATGTAATTTCTATAACAGGATTAAGAAATACTGGAACAACGAGGTGTCGGTTACAAGAGACAATTCTACCCTGCGGAATGTTACAGTAGTGTCTGTGAGTGGTGGATTCAGAGATCTTCTGGTTCGGTCAAGTACAACATCACTCCAGAATTATCTGGATCATTCGCAGGCCATAAGTGTAGTTACTACATCAATACCTAGAGTATGGTTGTCTGTAGATCATTTGTGTCTGTGTTGGTGTAAGCAACTGGTACTTGTGATCAACAGAGCCTTGTTTGATATGATAGATTCAACTACAGGACAGATTTCACTAAGCAAAGAACTAAGACGAAGGGTTTTTCATCATCATTTTATACAAAATCCGGGAACTAAAAAGATTTACTTTGGGAATTCTAAAAAGAATTCAGGGATAGACTGGAAGGAATTTAACCCAGTAGTTGTCCATAGAAGGTTATGGGTCTTCAAAGGAGGACATTCAGGCAAAAAGTCTAATAAACTTTATACCTTTCCTTTAGAAGAATGGAGAATCACACACAATGCTTTCCTTATTCTTACAGATCTTGAATCAGACAGTTGGTTATTTGCCTGCAAAAAGTCATCTAGTAGCCATCCTTGTAGCACACCAACAGACCTATCTCATCATGCACAGCTTCTGCCATCGGGAAACTCTCCTCTAAAGTTTGTTTATCTAAGGCTGTCTGAATTCCCTGAGATCTCACACTTTGCCATCATGTTCCCTCCCTCTAAGACTGCAGATGTGTTGAAGACAGAGTTCCATTCCTTGGCCAGTTCTTCATTTAAGTTAGACTCACCTTGGATGTTTTCTAGAAGTCCAGTAACAGCAGACATTGAAGAAGATCTAATATTCTCAAATATTTCCCTGGCATCTGTCAGCAAAGTTTGGAAAGTTTTGGACATCATTGTAGAAACAAAAGACTGTGAAATAGAACCATCAATAATAGGCCGTGTTAACATTCCATGGTTCAATGAAGATGTCTACTCTCATGTATCATCTGGTAGTCTAAGGTTACAAATTAAACTCCACCATCCAAGACCAAGAGGATTTGTGGGAAATATTGAGGTCCACTTATGGCTTGACCCCAAATGTTCCCACAGAGTGTCTATCGAACCTAATCTGACTGAGATGATTGGTCAAGTCTATAGGTTCTTTGGTGTTCAACTTCCTGTCTGGGTGTATTCAATGTTGTTGTTAGTACTAGCATGGCAGGTTTCTACTCTAGCAAGTTCTCAGGATTGCCGATCATTCTTTGACCTCATAACGAGCTTATCAAGAAGTGCTAGAGTACTCCTTCTGCTGACACAAGTCCATTTTGTTATTTCACAAGTTATTCTTCCATTCTTTGTCATGCAAGGTCATTTGGGACAGCATGATTGGTTACCAAGCATTAATGACTTGAGAACATTTGATTGGCTGTTGCCCCTAGTGATCATCATGTCGACAGCAGTACTGTTAACTGTCATTTTGTTTGTATGGAATGGAGTTTGCCTGAGGTTTGGAGGCAGAGTTATGTTTTGGAAACAAGACTACCAGGATCTTCTTTTTCCAAAAAGTATCTTTCCTTTAAAAGAAATATCTTTTGCTATTGTTAATACCATGATATCTTTCACTGTCTGTGGAACACTTGGTCTAGTGATAGCTTATCTATTCTTTTTGGGACGGTCATGTAAGCAATTCTCTCTTCTTCGCCAAATCCAGTCTTCACCTGGAGACAGTAGAAGCAAAAAACTTGCTCAGGTTGTCAAGAATGTGTGTAATTTCTCTCTAACAGTTAGTACATTAACAATGCTTATGGTCATCTCTAATGCCCCAGCTCTTGTTGTCTGGATCAAGGCATTTCCCTACACCTACATCCTATCCCCAGACCCAACAGCTTTCTTAGGAGCATTAATGGGTTGGAATCTGATACATCTAGGATACCATCCTCTGGGGAATGCACCACAGTCATTGGTTTATGTAACATTCTTAGTTGGTGTTATCGTAAGCCAGGCACCTATCTTTCCATTGCACATGGTATCTTATGCACCATGTCTGGTATTGGCCACCCTGAATATATCTAGGATCAATGCACTATTGAGAGAGAGGAATGTTTCCAAAAAGAAATAAATAATAATAATAATACTAATGATACCTTTAGGCCAAGTTTTGGCAAAATTCTAGTGCTTTAAAAATTTCCTGACTTTTTCTGGAACATTTTGGCATATTGCATTCTTATGCATCATATTTAATAGTAAAACAGTTGAAAGACTCTTTATCATGTACATCTCTGTGTTTGTATTTTATTGATTCTATTACTTAGCTTTGTAGCATTTCATAATGTTTGTAGAATAAAGTGTTGTTGGCTGATATTTTAACTGCTAATAGTTTGGTTTGCTGTCTCAAATGATAGGTTATAAAACTTTAGAGTCAGTCAAGTCAGATTTTTTCCCTGACTTGAATCTGTGGGGAGTAGTGTTGCTGTAAACTGATCCCACTCCTTGCATTTTCAAAACAGGGGAAAACTCAACTCAGCTAAATCAGAAGGGAAAAGAGTGACTGCAAAAAGTCAGTCTAGACCAGATAATGTTGGGTAAGGGAGTGCTATATACATATTAAAAAAATCTTATACCCCATTCACCCCAACCTTGTTTAGTTATTGATTTCTCTGTCGTACATCCTTCCTTGTTTGGGCACAATCTTTAAACAGAATTAAAACTACCTGCCCAAAGTAGTTTAGTTGAACAAGGTTTGGAACTTGTTTAGTTAACTGAATAAGTTGAAAAGCTGTTTTAAGGTCTGGTGTGAACAGGGTATTAGAAAGGGCCTTTGGAAATATTACTGAATTTGGACCATTTCATTAATCTATAGTAGACAACAAATTAACACAAAACAGTTTACAATAAAACTATTTTATTAGCATTATTTTGCTTCCATTATGATAAAACAGTTACACAATAAGACAACCCTGTTGTACTAATCTAATGTCAGCTAGCACCCGATTGCTTGATGTGTTGAGAGTAAACCTTAGGATACAGCAGTAATTGTTCAGTAACTGGCAAAAATGCATTCAATTAAATTAGAGACATAGTCCCACTTAATTCAAGGGAATCAAAAAAGCTGGTAGAGCATAAAAAGAGTTGTCTGTCTAAAATGTTTCAGCAATCAAATGAATGAAAGAAATAGTAAATTAAAGCTAAAAGCAAAAGTCAGAGTAAAACATTTTCTGAAGGTCCCTTTTCTCCTTTGGTGGAACAACTAAGAACTTGGTTTCTCCATTGTGTAAATACTGGATTATTTTATGTACACCTTATATACCCATGCAACTACACATCCTCATTAAATTCAAACTCTTAGAAATTCGTAACTATTTGGAAGATTAATGAGAATTATGTACTACAAAGAATCCCATCCCACATCATCTACAGACCTGCCGGAATATATTCTTGAAGTGCACCGCATACAATCCTATGTTGTATGGAATCGAAAAAATACCACAACATTCTAGTCCTACTCACACATCCTCGTTAGGTCGTCAATGCTTCACTTTCCACAAGAAAAGAATGAAGAGTGTGCAGTGAAGTGTGGTATGACAAGCCTAAGGATGTGTGCATAGGATGTTGTTATTGGAGGTATAACAAAACCTATTCCTCCAGCATAACAGCTGTGGTGTCAAACACACCAACAATAACTAGTCATTACAACTGCTATCTGGCTATTAATCTAAAATCAATTAAGAGAGGATGTCAGCAAAAATCGAACATACGCCGGCAACAGTCGAAAAATCGAATTTTCTCATATTTTAGCATTAGGAAGACCTTGATGCGATATAACCCGTGGTATACTTCATTTGCCAAAATATCGCTTTATTTCCGAGAAAAACGAGGAAAACCAATTTGTGCATAATTGACCCTCTGAGAGAGCCAAAATATCATCCAACTTCGAGTGCCTCGCGTGCCTTTGCAAAAATGTGTATGGACTTGATTGTTGAAAAACTTTTTTTAACATTGTCTTGGCTTTAAATCTGTTAAATTTTATTATTTTCCAATAAATTTATGTTGGCGAAAAATTTTTTATTACCAAGTTACTTTGGCACGTCATCAAATATAAAGAACGTTCAAAAAATATTTAAACCATGTGCTATATAAAATAAAACGTCGATATTTAGAAATTGAGAAGTTAAAACAATGTTCTAATCGTGAGTAAAGTGATTGTTTTGGGTATTTTGATCTGCGACGAGTAATAAGGGTTTAAAGTTGGAGAAAATTGCTATACTTTACGAATACGTTTAATGGTGACTGTTCTAAAAATCGTTTATCAGCCAGCGATATGCGGATTTTACTTTCATATTTTATTTTCTTAAAGCGTAATGATTGATAATGACTGTATATTAATATCCTTTATGGTCCAATAAAGCCTACTTCTAAAGAAGCTAGAACGTATAAGGATATTTTCAGTAGAATTCGTCTTTGTAAATACGAACGTGACATGTAAAGGTGTGACGCGGTAGCATCAAAGGCCACACCCACTTCTTTTAGAATGCCGCGCGTTCACGAACTTTGGGTAACGCAACGCTGTTGTTGTTAGTAAAGGCACTTGACTCTGGAAAAATGCTCCTTTATTGTGGATAATTTTAATTTTATTAATCCATCTTTTCAAACTATGTAGTTTTATAGTATTTCAAGCTAGTAGTTTGCTTTTTTTTTAATATTTTGCTCTTTAAAGTGCATATGACACGAAAACATTTTAATGTTAAAAATGTGTATTCTATTGGCATGAATAAGAATATCACAGTTAAATTTGTTTCAAAAACGTATTTCTCTAGAAATTCAAGAAAATTTAGCACATGTTGTGACGTCATTTTGTTTACAAGTCTCCAAATTTAGTTGCAAATACACGAAATTTGTTTGAATGCAGAATCTTAATTTCGGGTAGTACACTTTTCAGTTTCCCACCATTTGAAGAGTATTTCGTAAGCTATCAAATGAAGCTGAATAGAATATGCCTTTTGTTGTTATTTTATAAGAATTACAATTTATATTTAGTGCATTTCTACCGAATCTAGAGTACGTGTCAACAAAATGACGTCACAAATTGGGCTTAATTTTCTCACATATCTCAAGAAATAAGCTTTTGAAAGAAATTTTATTACGACATATTTATTATTATTAACAAACTATACATTTTAAACGATGAAATGTTTTCGTGTCATATACACTTTAAGGAAATATTTTAAATTTATTTGATCGTACCGAACGGCCGCTTTTTCTTCGAAATTTCTCCAATTTTAAATCTCCATTACTCGCCGCAGAACAAAATACCCAAAACAATCACTTTACTCACGATTAGAACATTGTTTTAACTTCTCAATTTCTAAATATCGACGTTTTGTTTTATATAGCACATGGTTTAAATATTTTTTGAAAGTTCTTTATATTTGATGAGGTGTCAAAGTAACTTGGTAATAAAAAATTTTTCGCCA
The DNA here is from genome assembly GCF_029948245.1 of Actinia tenebrosa. Classification (NCBI taxonomy): domain Eukaryota; kingdom Metazoa; phylum Cnidaria; class Anthozoa; order Actiniaria; family Actiniidae; genus Actinia; species Actinia tenebrosa. Next base: position 1,169,859 of record NW_028292583.1, read on the forward strand.
ACATAGATTTATTGGAAAATAATAAAATTTCACAGATTTAAAGCCAAGACAATGTTAAAAAAAGTTTTTCAATACTCAAGTCCATACATATTTTTGTCAAGGCACGCGAGGCACTCGAAGTTGGATGATATTTTGGCTCTCTCAGAGGGTCAATTATGCACAAATTGGTTTTCCTCGTTTTTCTCGGAAATAAAGCCATATTTCTAAAAACGAAGTATACCACGATTTGTTTTGGCTATATGTCTACCTTATACTTGAATATAAGCGAAATCGATTTTTTGACTGTTGCCAGAAAATTTCGATTTTGTTTGATTTTTGCTGACATCTACTCTTAATGTTAAAACTTATTCACTATCAAAAACTAATTTCTATTTAAAAAAATTGAAGATTAATGTAAATTTGTCTTCATTTTTTCCCAGTCATTCACACAAGGAATGATGAATAGTAATGGTACGTTTTTTACCAATTCTCAACTTTCACATCCCCATAATCCTCTGCGTCTTTGGGGGGTAACCAGAGGGTAAAAACCCACTTACTTTGCTGAAGGCTGATCAGACAATGTTGACAATACCTTGTTTGGTATCCAAAGGTAAAATGAAGAAGTAAAAAACAGAAAAATATAGAAGCTTGAAGACATTTAACTAAGGTAAATTTTAAACATTTTTTTGTAAGTCAATACATTTTCTGTAAGACCAAAATTCTTGATGATCTGTACATGCAAAAATAACTTGGAATAAACTGATAATCAGTATTGTACAGATAAAAGCAGGTATAGTATAAATTCAATTAAGAAACTTTTCAATTTGGGACAGTTTTTTGATTAGTTACCCTCCAAAGATGCAAGGCATTATGGGGATGTGAAAGTAGAGAATACATGAACCATCAGACAAATGTTTTCCAGCTATCTGGGTTTTTGGCTTAAAATAGTAATCATCAATCAATCAAGTTGTGATCAGGATGTTAAAACCATGAAAGTAGCCTATATACGGTTACCTATATCCAACCCTGATGTCTGTCTACATCATGTATTAGTGGGTGATATCATTACTCTAGAAGTACCAACAAGGCTGTTGTCTTATTTATTCCTAATCTAATTAACTAACCCCTGAATTGCTTAATCTTGCAAGTCCATAGACAGACTGATATCTGCATATAATTGGTTTCCAATATGTTAGTTAATGCAAAAAGAATACAGAGCTGGATGAAAAGGTCCACAAGAATGTTAGAGAAGCTACAGTTGACTCTGTTGATAAATGCCATATTTTGGCATTAACTCCAGCTTGAAGGAAACTTCAACTCTATGCCGCAATAATCATTATTAATGGTATGGACATTGCAATATTTAAGCATGTTCATCTTCAGTAATCTAGGATAAATCATTACAGCCTTATGTCCTATGAAATATATTATAATTCTCCTATTTACAGTTCCACTGCAATGCCCAGCATCTGTTGGTATGCATATAGTTGTATATATTATGATTTACAGACCACTACTACCATCTACATCAAAACCTCCTTAAAAAACTAACTAAAGATACAGAAACCCAGTGCACTAGATAACAGCCTCTACTACTGCATCCAAATTGTATCTACCTACTGATGATGGAGATATTTATATTACATATCTGTTAATAATATATTACAATACGTCTTTTCTCTCAGCGCCTTTGTACAATCTTAAATTGAAGGTAGTATGTAGCTTATTTAAGAAACCTGGAATTTGTTGTTAATTGTTAGGTCATAATTAAAAATCTTGGATTTAAATCACATTATATGATATTACAAAACAACACTGGACATTTAGCAACTTAACCACTAAATCAAAATTAAAATTCAAGCTGGCATCTGCATAATTATGTCTGATCATCTCTAATATAAATATATGGAGATTTAGGCAAAACATCAATATGAAACTTGAAAGTTAGCATACTAAGAAAACAATCATGAAATTTAAAAGTTTATATGTAAAAAAAGAGGAAAATGTAATAGTTTTGCTTTGAGGCAACTGTCATTAGAAAACAACCATAAAACAATAAGGAAACAATAGCTTAAAGGTTTGTCAGATAAAAAGCAAATCTCTGTATTTCTAGCTTGACTTCAATGTGCATGTCACAATGTGTACATGATTGTGAATGCACTTATATTAATACTGCATAGCCATTCCCACATGATATTATAATGAAAGTACAACAGTTCCTTAATCCATACCCATTATAAAACATACTTGACTGTTTTTACATTATTCCTCATTCCCGTGGCAACATACTAGTGTCATGCAAGGTTACTCCATCTCAATCTAATGTCACATGAAGTCACATGATAATTTCCAACTAGTGTCACACAAGGTCACTCAATCTCCAACTAACGTCACACAATCTTCACCTGACCCAGGAAGTCTACTGTTCATAAATGCTAATCTTGGCTTCAATCAACTTGTGTAGTGTGGTGTGACAGACTTATGGTCCACTACCTTCCTTGCCAGTCAGCCAGTATGTCACCATTTTCCCTTTGCCTTTAACAGTAACTAACCCACGGCAATTGAAGGTGAATCCACGTGTTGACAGGATGTCATAAATACTTCTGGCCACCTGACACAAACAACACAATAAAGGTTAAGTCACACCTTAATGAGATAGCACAACATGTATGTGAGGAGTAGCTGGTTACCACCAAGCATATGGCCAGGACATCCCAACAAGATGTTGGTACCTTGTGTAAGTGTGTCATAGTAATGAGCAGGCTAACTACCTGTACAGAGTCTGGTTTTCCAGTACTATACATTCTACTAGCAACATTGACTGTATCACCCCAGATGTCATACTGTGGCTTATGTGCACCTATTACACCTGCGACAACTGGACCAAAGTTTAAACCTACAAATAAAGGGAAAAACTTCAATGTTAATCATCAAAGAACTTGTTCAATACAAGTTTGCAAACGACAGTATGTTTTAAAAGCTGTTCAGGTTTCAAGACTTAGACTGCTTAGGGACTGGAGCCAGTCAGATTGTTCTGTTTTCATTCAGACCAGCTTGCAATATGATAACAAAACAATACATAAATAGTCCACATTAACTGATCCTACAACAACTAGCTCTTCATATGCTAAATATACTGGCTGATGAACAGCTGATTCATTTAGAAGATGGTATCTAGATTCTTAACAACCTAGAGAGTCTACTACTAAAAATGTATATTCCATCAGACTTACCAACTTTCATTTGAAAGTTATTGAAGGAATGAAGGTTAATGTCTTGTAGCTTCTGTTTCATAGCCATTGCAAAGTCTGCCATTAGTACAACGTGGTTGAGGGTTGCTAATTTTTCCTGCAAACCAGGAAACCAAAAGAAAAAGTGAGAATACTGTGATACCCATTCTTCTAGCATGTTACACCATGTAATACCACTCACTGTATCCAATCAAATCATTATGAAGTTGAATAATAAATAATAAAATAAATGCATATGGCCTTCAGCCTCATGAGTTACTGACTCATAGCCCATTGAAGCTAGACGACTAATTGGTAAATAGCCAGCTGACCTGTGATTCTGGCTTGATACCAGATGCTGCCATGTATGTTTCTCCTATTGTCTTGATCTTTTCTATGCAGTTGAAACGAGGTTCTGCAAGTAGCTGATGGATAAACAAGCAGTGATGATCAGGAAATGATGATTTTAAAATAAACATATTATGCTTTTCATTCCTGTGTCTTACCTCGTCAAAATCAGCTAGCATTTCATTTAATAATCTTAAGCATTCTACACCTTCTCCATTTGCATCCAGTTCAGAGTAAAACTCTGAGAAGTTGCAAATGTTGGAAAACATTACAGCAACTTTGTCGCAAGACTGATAATACAAATCCTGAAAAAGAAAAATGATATTCCTCTAAATATAAGCTTGTTGCTGAAATAGATAATAGACTGCTACTTAGCACTAAGCATAAGACTGTTGCTATGCAACAACTATTATCCTGACAGTTTGTTGCTAGGAAACAGGTTACTTAGTACCTCATTCTTCTTTGACTTTTGGTTGAGGAAATGCTGTGCTACATGGACAGGTAAGATATTGTACAGTAATTTCTTATTGTATTCTCTTAGTTGTTCCATTTCTTTCTTCTCCTCAGTGGCCTACAAGAGAAACACCCATTGATAGTTATAAATTAAAAGCATGAGTACTGCCATTCATTATATTATGTATTAAATGGTCTCCATGCAGTCCAATTGAGAAATAATTGAATGAGGGAAATTCTGAGGACTGCCAAAATTGGATAAGGCCATAAGTTGAGTCCAATTTGGCAGTCAAAGAAATATTTGAGTCAAATTGTTTCTTACTTGTACAGCATGGAGTCCTATTGGCTATTAATGAAATAGCTACCTATTAATTCATATTAGGTAAAGAACTGTCAAATTATAAAATAATTGAACATTTACAGTTACCTATGGGATTAATAGGTAGCAACAATCATATAAGAAATGATAATGATGATGTTCATTGATCATAGAGCAAGTAAATAAGGGATTGACAGTGGATGGTGATGGTAGATGATCGTATGATGCTGCTGGTGATTTTGATGGCAGTCATAAAGATCATATGAATATCAGGAAAAAAGTTACTAACAAAAATAATAATATACACAATACTATACACACCTGGAGCTTCCAAAGGAAATCCAGTCTTGCTATTTGTTCATGCTTAAAAAGAAAAATGATACAATGAAACAATGCTCAACCACCAGTAAAATAAAAATATGAACTATGAATGTTTGTTAACAAATAATGTTATCACAGCAGCAGGGTTTATCATTAACTGCCAGAGTTATCAATGGTAGTTTAAGGCAGAGAATTTGGCTCAGGTGCTATAGCATTCTCTGATGGCAGGCAGGCAGGCAGGCAGCTCTAGATACTTACAAGATATCCATGACCAGTCAGTGAAATTATGAACATCACAACTACTAGAATAGAAAGATGAGTCCAGGGAATAAAATTATCCAGCCTGAAACACATAATATTCAACTATCAGACTATCTATGGTTCCATAGTTAGGATAGACTTTTGCATAGCATTATAAACTTACAGTGCAACTTCTGTAATGGGAGTCACTTAGACTAGTTAGATAAGAGAGCCAAATAAAATGTAAATGAAAAGGCATTCTAATTTTTGGTTGTCAAACCAATCAGAAACCTAGACTGCAGATGTTAGACTGCTAGACTGCAGTTGTAAACAGCTAGATAGCCCTTGAAAGGCTAATGTTGTTTTTTTTTTTTTGCATCTTTCTGTTTAACACCACTACCCAAAGTTGGAATGTACTGTTTTTATTCTACAATTCAATTGGTTCTCAAAGTCTAGGTAGCCCTAGTCATAGTAGTTGCACTGTTATAATGCAAAACATTATAACAATAATAAAAAGATTAGAAAAACAGTACTTACAGACAATATTGTACATCATCATGTCGACTAAACTGTTTGTGAACAAGATCATAGACATAAACCAGTATTATATATATCACTGACATAAAGCTAAGCAAGCAGAGCTTCTGTAATGTACTCAGTTGAAGGAATACTGCACATGCTATCATTACTAGTGCTATACTGAATGTAAAGTACTGTGGAGGAAAGAAAACAATAGTATTAGCACTGGATTTCTAAGCCAAGAGACCCATAAACATAGTACATTGAATAGTGTCTGATATGTAGGTCAAACTTTTTTAAAGGTAAGGAATGAGTGTCAACACTGGTGAAGGGTGTGGTGAGGGTAAGGGCTGAGATGGTAACCCAGGGATGAGTGTCAACACTGGTGAAGATTGTGGCAGGGTAAGGGCTGAGATGGTACCCCAGGTATGAGTGTCAACACTGGTGAAGGGTGTGGTCAGGCAAACCTTTTACACCTCTCACCCTTGAGGAGCAGCATCTCTGCCTTTAATAAGATCACACCCTTGACCTTTGATTTTTAAACTAGCATGAAGGAGAAGAAAAGATTAAGTACCTGTGGATAGTCACATGAGGCATTTTCTGGATTAAGCGGCAGATGATAGCACTTCTCAACACTAGAACCATTGACTGTTGCATTGACTGTTTTTGGAGTTTCACATCCAAACTATAAAAAATAGGTATTATCTAGAGTTACACATTATGTCAATCAATGCAGCCACTGGAATTGACTTATTAGAAGTACTTACCATGCCACCAATAGATGCAATATAAAGGATGAATATCAGGACTGATGCAATGACATGACAAATAACACGTGAACCACAGATCTTAGTGGAGATGTCTTTCATACATCTGGGGAATGACTGTCAAGACAATACCAACATTATTTAACTATTAATGATATAATACTTGCTAATATTCTACAGTTCTGTATTTTTTACTGAATCTATATTTCAGGCTTGCTTGCACTGTTTTCCCTCATTTTAGTTCTAATCATTCCCTTGAGAATAATTCCTTTACTTAAACACCATATTTGGGACATAGCTCAAACAAAGAATTTAATCCAAAGATGGATAGAAAGTAGTTTCAAATGGGAAAGTAACACAGTATATCAAAGCTGATAGAGGTATTTTAGCCATGTTTATTCTGAAACTTACTTTGAACTTCTCTGAAATGATCAGAATATATACCACAGAAAAGGCTACAAAAGCTGTCAAAAAGACTCCCAGCATTATTTGATTCCTGTTCAACAAACAAAATGAAGTAATTATTTGATACTTGCATTTATAACTGGTATTACTTTAGTTTTCTGGGAAATATAAATAATATTAACTAATAACTAGACAAAGACAAATCATGACATTCATGACTGCTTTGATAAACAGGACCCTTAAGTGGAATTCAGACAGTGAGAGTGCATTATAGAAAGAATGCAGTGAGTGCCTATTGTAGAAATAACTTTAAAGAGATTAGTGGGAGGACATACCCCCTGCAACCCCCCCCCCCCCCCCCCCCTCAGCTTAGTAATTGCTTATGGGGAAAAAAACATTAAATAGATCTGCAAGCCAGGAAATAGCTAGTACTGTACCTTGGTAAAACCATGACTTGGACCAAGACAATGAAGATAAATATAAGGAATATACAGGATGAGTAAGACTTGAACATGTGGTCCTTCTCTTGAGAGTACTATTAGCAATAGAATGTATGGCACAGCAGTTAATAACATTAATAATGTGCATAATATTCAGTGTCTCCTAATAAAGCAATAATGCTATCACACTTGTTACAGTGCTACTGAAAAACCGTGGGTACCTACAAATATTTCAAGAACATTTCTTAACCAATCAGAAGCATTACTGTTATCTTTCCATTATCTTGTGGTTAGAAATTCAATTCTGATTGGCCAAAGAACAATAGAACATTCCTGGAATATTCCTAGGTGCCCACAGTTTTTCAATTAGCACTGTAACTGAAGAGGGGCTGGAATATGGTGAGGGTAGCGCTCTACTCTCTTTTTAGTTTTGCTTTGGTTCTTTTCCAATGGGTCCTTTGTAAAAAAAAACTTATAAATCACAGTGGGCCCATCTAAATTTCTCTGCACAAGTGCAGCCATTGTCCAAAACAACCCAACTTGAGACATCAACAAACATTATACTAAGTAAAAACATTGCTTACTTTTTCTTCATTTTCTTCATTCTTGAATGTTAACACCAGTGGTCTTACATGTTCTTTACGTAACCTAAAAATAAGAATTGGTAAATTGAAATGCCAATCCCTCTTCCATAAATGGGTGGGGTTTATTGGAAGCTGACAACATGTGCAATACTGAAGTTTAAAGATCTGCCGCTGATAATGTTATTGTTACTGTTGTTGTTGTTGTGCTGCTAGTTTATTGCTGCTGCACTGCTGTTATTGTTACTGTTGTCGTTGTTGCTGTTGTTGCTTCTGTTGTTTTGCTGCTGATGTTGCTGTTGTTGTTGCTGTTGCTGTTGTTCCTGCTGTTGTTGTTGCTGTTGTTGTTGTTGTTGCTGTTGTTGCTGTTGTTGCTGCTGATGTTGCTCTTGTTGTTGCTGTTGCTCCTGCTGTTGTTGTTGCTGTTGTTCCTGTTGTTCCTGTTGTTGTTGTTGCTGTCATGGTTGCTGTTGTTGCAGTTGCTGTTGCTGTGGATGTTGCTGTTACTGTTTTGAATACTACTACACCAGTTTACATGTAAAAGCACTTTAGGGTTCCTTCTTACCGATCAATGCTTCTGGCATCAATAGAACTTCCTAAAAATTCATTGACTTCATCTTCAGTGTCTTGCTTGGCAGAAGAAAAACCAAGCCTAAAAAGATATAATCATGATTAGTTTGTGCAACCTAAACACTTATAGATTAAACAATCATTAAGCCACTTACCTGTCTTCAATCTTGTCTTGATCTTTTTCTCTTTTTGGTTCTTTAAAAATTTCTTTCTTTTGTTGGAAAGAACAGAAAATAATTAGTCGGGTATGATTATAATAATTATTACAATAACGCTTGCAATTTTGCACAGTTCCCAGCAGGAGTAGTTGTGTGCATATCAATATATTCTTTTACAAAAACATTTCTCACCTTCTGTGACATTAAATGCATCATCATCATCATCATCATCATCATCATCAAACATGGGAAAAGAAATAGAATTTGATTCTACTTTACTTTGCTGCACAGGTCATTACATCATAATTATCACACTCATTACATACACTAACATCTGTTCTGGCTGTAGAAAACAGAATTACGTTTAAGGATATCTTAAATGCTATATCATGAATCTGAACAGTGGTTTCAATTTCCAATAATAACAGCCCCAAGCTTGAAGTTCAATATTCTTTTTTCTCATACAAACAGATCAATACAATATACACCTGATACAAACCACACACAATCCCAATACCTGCCATTCCTTTGTCTGCCTATGATCACTATCCTTTCCTGTCTTACTACCTACAAGCAATGAGTCAATCACACACAGGAACATTTCAGAAATAAAATAGAAAAGTTCCAAATAAGATACTCTGACAATCTGTGCACTGGGATTGTTTAAAAGTCAAGACTATTAATATTGTATACAGCTGTATTTCAAAACAAAGTTGGAGAAGATTTTGTTGCATGTTGCATTTCAAGCCCAAAATACACCATGGGCATTGTGGATACAATCACTAAAGGTCATAGCCATATATGGAATTTTCCCAGACTCTGCATATTTTTCCAGCATATATTTGTTGGTTTCTATTTGTTCCTCTGCACTGACATGGGTAAGCTTGATAAGTATTATACATGGGCATAAGTACAAACCTTGACTGGATGCTCAGCTATAACCAAGTAGGTCTGTATGTGATACTGCTTGAGATATGCACTTCTTTCTTCTCCATGTCCATCTTCTACTTGATAATCACCATTCAAACAGCTCAACACATCCTTGGTTATATGAACACGCCTACAGACAATAATCATTATAATATACTAGTTTTTAACTCTAACTTTCATTGATAATTTTACATAGTGTTTTAACATTATGGAGGGCAAAAGTACTGTAGTTTTGATCAAGTTACTGTATTAGTGTATTATAATGGTAACAAAATTCTACCAACAACTGACAGGAACATTAAATTGCTTTGCTGTGATATAATTAGGATCTATATAGCCTGTATTCTGGCATCAATTATTATTCAGAAAGTTGGATGAAAGCATTTTTAAGCATCACCATATTCATAATCAAAATTTGTGAAAATTTCGTCACTGTTATCAAGCACTTATATGATTTAGCAAGGTTATGTTTTTTCTTTGGTGATTTTGAAAATATTTGCATATTTTCTTGATATACTTACCCTGGTAAGCCACCAGACTCCATGTGATTGGCTATAGTGACATCATTAGACCATACATCATACTGCCATTTAACCAATCCCAGAACACCACTATGCACTTTACCCTGGTGAATACCAACCCTCATGTTCAAGTTGACCTTTGTTGCATCACGCACAAACCTACACAGTAAATATCATATATAGTTATAGTTAGCATGCCTTATTAGTGTACCTACGTGTGGCTAGTATTAAGCCAAGATGTTATACTACTACTTACGAGATAGCATCAATCATAGCTAGTGTAGCAAGTATTAAGCCAAGATGTTATATTATTACTTACGAGATAGCATCAATCATAGCTAGTCCCATCTCAATACAACAGTGAGCGTGGTCAGGGCGTGGCTCCTGTAATCCAGACACACAGTAATAACAGTCTCCAAGAATCTTGATTCTCAGGCAGTGATTCTCCTGTTGATTAGAAACCACAGGTATTGATTTATAAATTTGGCTCAGGGATTTTATTCTCATTCAGTTTTGAAATGATAGAAGGTCATGAACTAGCTGGAGATCATGAAGTACTCTCAAAAAAACAAAATAGTGCCCGACTTCGTTTCAGAACTATGAAAGATTAAAGATGTCTTAATGAAAATCTGCTTATCAAAACAATGGAATGATGTCATCATGATGAACATGTGCAAACTAAAATTATATGTACAAAGGATGTGCGTGAACAATGCCCATGAATGTCGTGTAAAAATGTAAAAATTAATGAAATATTGTGATAAAACCTTGCAAACGAATTATGCTCAAAGACTAAAAGACTGTGTGTGCAGGAGATGTACAGATTGTTAGAATAGCTTACCACAGCCAGTTGATCAAATCTTGCATACAACTCATTGAGAGTCTTAATAAGATTCTGTGCCGTACACATAGAAGAAAGCACAGTAAAACCTTCAATGTCTGCAAATAAAATGCTGAAAAGTAAAATCGTAAAAATGATCATTCTTAGTTTATTTATTTTCTATTACTTCTAGTGTCGCCAAACTCAAAGGATGCAAATGTTTGTGAAAGAGGCTGGATACAATCAAAATCTATCTAGTTAATTTGTTGTATTGCAGCACTAGATCACAACAACACTGGTCAAAGGACTTCATGCATCACATCCTTTGCTCTATTGATATAAGTAACCTAGCTGTCTGATAGGAATATTTTCCTCAGCTCACCTGACATTCTCATGTTTTTTGATGTAGATCTTGTGGAATTGCATGTTTTTGGACCTTCCAGTTTCAATATCATCTTTCATCTCCATGGCAACATTCCGTGGAAGAACAGACAAGAGGAGCCGTTCCTGTGAGCAACATTAATCAATTAATAACAATCAACATTAATCTTACTACGAGTATAGACAAATGTGTCCTGGATATTAAGAGCCAGGGGCTGATATTATTAAGGGTTTGAAGGTGCACCCTTTAGACTATCAATTCTACTCCTTATTACAGGTATTTAAAGCTAAAGCTGCACAGAACAAAGAGAAGTCAAAACAGACATGGAGATCCTGAGGGTCGAACCACAGACCTCTAGCTCCAAAGACCGCAAACTAACAGACTGTGCTAAGCTTTCTCCTTACTGCAGTTTTCCACATACCACAGTAAAAAACAAATTTCTGCAGCTTGTAACTACTGAGTTTGCAGAATGTTGAAAACCGCTGTAAAGAGAGTGAGATTGGTGACATTGTTCAACCCAAATGATGATCATAAAAAAAAACAACCCAAAACTAGAATAGAGGAAAGAATAACAGATACAGGTATGTCTTTCCATGCTCCTAAAAATTACCCATTACATGGATGATGCCTTGACTTAGTAAATAAACAGGAAATAGTAATAAGAGTGATTTAGTTAATAAATTATTTAGTACCTGATTCTGATTTTCCTTCTGACTTGTCAGTCTTGACTCAATGCATCTTCTTGTTTCTAAGAAAGCTTGTCTTTGAGAGATTTCAGTAGGGTAATGTGTGAACACTCCAGTCAGGTTTGCACAAATAAAAAGAAACAGATTGGCTCCCAGCTATAAAACAAAATTTAACCTCAATGTTAAAGTAAACTAAAGAAAATGAAAAATTCACTATTACAGCAATACAAAACCAAAATGAATAAAAATGATTTTCAATATGTCATTAATGATTCCCAAGAACATGAAATAATAACAGTACTAACTGCTGTTGATTCATGACCCATGACTAGCAACAAATAGAAAAAGAAACCTAAGTTAAAATGATTGATTTATTATTGCACAAAGTAATGTAAGACACAAGGCTTCATGAATATGCTTTATCTTCCAAATGCTATAATACTTAATACATTCGTAACTGTTGTCATCATATCTGTCATCAGAATAGGATAATGAGAATAGACCCCTTGCAGTACGATGGAATGCAGTTTCTAATTCTCATGAGATTGAAATTCTTTTGTTTTGACCTTCAAATTGAGCTCCTTTGATGTCGCATGCAAGTGGTCTATAAGACAGGGATGTATATGGTCACAGCATTTAAGTCAGGAAAAACCCTTACACAGATAAAGAATAAATGTCTTAGAAACTTCTTGGAAATGTTTGCTAATTCCAAATGAAATGAAACAGATTTCTTTGCACTTCATTAAATAATCAGTTGTTGTATCATCTACATATATTAATTATTATTTTCTGAGCTTTTGGATTTGAGATCCACCATCAGGGAATATGGTGTTACAAATGAAAAATAACTAAACTAACATGGCAATCCAAAAGAAAAAAAGTAACAATTAACTGTGCAGGCAGGAAAAACCTATGATGCCGCACATTAATAGACATGAATCGAGACCTGATCATGCACTGAATTCCATCGACTGGCAACAAATCCGGCTCAATTATACTCAAAAAGAAATTTTTCTTTTTAATATATTGTCTTTTAACTATATGATAGTTTGTTTCTAGCAAAAACTCATAATATGTTATTAACCAAAGTTCAAGGTTTAACTTAATAAAAATATTTTTTAATCAATCAATACCAATCAAGGTTAGTAAATATGCCATGCTGCAAATAATTTGGAATATATAATGTGAAAAATGAAACCCTTTCTTTAACACAGGAAGTTGGAATTACATTCATGATAATGAAAAGAAAATAGGAATTAAGCTTTCTTTCAAATTGCATACACTTTGGTTTGTAAATATCTATAGAACTTTTTCTTGTACAGTAAGTATAGAAACTAGAAAGAAAGCTTGCTATTTGTTGATTAGTCTGGGAATATGCCAGCTATCAACACCTGCTTTAATTTATGCAGCTGCCTTTAAATTGAAAATTGAAAAAAAAAAAACAAATATTACAACTGAGTGAAACTAAAAATGCTCTCATTCTTTTTAGGCATACATCATAATTGCATTATAATTAATAATACAAGCCTGTAGAACTACCCTGTTTTGCAATTACATGTGTCATTATCTACATTCTATTTTTTGTTCATTATTTTGATCATTCAACAATATTCAACTTTTGCTGTTATAATTAGTGTAGTGTCTTTAATATTGTTTTCCTCATTAGCAAGGTTTTCTTTCCTTTACTTCTATAGATCTTTTCATGGGAATGGTCAAATTTCACATTTTCTACATTATTAATAAAGGACCTATATTAAATAATTTGTCAAGTACTTGGCATGATAAGTGACATGTACCTAAGCTAGAAAGGCTAGTTTTAATTTGTTGCAGCTGAATTAGGCTGTGCATCCTTCTCATTTTTCTAAAAAGATCCAACAATCTGTCATTTTGGAAATAAAAGTAAAAATAGAGTACCATTGATATGTTTAAGTTTCAAACAAATAGTAAGAATAGTTCCTAAGAGAACACCACATGTCAGCCATGACAGAAAACACATTCAATTACCAGTATTCATAATACTGAAAATTTTGCAAACACAGAATTTATTATTTCTGATTAGAAACTTTACAGTAACGATCCATCATAAAATAAAAATCCGAGCTATTATTATTTGAACGAGAAAAGATTGAGAAAACTGAAAACCAACAAGAAAAACAGATGAAAGATAAAAAGAAATAAACGGTAACCTGCAGTCAATTCACCCACGGACCAACTCACCCACGTCAATTCGCCCACGCCCATGCCAATTAATATCTCTTTAAATTGGGTTCTATACAATCTGACATTATCTTATATCTTTTTTTTAAGAAGTACACAACCTGAATTTATTTTTATTTTAGATTAAGATACCTCCTATCTGCAGAATACATAATTATTTTATAGTAAATTATCATTCACAGGAACTATAACATACTTTCAAAAACACATCCTAAAGCAATTATCTACAAGACAGCATCATTGCGTTCATTCTTAATGCTTCCTTGATCTTGCAGCAGCTAGACATTTTTTGTAAAATTATTAGACTAACACTGTAACAAATAGTAAGTTTACACCTGCGGGGGCCTGTCTGTATGAAGGGTTGAGCTATCATAATATATATCTTCCTATCTTCCTATCAGCAGCCAGACATTTTTTGTTAAATTATCAGACTAACACTGTAACAAATAGTAACTTTACACCTGCGGGGGCCTGTCTGTATGAAGGGTTGAGCTATCATAATATATATCTTCTTATCTTGGAATGAGATAAACTTAAACATAGCCATTGGATAGCCACTACATTAAAAGGAAGCAAGCTAAAATAAGATATTTTTACAAGAAGCTCTAGAGTGAAGGCTTCTGATACACATGCTGTGTATACCATTGATTAGTGCACATATACATGAAGTCAAGCCAGACATCATGGAAACATTGAAGGTTCTACTAAATTTATTCATAAATAGTTTTAATAATGTAGTGTTTTTTATGTGACCCATGCTCACTATCAATCATTGTTTAATAGATTACCAAACATAAATTATGTTTATATAGTGTATATATATATATATATATTATATAGTTTTCATATAAATAAATGTTCTTTATAGACCTTTTGAAAATTGCTTGAGTGAGCAAAGGCTCCAAGTCAAGGCTGGACTTGATGTGTTCATACGTTTACTCTGTTTTATACAGTCCATCCTTAACTTTGAACCATTATTTTGGGTCACACAAGCAAATTTTAAAAAAGTCTATTACTATACGACAATTTAAGCTCTCTCGACAACAGGAATTAACAGTTAGTGTGGTTATGTTAAAAAATGTTTTCAGTTTTTCATGGGACATTTTGAAGTAAATAAGTAACCATGCTTTGAGTTAACACAGCTGTACTAGCCATAATCAGTTAGGAGCAGTCTTTAAACTATGAACAATGAATATAGAATGACATTTTTGGACTTGATATCATAGGAACCAAAAAATGGCAAATATTTGGTACATATTTGCATGGGCTTGACTTTTACCAGTCTCATCAAAATAATTACCCAACAAATATATGCCAGCGTCAAAACCATTTAATCCTTACATCCTCAAAAACATAAATATGCCCACTGTCAACTTCCTAAATGAAAATAATTACCAAACAAATGTATGACAGCATCAAAACCATTTAATCCTTACGTCCTCAACAACATAAATATGCACACTGTCAACTTCCTAAATTAAGTTAACAGGGAAACTAATATATCTGGCAGGAGATTGAGATTTTTAATAACATTTTTTTCAAAACTGTTCATCATTTACTAACTGGCATAAATATTTAACCATTACTATATCAAATATCAGAGCCCTAGATTGACAACATGACATATATCAAGGGAAGTTCCATAATTACACTATATTATCTGGTAAATAATACTTATTTCAGTAACATATTCCTGTTCCTTTACAGTTATTGATAGGTGTTTTCCAAAACCTTAGTTCTCAACTGAAGAATTTGGAACTAAAAATCCCTTATGGATAGTGGATGAATAAAATAATTGAGTACTATTGTACTTTTGGTGCAGGATCTTTCTTAGTTAACCCCTTTTGGGTTGTTCCTCCTGCACCTTTCCACTTCTTTCTTAAGTTCTATTTGTAATTCTTTGCTTTTTCATGTGTGGAAAAATAAAAACCTTTGAAACCTTTGAAACCTATATATGGCCATCTTTTTATCACACACACTCACACACTACTGCTACTTCAACCATTCAGGAAGAAAACCAGGTAGCCAGCCTCTGGGATTGGTAAAAGGTTATTCAATATACATATTTGGGCTTTTTATATCTTCTAAATCATATCTACTAAATTAAATTCTGCACACTATTGAAACCCAAGTGTACAAATAGGCTCCCATATTATCAAAGACATAATAAGAATAACATCTCAAAGGCTAGCTGTCTCAATAAATAATTCGTTCAACGTTTAATGTATGCAACCCATTCCTTTTCTATCAGGGTGACACAGGGGTAACACTAGAGGTGTGGTTCATGCTAAAATAAAATAATAATTTGTCCTCAAAATTATATTTGATGAGTGAATTTTATAAATATTAATTGCATTAAACATGATGACCACCACCCTGTTCTATTAGTTAGTGTTCCAATAATTAATACCCATACAAATATATTTTTAGTATAATTTTAGACTTGAACATAGACTTCTGCGCACTTCCATTGGTCAAGCCAACAGTGATTCTGAGATGATTATCACTGCTGTTTTTTGTTTCTCTGATATTCATGTACGAAATTATACTAAAACAATTATTCACCTCAGGCTCGGTGACTATGGTGAATATTCACTTGAAGACTCCTGGCTCTGTAAATAATCACTTTGCCTTCAGTAAATAATTGTTAAATATACCTATTCCTCTTTCAAAAAGGGGAAAAAGGATGTCACTCTAGCTATCAATATCACACTGTGCCATAATGTTTTTCCAATTTAAATTAAAGGTACTATATATAGACTTTTACCCCAGCCCATCAAAATACCTACCATGGAGGGGGTGGATGATAACAAAACATTCATTCTTACTAGTCATCCTTATCTTCAAGAAATCAAATGATATGTTTCTATTATTGATAGGGAAACAAAACCTTCAAGAAATAACTTCTTGTGTGTGATTAAATCTTTATACTTTAAGCCTTTTTTTCCTTAATATCATCTCAACATCTTGGAAAAGATTCTCTGAAACTGTTAAACACATTGATGACTGGCAACTTGTCCTTATATTTTGCATTCATTCACTCTCGCTAAACCAGTAACATAAATGTATAACATCATTGGTATGAACAAGCTGCCAAGGGTCAAATTCCACATGATATTTATAGCCTAAACTTCCTTTCCTTGGTGCCACCAAAATAGATATTTTCTGTACATATTCATTACCTTTAATTTGTACCTATAATACATTAGGCGTCAATGTGTATGTATGAGGAGACCAGATTCAATATTTATTTACATATCTCAATAGGTACAGAGTATTGCAGTAATACACTGAAAGATCTATTTTGAAATAAGAAGACTTCATGCTGACTTTTTAAATCATGTCAATAAATCTAATCTTTAATAATAGTTCACCTTTGATAAGAATGTTGAAAACACTTCCATTAATAACTTTATCTGTTCAGAATTAATGAAGGTTTTAAAATGTTCTGAATTCCAATTCTTTAATTTAAAATATCAAATTATTTTACGGGTTAAGAGTATCTTTATATGCTGGTTTTATTTCTCTTTGCAAAAACTATGAAATTCGCATATGTTTTTTTAGTGAACAATTTGACATGTAAAATGTTAGAATGAGACTTTTAAAACCCAAAAAAATATTATTACTTATAATAATTGTCCTGGTGAGTGTAGTGCTGAGAAAGACTGTTGTTGTTGGTGACTGATGTTTCAACAACCTGAGTGAAAGTCATCTATATATCTTCAGACTCCAGTGAAAAAACAAAATATATTCAGACTCAGTGACTATGGCCAATAATAACATTCACTATGCCTTGTTAAATATTTCTGAATGTATCTATATAAGCATTATGAGTATTGGAATAAACTGCTTAGGAATTTGTTCTTCTATCATCTGAAGTTAAGTTTAACAAATTGGGTTGAAGGAAATGAGAATATAAATTTCTCCACATTTACCAGCTTAGATTATGTGAAGCATGTTTCATTTCCTGTTTGAAGATTATTCGATAAGGCATTAAGATTATGAATGACACAATTGCGTGTTTAAACTTAATATATGTGAAAAGAATATAGCAGATTCCATCGACGTCTGTCAAATTTCCATAAAAAAACACTAAAAAATCTATATTAACCTACAGTTGGGGATAATTTACCTAATGACTTCTGAAATACAGGCATGCAATTTCACATATTCAAATCAAAGCTTGAAACATACTTATAAATGGCTTCAAATGGTTCAAATCAAGCATTCATTATACATTTCTCTTGCATTCTTATCCATTTGTTTTGTGATTTTTGCTACTGGCATCTATTAAACAACCACATTCTATCCTACAGCTGAGCTACTAATGTGTCGTTTTTTCAAAAAGATGTTTAATAGTCCTTCAAAGCTAGATTGCCTGTAAGCTACTAATTCTAAAGATCTACTAATAGAAAGCAGATTCTTTATATGCAATATGAATGGAACTCTAATGGCCTTAGGGTTAGACCATCATCCATGGTCTATAAATAAATACAGACCTTGGAAAAATATAAAGTCAGAAACATACTGTTGAAAGTAGAGTACTATATTCATTATTAGTTCATGACTTATTCCATTGTGTATCAAAAACATAGTTTTTCAATCTATTCATTTTGTAATATCCTGAAAAAATACAGATTATGGCTTCTATTGGATCAATTGCAATTATCTCTTAATGACTGCATTTCATTGGTTAAAATAACTGAATAATGTTAATGGATATGTGAATTGATATCACACCTAGGAAAATCAATATTTGGGGATGGAGAGCATCCCTAAAGCAATCAAGATTCTATGTATAAAGGAATATATAGAGGACTTGTATTCATGAGTTAACCTACAAGAAATGTTCAGATCTTTACACTATGATTAAGTCGACAAGAAAAGAGATTTACTCTTCATAGAAATCCTTTGATCTTCTTAAACAATAACAGCAAAGTCAATAGGATAAAAAAAAGCTCTCATCAAGCTGCTCAAAATGCTTTTCAAAATGATTCCAAAATTTCCATATATTTTAAGTATCATTTAAGCTTATGTCAGTCTACAATACTCTATTTACTATAGATTAATATTACAGACTTCCCTCAATAAGTGGGGAATTTAATAATACTTATTGAGAAACATCTACGTTCTTAAGAAAAGAAATTTTTCAGCTAAATATGGGTTTCAGAATGTAGTGATTATTACCATGATAAGAGCAGGTGATTGAGTAAAGGAAGAAAAGACTTCACAGAAAACGTTTCTGAAAATTCTGTTTGAAATTACTTGAAAGAGAACAATTTCAAAAATATGTTTTCTCTTAACAAATAGGATTTAAAATCTGAAATAAAAAAGACATTATACATTAAATTTGTTATGGTAAAAATGTGCAAAGAAAGTACCAGAATCTACTGTTAAGAAAAGTGCTAGGTTGCATTCTGTGTAGGCATATGATTTTTTAACATACCAAATTTTAAACCAATATTATATACATATAATAGCCAACAATTTAATGAGCGAGCTAAAAAAGCATTAAATTTTAAATAAATTAGTATTTTAGTCATCTCTGTCAATAAAGAAGAGTTTTCAAAAAACATTTTTATTGGTACACACTGTAAGTAATAATTTGCTTTATTCACATTTAGGGGAAACTATAATAATCATTCCATAACACTGATTTATTATGCAAATAGATGTGTATGCCAGTAGGCTTTGAAGGTGCCAGAGTAAAAGATATTCCTTCCAGTTGACTACTAACTATCTTACTCAAGTAACTACAAATGCAAAATGCATTTTTCATTTCTCTGATGTAAAGAAACCCATTCACTTATTATTTCTTGGTCAATAGGGTGTGACAACACTATAATGTATTTATAACTATTCCACAAAACTACCATTAAAGTAAATTATGAACCTCATCAATTTTACAACTTGAAAATTGGAAGATAAAATTTTGTGAATTATTCAACCAATCCGATTCCTTTAACTTGTACACAAACCTATTTTAAAAAACTATTCCTAAACACTGTACATAAACTAATCAAAGAATTAGCGAAGCATTTAACAATAGAAGCTCTTCCTTATCTTATTGGAATTAATTTTCTTCTTTTATGGTTCGCTAATGATTTTTCGCTATATTGAGTGGAATATTTGATGCAAGATTTCGTTTAGAACAAGAAATGAACAATACATCATTAATATTCACATACGGTACTAACAGTAATATAAACATCGCTATTATTTTTACACCAATGAATATTATAGTGTTAGCGTTTTAAAATATAATGAAATCTAAAAGTATCAGGTAGTTGATCAAGTATTTCATTTTCTTATGCCAAACGTTATTCTGCTGGTAAATGACAGTTGTATGGAAATATTGAAAAAGATCGCGTACAGGCCAATAGATATAAATTTCTTATTTCTAGTATGACACCAAATTACATATGGGGAATTGAAAAAGAAATTTGTCGAAATGCATGAGCTGTTAATGTCTTTATAGATGAAAAACGAATTCTGCTAGCAAAGCTTTGTCATTCAAATTTTGCAATCTACCTCCCATAAAGTGTAAATTACAAGATAGGTCCAGATGAAACAAAAAAATATGAATATTCCTCTACATTTGCATGTTTTGAATGCCTAGAACTTAACTGGCGACATCAGCCAGATTTCCTTTCTATTCTTTTTTTAGATATGAACGAAGCTTCCCACTTTTTTCCCCCTCTTTCTTATTTTTCGCCTTCCCTTTATTATTTTTCACTGCCGCTTAATAAGACTGAAATCTGCGACTTGTGAATAGCATATACAAACAAAACTACAGCAATGGAAAAACTAATCTCCGGAAAAGATTGAACTCGTATTCTAGAGAATCTTAAAATAAAAATCTGCATTTTGAATCGATTGAACCAGGGGCAAAAATGCATTTTCTTTTAGATTACATAGTAATGTGATAACATTTCTTTCTTTCTTTTTAGATATACGGTCGACAGACTATTTGAAAGTATCAGAAAAACACAAATAGGTACTCTCAATAACCTTGATCGCTCGAAAATATGAAATGAATTTTTGACAACAAAAATAGTAAGCGTTTAAAAAATAACAGATCTTGTAAAAAAAACATTGTAGTAAATAAGTAATCGATGTCAAAAAATATATCGACAGGCATGAAGTAGACGGTCTTCAAAAAGGAGTGCATATGATTTTTTAAATAATTGATGAACGATGGAAAAAACAATATCGGGGATAGAAATAATAACTGAAACATGCGTAAAACATATTCTGAAGAACCAGGAGAGTTAAAATATAGGAATATATAAAATATTATTTACTTACCAATCGTGGAAGATTTGGATTATCGCTGTTCTGTGCAGCACTTGCAACTAGGTGAATAGTAAGAAGTAGGCAGCCTCCAAAAACAGCAATCCTCATCCGAACTGGGAGCATCGTATATGTCATATAAATGAAAAATATGGTCACCCATACCCCATCGGTTGGCGAATTGTATTTCCTAGAATCGTTGCTTCCAACAGGACAGAGTACAGAAACAAGTACGATTCCACATGAAAGGGTTAGCAAAGCGTATGACACCCATCTAAGTTGCTTTTGGGAAGAGTCGGACATTTGTTTATCAGATGAACCACTTCGATTGACGATAACCGCCAGAACCAGGTAGACAACAAGAAAAGCAATCATAATAAACCCCTCAATGTTATCGCCTTCGTTTTCCAGAGAAAACTGGAAGATCACAAGAGCAATGCATAGAACTATTAATATAAATACCAGCCAGCTTGCAAACTTTTGATTTAAGCGAAAAATGTAGCGTTGATAGAGACTTTCTAGTTTTTCTGACTCAAAACGTTTGGACTTCAAAACTCGTGTAAACAATTTCCAATGACCGACAAACGAATCATCGGCATCCTCGCCTTCGTCTTCGTTGTTGTTAGCCTTCTCAGCGTCTTTGTCTAATTTTGATCCGTTCTTGACAGATACAGTGAGTTCTCCATTCGTATTATCGGCTGCAGCCGTACTTCTGTCTCCTTTAGCCATATTTACAGATTGTATGTTGGAGTCTTCTACACCAAGTTCAACACTTTTAAGTCGAACTTCGCCTCCATGCACACCACTGTCCATACTCTTCACACCACTACTTTCTTTCCTCTTGGTTGCTATAGCGTTATTTTGTTCCTTTAAGTTCTTATTCAAATCACTCTGTGATGAATTAGGTCTTGAAAATGTCGTTTGAACCTCCTCTTCTTCCCAAGCGCGTTTTGATGGCGTCGAAGTCTTTCTGGTTGTTGTGTTGCCCACGGCATGAGTTGTCATGCTCAGAGCCCCGAATTACCAATTCATAGCTTCACTTAACCGCTCATGTCGATCTAATGTGGCCAAATATTCTCTTTTCACACGAATTCTTTGTAAACTAAATGACACAAATTACAGAAGGCCGTAGCAACGGCGTATCGGGTAAGCCGAGTCAGCTTTACCTTTGAAGTCACTTGAAAATTTCACTCAACAGAACTTCAGGCCGCATTCAAAGGCCTTCTTATGATCCCATACCAGTTGGTTTGTACTATAAATCCAGCTCAAACGTTTCCTTGGGGGTGATTTGGCGTTTTTTTGGAAGTAAAAGTCAAATTTGTGGCCGTAAATCAGTCAGTTGGTGGATCCAGGACAACCAAAGGAGCCGAATAGTTTATTTGGTCACGTGACCTGAAACAGACGTGCTAAAAATAATTACAAAGAAAGAGTCTATCGACTTCTTATATATGTTCTGGTAAAGTCGTGAATAAAACAGGGTGTGATTGGAATAACAACGTAGAAATGTCCAAACAGGCTTTTTAAAAGACTTAGGTTTGATTTGTGTAGGGCAATAAATTTTCCCACTTTTTTTGCAATCAAGACAAGTAAGTGACGAGATCCATCTAGCCAGCAGAATGATTTTGACAACGATAAGAACCGGCAGATTTTTTTCAATCTTTATTTAGCAAATTCCCGTGAACCAAAAACTGATTAAAAATGTAAGAGGACTAATGGCAAAATCCTAAAGGATTCCCCAAAACCGGAATTTAATTTCTAAATAGCCTTTTTTTGTTTGTTATACTAATTGAAGGTGGCAGAATATCATTCGGGCACCAGGAACGGTTGACCCTCTATACTTACTATAGACGTCATGATAGCCTGCCATCTGGACTCAAGTTCCATTAAACTCTCAACAAAATATTAAAAAGACAACCATGTATGCATCTATGAAGCCATATCATCTTATTCTGTGGTAGTTTTTCGTCGTGTCTTTGGCTGTACAAAGCCAAACTATTAAAGCATCGAAAGACCAATAATGGTGAGCATATATTAAACTACGATGCAAAAACCGTTATCTGAGTGATTACACTTTTAATGAGCCTCTTTATTTCACAGCACCGAGAATATAAAACATTAATTTGCCGGCAAGCAGAAAACCGCAAGAAATACAGGGTCAGAAGTGACAAATGTAACTCAAAGAAAATGAACTGGATTACTTTCTGTGGGCGTTGACTAAAAATGTCTCTTGACTTTTACGAACAAAGAAGCTTTAATATAAATATTTCTAAATGTTTGCAAATAAACCCTTTTGTTACAAGTACCTAAAGCAGTCAAGAAACAGCTTTAACTGGTAAATGGGCCGGGCAGTGTAAAGTCACATCAGCTTTAATGGCCATGAGATGGCCCGGATCAAACCGCTAAAGTTCGGTTCTATTATGACGGTGCGATTTGATCATCACCACTGCAGCGAGAATCACTTATCTGCATATCATTTTGCCACAATTTAATTTAATACAATTTCTATTAGAATCTACTAGAACTTGCAACCAAACCGTAGTTCATTTGCTGGTCGCGAATTTATTTTGTACAGATTTATCTAAAGGGGATACTCCGCCCGGTATTTCGACCCCATATCTTTTCATATACCTTCGCCTAAAAAGATAACCCTTTCATATAACTAAAGACGCTGTCATGTTTTGTGGCTAAGAGGCCAGATACGGAATATCGATCGTCATGCACATGCGTGGAACTTCGGCTTTTGATTTCCTTCAAATAAAATTTCGCTACGTACGATCATCAGTCGGCACTATATACAGTGTATCCGAAAAAACCATGATAGCTATAACTCTTCCGAGTCTCTAAAAGAGCTTTAACCTGCTTGTTCGTCCAGACTCAAATGGGGACGGCTTATTATCTTTGCTAAGAAAAAAGCCGCTATTATAGATCTCGTATAATCCGGCTCTAATGCGGCGGTTGCATTGGAACGGTTTATTTTATTTTTAGCAGCCAATCAAATAAAAGATGCAGTCAATATTAAGTCAAATAAGAGATTAACGCGGGTTATCATTCATAAAATCAGTGCAAACACTAAAAAAAACAATTAGACCATCAATAACTAGTCACTTTAGTCTGCATGAATGATGAAAATGGGAAGAAAACAACGAATGAACGAATGAAAGATGCTGGACGACCCAGTCTTGTGGCAGTGTTCGCTATACTTCACAAAAAGCACGCCCTACGGCATGTAAATAATTTCGGCGATAGCACTAATGTACTATATCTGAATTCGATCTAGCAAACGGTCTATAATGTAATACAAAGCAACCTTCAGAAGTCATACAAACCCCTCTTCATTTTGACCCATGAATTCAATCGTATCCCTTAAAACAGTTACATGGTAAACCTACGATTCTCTTACATTTTAAATTTGAAATTTTTTTCTTTTTGATTAAAGTAATATTTATATTTTATTTGTGACATTCTTTTTTTTTCTTCTTCTTCTTCTTTCTTCGTTTAGTTTCTCGAACAACTAAACTACTCTAGATCAGCTTGGTGCCAAAAGCGCACTCCTTATTTCTTATTATCTGCAGCTTTTGAATGATTTTCACAGCTCTCACCAGTAGCGTAGCGAGGGGGGGCACGGGGGGGCAAGTGCCCCCCCCCCCCCCCCCCCCCAAATTTTTGAAAAAAAAATTTTGAAAAAAGAATAACAGCAAAAAAAACATATTAAACCGAAACGAAAGAGGAAAATAAATTATTACAACCTACAAAAGTGCGAATTTATACGAAGTTATCCGGACGGGCTACCTGTGCACTGCGAACCCGGTCAGAGCCTGGAATCTGCACGTGGGAATTTGAAATTTTTTCTTATTTTGGATCAGTGCCCCCCCCAGCTCCTAGGTCCTCGCTACGCCCCTGGCTCTCACCGTTGCATATCTAAAATAGATAAAACTCAAGAGTTATGTTCACGTTCAATCAATACGTTTACGTCAAATCTCGTCATTTATACGGCTACTCATTCAACACTTTTGCGTAATTTTTAGTCGCGTCTGATGGGAACACAACTACTTTAGGCTTATTTTGATATCAAAAATTATAACTCGATTGAAATGAAGCCATAACCGACAATGATTTTGACAGCGGATTTTCGTCTCCTTCCAACCAGCTGGGGGGTGACCGTCCCCGGGCCTATCAGCGATGCTACCACCCGGATAGCCCCACTGCAAGCTGCGTTCAACCCCATTTCACCCTTAATGATTACGATCCCCTCCCTCTTCAATCTAGCTAGGTTCACTTTTGCACGGCCCATGTTCCAACTTTATATACATTGCTGCTTCTGTATCAATGCGCGTCAAATTCAAAAATGGACTTGCTACTTTTCGATTAAAACAGCGTCCTGGAAGAATAATATCCCGTCCCTATCCCCCTCAGTCAGGTGAGACTATGATTTGCATGGTTTCTATCTGTTTTTATCTAGCTTCATTTCCCGTTTATCGAACAAAAACAGTCGGCAGTTATACAGACTCTGTATATGATCGGCAAACTGCATCTAGACAATATAATACAATAACCTTTATTAAGCTACTTTACAGACATGCCACATTAAAAAATATACCAATGCACTGACTAAAGTCACGGAAACACAAAAGGAAGTAGTGAAAACAATAGTCCCCTTCAAAGATCCCTGCGCCATCTTGAAAGGTAGCGAGTACCTGCGTATCGAAACGAGATCGGCGGTGACCTTGCAATGATAAGGACCTTATTAAAAACTTTGGAAAATTAATTATTCGCATGTCCTTATCTTTGCAAGTTAACCGCCGTTCTCGTTTCGATTGCCACAGGCACGAATACCTTTAATTTAAAGATGGCGCAGGGAACTATGAAGGAACTATGAATAAGATGTGATTATCAAGAGATAAATCATAACGAGATCCACTTGAAACTTCAAGTGCCGATAAAAATTGTTAAGATATTTTGTCTTGTGAACACGACTCTCTTCGAATCAAGCTCGTAAAAAACTGTTGTTTACCCTGAATGTGACAACTACACCTATACTACAACCTATACTACCACCTATACTATACACCTTATACTACACCTCAACCCTTTAGAGCCTTCATGTACAAACCAGACAACGTTTGACTATTGTGACATGCCTTGTATGGAGCAATCTGAACAAGGGTCAGGCAGATCGTCTTCGCAAGCTTCAGAACAGAGCTGCACGCATCATAACGTGTAGGATATGATGTGAGATCTGCTGACATATTGCAACAGTTGAAGTGGGATAAACTTCAAGAAAGACGAGACCAAAGAGTGCGTTTATTGATGTTTGACATTTTTACTGCTTTTATTACAGAGAGACAAAGATGTGGAACTCTATATTCCCTCAGAAATGAAATCTGCTCCAACAAAGAACTTGTTTAAAAGAGACTGTCAAAGTTGGCGTGCTGTCAGTACTCATTAAAGTCTTCTCTCATTATTCAACTCTTATTCATAATTAAGTAGTATAGGGGATGGGGGTTCTAACACAACGACCACACGAGGATTACCTGCGTTAATCAAGCCGACTGTTATTTCCGCAGGAGTACCCGTATAATTCTGGTTTGGTTTTTTACTAACCCCATCCAATAATATCAATTACCTATATATGGAGTGCGAAGATTGTAAAGAGTTTGTAAGTGGATTTTGTATAAAGTGCTTGAAACCTAAGTTTGTATCTACTAAGCCAAATAAGTATATTTGTTGTGGTAAAAAGATGCAAATAGAAGAGGATACGTCAGCACAGTGTTACGAGTGTGGTAAGAATATTCGTAATGCTGTACCTTGTGCTACCAGGGAGCAATATTACTCTAACGGGGGTCGTCAGAAAACGCCTTATAAAAGAATAAAATACTTTAGGGACTGGATGAGTCATATTCAAGGTTACCACCCCGTGCACCTAAATGATGAAGTAATGGAAGCGCTTAAGTTAGCAGAACCAACGCCACAAAGCTTAAGGAAGACACTGAAAAAGTTGAAGTTAGGGAAGTATTACAAAGCAATTCCATACCTTTTATCCCAAATTACCAACGAACCAATTCCAGAGGTTTCTAGAGACGTGATGCAAAGGGCTGAGTGGTTGTTTTACCGAATGGATAAGAAGATTTTACATTACCCAGACGTCATTTACGAGATATTTAAGGAAATCGACCCTGAGCATCCGCTGTTAGTATGGATACCCAGACGTTGAAGTGAACTCTAAATGGAAGCTTATTGAGCGAGTTTTCTTTGTAGGTCCGCCTTTGCTTGTTCGTAGATCTTTTGTCGAGTTTCTTCTGAAAGATCTTTGACGATTGTTGTTTTGGTTCCCGACTTTAATTCCTCATATTTTTTTTCCTATGCGAGGATTAAAGAGAATTCCACATCGTCTATCTTGCGGTCGACAAGAGCTTTGGAGACTAGGTCAGCAATGGTATTTGACTTTGCTTTTGCGAGTGCTATAGATGTATCATGTTTAGATATTTTACTAGACAATTGCTTGGTAATGCCCGTAGAAACAGCGGAGATAATACCGCAGGCTGCCCCAACGCCGGCCAAAGGAACCCCTACGACGACGCCGGGGCCAGTTAAAGAAGTAGCAACGCCGCTGCCCGTTAACGTAACAGACATAGACCCGGTTGTTATAGCAATCTTGTGTAAAGTGCTACGGGCGCGGGCATACTTCTTCCTGACTTCCTCATAATGCTTCACCTGCCCTTCTAAGTAAGCCAGGATTAAGTTTGCTTTGTTCAAACGAAAGTTTTCAGCGTTTAATTCGTTGGGATCTGTGTCTTTGGTGGTAGTGTGATAATTAGGAATATCTGGATACATTTGAGGTGCTGACGATATTACATCCATTATATACTAATGTACGACGCTTTTGGGAATGATATTGGGGAGCAACCACATCATGACAAACGGGATTATGCCAACTGGAGGGCGTTTAGGAAGATGTCTCCACATGCAGACGCCAGTAAGTTTGAGCGCAGACCCGATGGGATTTACTTTAAAGGATCAAGGACGTATAGCAATGCAGACTTGGAGCCAAAGCATGAGAAGAGGGCGCAGCATTTGTTAATAAAGGAAGAGGCGCGACCTAATTTTCCAAGGAGTCTGTTAATGACGACAGAGGATTACCCATTTTACGACGCGGAAGGTGGTGCAAACGACTTTGATAAGATGGTAACTCATTTGAAGATTCCAGTGGGTAAGCAAACGTTTGACGTAGTAGTAAGGAATATCTTTAAGGACCTTTAACCTCACGCACACCACAGGAAAAGAAGCCCGAGAATGGCTAAAGGGACCCAACTTTGGGTATTGGCCGCAGCAGTTGAACTTTGCCGTCTGGGCAGCCACGAAGGGCTGTGGGGTTGCCGCGGACATGTTTGACATTGCCTTTCTAAGTTTTCACGTTGTCTTTACTATGCGTCGTATATTGAAGGAGCTGCACGTGCCACTGCCAGGGGAGAAGCCATTCAATAGAATGAATAACTATTACGACTCCGCCGCCCTAGAAAGGCTAATGAATGAGTTTAAGCCGCAGCAAAGGGACTTTCGTTATCGGGAGGGCGCCACGCATGGCTTAGGCATCATTTATGCTTGGCATGTTAACGGCGTGCGTCCGGCAGACATGTATCATCAAAAATACCCAGGGGTTTTGAAGTTTTATGACCTAGGCGGTCGTAAGAATGACATTACTCTGATCGATAAAATTGAGACGATTTACCCCAGCCCCTGGGATCCATTCGTACTATTGAAAGGAAAAGGTCTAAGAAACCTAGCTAGGATTAACCGCAGCATTGAAGCATTCATCTACTGCATTTTAGGAGCACAGGTAAATACCCGCAGCCCCATTGTTGGATCCCAAGGTGCTTCGCAGGAAACGCAACAGGAATTCCTAACTTTATTTGAGTCTGCAATAATAGAAAATGACATATCCAAGTCGGTGCAGAGATATCAATTGGCGGTGCAGCAATCAAAGGTGCGGCTGGATTACGCCCTGAGTCCTGGTTGTTGGTTAATGCCAAGTGATTTGGTTATTAACACCCATTCCGTCGTGGGTTATAACAACAAACTTCAACGAGCTACTAAGGATATGAAGTTTGGGGTGAATGACGTGAACTCTGACATGACCAAGGGCATTCCTCACTTCGTAGAGAAGCCAAAGAAGTTGCACACAGAAAAACCAATTCCCAAGCCCACAAAGAAGGTCTATGTTATGCCTACGATACCTGAGGAATATGACCATAACTTACTAAAAGCCGGCCTAGCAGCTGCAAGCATTGGTCTGAGCTATTATATATGGCGATGAACAACCCCTACGTAGCTGGAGTAGATTGTGTCTATACGACTTACACAGGCGAGAAAAAATACACCCAGGCGGCTTGGGTTGATGTCACCGGGATGTCTGTGGATTTGAACTACTCAGGAAAGAAGCTGATAATATGCAGTCTTTCTTTGGGGGCCGTTAGTAATGCGAACATAGGGTTTCGCTTTTGTGATGACAATGGAGTATTACAGCCCATGCGCGTGAAAACGAATAACAGAGAGCCTACGCATTTCTCAGTAGAGCCGCCAACGAATAGCGCTGAGAATCTTTCCGTTTGGACTTTTCACCTAGTTGCCGACTGCCATGGGAAAGTAAAGCTACAAATACGCGTAGATGACACCGGAAGCGTTTGCATAAATAGCATAGAAAATCAAAGGAATACTATCTATAACCACATGACCATCAGCACTTTGACGGTAATGAGCCTCTAGAAGGTAACTTTGTTGCCTGGGATATATGAATCCATACATGAGGGAAACGCGCTATACCCATCGCTTAGATGAAGAGGGATATGACGATGTTGCTTGGCATGACGTCGGAATGTGGGTTGAAGTTGGGGGCACTGCATTGGTCATTTGCACTATTAACATTAATGCAAATACGCATGCGAATGTGGGGTTTAGACTTATCGATGAAAATAATAAGCCCCTGCTTCCTTATCGAACTTCAACGAACACTAGGAAAATTACCCATTTTTCGATGGAGCCCTACACAAGGTCCCCCGAAGACCTAACGCCAGTGACTTTTCATATGTTAGCCAATTGTAAATATGCTAAGTTGCAAGTCACTTCTGACGATGGTAAGTTTGGGATAAATCGCGTAGGTCGCAGGCCTGCTAATGCAGTCTGGAGTCATAAACCCATTTCTACCATGAGTGTGTTGCCGCTAGTTCCGAATTACCAGGGCGGTGCTAATACTGTCTTTCATTATCCTCAAACCAGGACGCCGCCCGATGAGAAGGACAAGATTAAGCCTTCACCTTCTTCAGGAGGACCACGCCGATAGCTACGACTAATATCCAGATGTTATTTCCGAGGAACTTAAACAGTTCCCCACCGGTCTTCAATACCAAGGAAAGGACAGATCCGAGCAGCCCCGGAATGCTGGCTGCCATCTTTTTTCCCAAGTTCGTCAAACCCTTACCTAACTTGCTTACACCCGCGCTTGCACCCGCGCGCACGCTCTTAAGCACGGATAGGACATATCCCAGCACGCTTGAAATAGCGATGGCGAATGTTATCGAAACACCATTCTTCATCAGAAACCTTTTTATCTTTTCCTTGGTTGTAAGCCCCAACTCTTTTTCCATCTTTTCCTTTTGCGCTCGCAATTCCGCAACTTTCGCCTGAAGGGTTTCTGATTCCCTTTGGGCCGCCTCCCTTTCCTCTTCGGGACGAGTCTGGTCATTAATTACCTCCTGCTGCCGTTCTATTTGTTTCTCTAGGTCTTCGATAGCCTGATCTCGTTGCCGGATTTGCTCTTCTTTGGTGTCAATTTCGGCAACCAACTGTCGCCGTTCCTCTAAGGAGCCGGCTATAGTGGTTTGCAGACCCTTGGCTTCTTTCTTGCTCATGTTCAGGTCTCGCAGGACAAGATCGAAGGCCGTTTCAGCCTGGGTTTGTTGGCGTTCAATATTAGCCAGTTCCTCCCTTAATTCGAGGATTCGCTCGTCCTTGTTAGCCATTTCTTTTGAATGAGCATCGGCGAGTAGTCGTTGTTGTTTCGCGTGTTCTGCTTTGGATTCTTCCAACGCCCCCTGCAGCTTCTCGGCGTGTTTTTCTAACGCGACCCTTTCGTTCAGGGTTTCCAGTCTTTCTAAGGCACTCCTGGTGGCCTCTTGGAAGCCCCGCAACCTGGCTACGTTAACCTTGACCGAGCCACTATCATCAAAAAGGAGTTAGGGTTTGGTCCAACGGTTAGCGCCGGGATATCTCATGTCTCTGACGCTTACAAGAACTTTGTTTCCGCGTTCTGTGAGCTTCATGTCGTCGGCCTCGAAATTGGGGTAGCGTATCCGTAGCTCTCGCTCGGCACACTCTACGGTTTCCCGCGCGGCCGCACCCTCTACGGTTTCCCCCTGCTCGTCCATATTTCGCAGTTGTAAGTACGGGGGCATAGGTTCATTAGGCCTTTTAAAGGGCCACATGCGGCGCAATTGCTCCTTGATTCGTTGCGCCGTGGTCGTGCCATACTTGTTTTCTAGGGCCATGTCGTAAATTAAGGGATCGACCTCTGAGGCCGTGGTGAAGTCTCTAAAGTCCTCGTCCGTGAAGCCAATGTTATCTTGGTCTTCTTCGGCAGTGGGGCCAAAATCCGTTCCTTCTACTTCCATTATATATGATAAGCCCAAAGTTAGATCCAAACACGTTACCTAAGCAGGTTGGCGGACTAAAGGCAGAACGCACCTTTCATAGGGTCACCTTTACCCCCAGCAGCGCAAAACCAGGGGAAACCTTGTACGTAGGCGTGCCTCGCCTAACGGATAACCTAGTATTGGTGCCATGCACCTTGGCTTTAAGGTTTGACCTAACGGTGCAGCCAGATACCGCAGACGCGCGTCATGTCGTTAATAACGCAGGCAGAAACCTCGTCTCTAAGATGAGAATCAAGTTCGCCGGGGAATCCCTTTTGGATTTAAACAGGTACGATTTGTATACCACGTACAAAGACTTATGGCTGACTGCGTTTGACCGCGCGCAAAGGATAGAGCAAGGAATCGCCAGCGATGCCATACGCAAGGTAAGAAGCGCAGCCTCTGGCGCCTCAGGAGAAGACGAAATAAAGACGGCCTACGGTACTAAATATGTTATTCCATTAGATCTTGAGGTGATTACGAACCACGGCGCGTATTACCCCAGGCAGCTAAGTGAACTGCAGTTCGAAGTGACCCTAGCGGATACTACGAACATCCTGCAGGGGAAGGACGTAAGTTCAGCAGCCGTCCACCCATACTCCGTTGCTAACTTAGAGCTGCAGTACGAGACGGTATACAGCGAAGAGCTGGCTCGTAGCGCGGGTGCTGAGTATAGTGCAGGAAAGGCATTCCTATACGATCACGTGGTAATGTACAAGACGTTCAGCTTCACGACCAACGTCGAAGAGGTTATCAACCAAAGCATTAACCTTCCCAGGCGCAGCCTTACGGGGTTAATGTTGCTGTTCGCAAAGACATACACCGCGGGATTGCGTGACTCCGAGGTATTCTTTAATCCTAACATTACCAACGTAGGCGTTAGTATTAACGGAGTACCTAACAAGGTCTACTCTCAAGGGATAAAGCCTGCGGATATGCACCGGGAAGTCGCACGCAAGTTTGGTGACCAAATTGCCCCAAAGGAGTTCTTCACGGACAAGTACGCGTTATGGATAGACATGCGCACCACCAACGACGAAACCATGCATGGTCAGGGGCTGCGGCTGGTAAACACCCAGGACGGCATTACTTTGGAGATTAAACGCACCAAACATGCCAGCGACACTACTAAGATAAACTGCTACGTCTTCGTTGTGTCTGACGCGCAGCTAAGCGTAGAAATGAGCCAGCTAAAGAGCGTTGCGTATTGATTCGACATCCTGGAAAAAAAAGAATGAAATATTTGACTAATATACCATGTTACGCGTCTTCGAAAACAACGATACCAAACTGCAATGCGTGGTGCAAGGCGACAAACTGTACTTCAAAGCGAAGGAGGTGGCTGCTGCGTTAGGATATGAACGCACCAGAGATGCTATTAGAGTACATGTTGCTGACAAATACCAGAAAAGATGGGCCGATATGCGGGGGGCTTCAAATCACCGCTCCTTTACTGCGCAGCCACATTCCGTGTTCATCTCCGAGCCCGGCCTTTACGAGTTAATATTTAGTTCCAAGCTGCCCCGGGCCGTAGAGTTCCGCAATTGGGTCTTTGAGGACGTCCTGCCCGCGCTGCGCAAGACTGGTAAGTACGCAATAGAACAGCGCTTCAATGGTCCAAACAAGTTGGTATTCAAAATCGAAAATGAGTTCGACCTGCATAAGAAAGTCGTGGACTACGTCCGCCGCTTTTACCCGCAAATGCTCATCGCGCCGGGGTTGGGGGAGCTGCAGGATAGCGACGGCAAACGCATAAAGTGTTGGCAGAAGGGCTACCAACGGGGGCAGCCAGACCTGCTCATCTTAAACGCGCATATGCGATATAGAGGCCTCTGCGTCGAGCTAAAGACTCCCAAAGGCAGCGGCGTCCTATCTGCGGACCAGCAGGCGCTCATGCAGAAATACGAGCAGAATGGCTACAAGGTGCTAGTAAGCAGCGACTACGACAACATCTGCCGCAGCATCGCGGAGTATGCGCAAGGAATGCGCCTGCCGTGCATCTGCGGCAAGCGCTTCAAAAGCGCGGAGACTCTAAGGACGCATTTAAAGATATTCCATAGAATATATGGCATTCAAGGCGGTGAAGCAGATCCATTGGAGGGAGTTAGAGCACGGTAAGGAATACGAAATAAAAAACTATGTCGCCTTTGAGGATATCGACCGCTTGCGGCTACTTCTCAAGGACGACACGCATACGTACAGCCTATGGGCACCTGATCGCGTAAGGTACGTCATAGAAGGACAGGAGTTTACGCATCTGAAGTCGTATGGGAAGAAGGATGGTTGCTGGGCGTTTGACGTCGCAAAGTGCGTCCTTCCTTCGCCTCTATGTGGTTAGGCGCATTCAAAATAGGGTCGTCGACAGTCGTATCTCTGCTCGGCGACTCTTTTTTAACGATGCAGTCTGCAGGGGTTCACACGTAATACAGTCCATATATCCAAGGGAAAATGGTTGTAAATGTTAAATGGGGGTTAAGACTTTGTTAAGCCGCCCGCCAAACTCTTTTGAGAAATGCCTTGGAAATGTTGCGTGGGGGTTAAATTCTTGTTAAGAGACAGTCGAATATGTGCTCCTCTTCTCTTACACATCCACAGGCCGCGCACGGCTGCCTCCAATATTCCCTGTTAGTCCATGGGACACCTTCTAAGGCATCGATTGATAACAATCCACTCCTTCTAAATCGTACTTCGTAAAGAAGTATTGATATCTTTTCTCATGTTTCTTTTTATGCGTTTGTAAACGCTGACGACTACTAAGGACCTTAGCACAGTAACTACATTCTGTTGTCCTGCGGCAAATGCCCTTCTTAACATGCTGCTGTAGTTTCTGCAAGGTACTGAATTCCCTATTACAATCTATGCAAGCCCTACTGGCGGGTTTCTTCATACAAACACCATTTTCAACGTGATACCGCAGTCTTTGCTTGGTACTGAGTACCTTCTTGCAGTTGGAACACTCCATATATACTTAACAATATTTTAACCTCCATACAACATTCTGAGAGGATTTTCGAATAGTTTTCCAAACACCCTTAACAATATTTAAACCTCCATACAACATTCTGAGAGGATTTTCGAATAGTTTACGGGGGATACCTCATAAAGTCAACGAGGCTTTCTTTAGCCCACATGGCCATCGTTACCAGGGCACCAAATCTCTCAGAGCGCTTCAGGCCGCACATTTCCTCATATAGCTCCTGCACGCGTCCATTTAGCCGGTCTATCTCCTCCCTTTGTATTTCAACCGTCCTCTCCAGATCTGACATCTTCCTGACAATATCAACCATTCCTTGAACTGCCTCCATATATATGGAGGGGATTCATTAAATATAGATAATGAACCCAGATCACATGCCTTGTAATGCGCTGATAGTAGGACCTACCGGCTGCGGAAAAACCCAATTCGTAGTAGAGCAACTGCTAGGACCCTTTAGATATCGATTTGACTACATAGTGCTGCTTTGCCCCACATATGTGAACAACCGCACCTGGACGGGCATAGGCGTAAAAGATGACGACTTCTTTGTGGACATATTGGACCCTAACGAGTTATCTGGACATTTAAAGTTTTGGCATAGGCAATTCCCTAAGGAAACGCAAACCCTTTTCATACTAGATGACATTGCCTGTGGGGATGACGTAAAAAGACGCACTTCCGAGCTCGTTAAACTCGCCTTTAGCGGCAGACATGACAATATCAGTGTTTGGGTGCTCTCGCAGCAGCTTACCAGTGTCTCTAAGCCTTTTAGGGAAAACATAGGCTCTTTGGTCGTCTTCTACACACCCAGTAAGAGTGATCTGGAAACCATCTTAAGCGACTACGGCGGCGAGATCTCCAAAGAACAGCTGCGGGAGTACATGCGCCGCCTGAAGACGCACGAGTATTCCTACATGGTCTTCTCTTTGAGATTTCCGTATGACGTTAACATATATGGAGATTGAGCAGTTGATAGATGAAAACCCCGCACAGCTAGACGAAAGTAACTTTAAGGAACAACTTAACATCCTTGTGTCCTCGGGGAAGTGTAAGGAAATGATAGGTAAGGATTTAACCCATGAGCAGGTTAATAAGTTGTCGGAAGAGGAAGTCAAGAACTTCCATAAGAGGTACGAGGCCGCCCTTGCAAGTAAAACCACAGACGCCGTAGCAGACTCCGCTATCCGACTTGCGACTAAATTGCTTGGACTTGCGCTGCCCATAGACGACGTGGAGCAACTACAGAAGGACATAAGAGATGACTATGTCATCGCTCAGGAGTTGAAGATAACCTGTGGGTGGTTGTCTTTGAAGTGTGGTAAGTTAATGGCAGTCGCCTCTGCGGCACTTCACGTGGCTCAGCATGTCGACTTGAAAGAACTTACGATGCCTTGGAAGGACTTTAAGAAGGACAAAGAAGTCGAGAGGATATTTACGGCAGCACTTGCCGGGGTCGACGAGGAACCTAATCAAGTACCTAGTTAAGTCATCCGCGGGAGTTACTCAGGTCACCATAAGTACTTAGTCAAGTCATCCCTAAGTACTTATCAAGTCCTTCAAGTCCTTAGTATAAATGAGTGAACCAGAGTCGAAGGCAGAGCAACCTCAGGAGGAGCAACGAATCACCAAGGCTAAGTCCCCAGGCAGAGTCGCGGCGGGGAAGAAGCTCGCAGAAATGAAGAGGAAGAACAAAGCCAAAAAGGAAGAAAAGGCGGAAGAGAAAGAAGAGGGATCCTCCATCAATCTGGGCTACGTCATTGGCGCGTTAGGAGTCGTTTTGGCTGCAGGCAGCCTTTACTTACAATGGCAGGCTGCGAAACCAAGGGTAGAACTAAAGGCCGTACATGTAACACAGGAGCCTCCTAATAGAAGCAGAATACCCGTGATGGAATAACCTTCTCGCTTTGTAATATAATGTCAACCGCGTTATTGAAAACTGTTGAAGAAGCAGCTATCATCACTTACCTTGTTGCGGGTATCGGTTGGGTAGGTAAAAAGGTACTCAAAGAAGACTTTACTGAAGACCCAAGCAAGAGCTTCGCTAACTTTGCCAAGATGACCGCTGCCGTTGGCGGGGCTATCATGGTAAAGAATTACCTACGGAAGGAAAAGTACCTGCCCAATATATAAATGGCTACCTCGGTCGCAGGCGGAGTTATCGCAGCTTTAGCATTCACTGGAGCTAATTACGGGGGTCAGTATTTGGATAGGTTGGTCAGGGGTGACAAAAGCGGAGAATTAGCAGCTGAGAGGAAGAGACACGACTTGGCGCTGGAAAAGTATCAAAGAGACGTGGCGGCTTGGAATGAAAAAAGACAAGCTTACAGGAATTGGTTGGATAAGAACTACCAAGACAAAATGCAGGCGGATAAGAACTTTGAAAATACAGACTACGCCTTTAAGCTCTATGCGCAAACACACCCGGAGGCATCGACGGGATTGATGAGACCCCAGTTTAAGAATTACTACCAGCCTTTTAAGAAACGAAAAGATAGCGAGCTGGTATTCGTAGGTATTACAGGGCTGGCAGGAGGTGCGGCTTTGTCGTATTTCATCTAATATATGATCGTCTTTTTGGAAAGCGATAAGAATAACTTTACCACGTATTTAAATCCTCCCATCAAAGCCTATAAGGTTCGGCTGGTTAGTTGCTCTTTGTACAATTCTTGGTATAATTTGATTGGGGGCATAGTCACTGAGCATACAGGAGGATCTAACTATCAAGCCGTAATGCTGCCCAATGGACATTACACACCAATCACACTGGCCAAGGAATTAGCAAAACGCGGTTATACTCTCACCACAGGATTACCACACGAAATGACCCTCAAACATAATATGTCAAATTATTCAGTAACTTTTAGAAAGTTTGACCCATTGGGGTCTTTATTATGTGCCTTAGGTAAGACGATTACCGACACGGCCATACCCGTGAATTGGAAAGTCGCATCCTCTTATGAAGTCTATTGCGATTTGGTCAATAGCTACAGCAATGGAGAAAAGTCTTCTTTTATGTCCAAGTTTCCGCCCAAAAGTCATCCATTTGACCTGGTAGAATACACTCCCATTTCTTTGAGCTATGACTTGTCTCATTTAGTAGAAAGCATAAACATCACTATCAAAGTGGACGGAGAGACAGTGGATTTCAACGGACGAAAGATCAATCTCGTCCTGGAATTCATATATTGGGTCGAACTGAGGACAAACTTAAGAGGATTTACTACGGGCCTGAAGGCTATTGGAGAGGAGCGTCAGCTATCAAGAAACTCGCGACCGCGGCCAGGGTATCAGAAGAAACGGCTAAGAACTGGTTAAGAAAACAAACGGTCTGGCAGGTTTATCTTCCCGTGCCCAAGTACATTCCCAGGCCCAGCTTCACCATAAATGCCCCCAATGAAGTTCATCAGGCGGATTTGCTTTTCTTACCGCACGACAAGGTAAGAAGAAAGACCTATAGATACGCTTTGACCGTAGTCGATATCGCAAGCAGATACAAGGACGACGAACCCATAACCAGCAAGGATTGTGGGGAAGTCGCAGAAGCCCTAAGTAGGATTTATAAGCGCGTTTTGAAATGGCCCAAGCTGCTGCAAGTGGATGCGGGGACAGAGTTCATGGGCGTGGTTACCAAGACCCTGAAGACCACAGCACTAAGATTAGGAGAGCCGAAGCTGAATACCACAGGGGCCAGAGCATCGTCGAAAGACCGAGCGTCTCTTTGGATACCAGTATTGGAAAGAGTTGGAAGATTCATCCAAACGCAACAGGGAATGGACCCAGAGACTCCCCCAGGTCATCGTGGCTTTAAACAACGAGGTAGCCAGGGCTACGGGGATGAAACCTAAGGACGCCATAAAAAAGAAACACGTGGAACACAAGTCCTACTTCAGAAGTTCGAGGGCGGTCTTCCCCCAGGAAAAGAGAATAGGCGATGTCACGGTTCGATATCTCTACGAGCCGGGTGAATTAGAAGGAGGATCCAAAAGGGCTACGGATCCTAATTGGTCTTTGGAAACTTACTAGATCCGAAGTGCGATAGCTAAGAAGGGTCAGCCCATCCTGTATTATCTTCACGATGGTCCCACGCGTGGGTTCGTCAAAGAAGAACTGCTTATTGTGTGATGCCCGAATGCCATAGTATGGATACCATCATCACACATCCACCTCTTACCATCAAATGCAGACAGGGACACCTTCTCTTGCGTAATGCTATGTATCTGATGGCCGTAGCTGCGTAGGCTGTTCATCTTATGCCGCTGTTCCTTACGCGTACGCAGGACGCTTAAGTAGGACTCGTGTGTAATGTCCTTCTTAACGACGTACTTTTTTACGCCTTTCGCTTTCTTTTCCACACCGTCTAACTTCAAAACGCTATACATCTTTGGCTTCAGGCCCACGTACTCTACTATAGGTTTCCCAGACATCTCGTTCTTCATCTTTCCTATTACTTTCTTATTCT
This sequence comes from Actinia tenebrosa, assembly GCF_029948245.1. NCBI lineage: Eukaryota > Metazoa > Cnidaria > Anthozoa > Actiniaria > Actiniidae > Actinia > Actinia tenebrosa. Next base: position 1,209,156 of record NW_028292583.1, read on the forward strand.
TCGTGGAGTAAAGAAAGTACTCCTTTGGGTAACCACTGGTGTCGTACTCATCCAAGTTCTGCAGGCAGTCTTTGTAAATATCTTCCGTCTGTATTTCAAGGATTAATGAGTCAGTGTCCGTGTAAAGGAGGTGGCAGCGGTCTCCATACGTGGTTTTCAGCTTGTCGTAGTAAAACTCATACATTAACAGCTTCGATAGGTCTAAGACTGCAAACCCCGAGTATACAGGCTTATTCAGGAATAGGTTCGCCTTCTTCATGTGTATCACGTAGAAGTTCAGCATCTCCACGTATCTAACAAATCCTGGTTGTGATACATATCCTTCTGCTTCCTCTCTATTGCTTGCTATCTTTATGCTTACGCGCTTACGAATGTTTTCCATCGTCTTACCAAATACGCTATTGTTCATCAATTTGAATAAATTTTTTTCAAAGTCGTTATTTGCTGCCGTGCGCTTTTGCGTGTTAAAGTCAATGCATCCACGGCTCCTGCGTGAACTTCAACACGCGATGGATCTTCTTTACACGCATACCGTGTCGCACGTAAAATTGCAGGTTACGGTAGTGAACAACGTACTTCTTCTTACCCATCAGGTTCATCGTTAGCTTCCTGTAGGGTTTGTAATTAGGACACATTTGCTTCTGCAGTGGTGACAGCTGCGCAAATGGTATCTCACTTACCTCTGGAGCCAGGGGAAACTCATCGTGCACGTCGTGTAGGTGCTCTGGGTACTCCAGGTCCACCTCCAGCACGTAACCTTTGTCGTCTTCTTTGCCTACCTGCATGTAAAAGTCTATAGGCCTTATGTCATCCCATTCAAAGTCCCGCACTGGTAAGTACTGTGACATTGCCCAACCGTAAAGGTTGTTAGCGTCTAGGTAAAGTATGTGCGTCGTTGGTTTCTCCGGATCATGCTCTACTAGTGGGTTGTTTGCTTTTGCATGTCGTCTGCTGGGCCCGCAAACGCCTCCACGAATACCGTCTTCCATAAAGCGATACATATCGTATTCCGTTAGTAGATCCAGTTGCGCGTTGGTCTTCTTTAATAGAGCGCTCCAGGATAATCCAGGTGCAGTGTAGAAGTTTGCGGGGTCCAACCCGTAGTACTACATAGCCATCTTCCTGAAGCTCTGAAATACGTCGGCTAGTAGAACGACGTCTGATCGTAGGTAAATGTCGTGGTAGTCTCCCATCGTTTGGCACTTATATTTCTCCCACACGTCTAAGGCGTGCTGGTACTCCTCGTCCTTTATTCCAGACTCGGTTAAGGTGCTGTAGAATCTCTCTTTGGGTGGTAAGGGCTCTTCAAAGCGCTCCCAGGAATCCATGTACTCATATGGGTACACTCCTTTCCTTTCTGCACCGTATTTGCTGGAAATGGGGAACTCCGTGTTATACTTCACCAAGTTTGCTAAGGAGTCCGCCATAAACTGCTGTGAATCTAGAAACTTTAACTTGCCTACGGTTACGGACATGTAACGCTCCTTGTTGTTAGGTATGAAATTGACGTCGGAACCATCCGTACCTTGCAGCAGCAGATGGGAGTCATATCCGCGAAGGTTGTGGAAGAATACGGGAATCTCCATCTCTGGGTCTATGTGCGTTCTGCATCTCCAATGGGCTGCTCCTATGTAGGCACCCGTTAAGGGGCAATAATCCAGCACTTTATCCATGTAAAAGTCCTCCACAAATCTTTTGTGGCAGTGCAAGCAGTGCGTGGAGGGTTTTCCCGCTTTTTCTCCTTTCTTTGCGTACGTCCCGCACTTGAAGTGAGCCTCCCCGAGATACTTACCTTCTTCATCCCACGCCTTCTTAGCTTGTCTACCATATCGTAGGAGGTTACGGTCGCATACGTGACAAACCTTGGCACTTGCATGCGCGGCTTGGCTTTCTTTGTCGAATGCCACCTTCTTCTTGCGGTGCAGGCGCTCTCTTATTACTTCCTCCTCCTCCTCCTGTAGGGTTTCTAAGAACTTATTTGCTGCGTTCTTACCGCGGTAAATGACTGGTGGGTCTGCTTTACCATTGTATCTGACGACTATGTAACCGTAAGAGCAAATTTCATGCAATCCCAGTCTTTTTGTAGCACCATTCTTCTGGTCTTCTTTCGTAATTATCGCTTCAAAGTCTGCGTATATCACGTACGGCACCTTGGTTTGTTTTCGGTAATCCTCGTATAACAATTCCTTCTCCGTGGGCATCTGTATTCTCTGTGCGACTTCTTCTACTCCGCGGCAAATCTCATCATGTTTTTCTAGGGATTTTAAGGAAGTAAATGACAACAAGCAGCAGTCGCAGAAGTACTTTTTACCTTTGTGCTTCGTGTGTCTGTAGAATAGTCTGCTCAAGTGCTTAATCCATGAATAGTGACCACCGTGGTAGAAGAGGTGTATGCGCTCTCCTTCACTCTTTGACAACACTAACGGTACTATGGTTTGCTCTCTAACTCCGTAAACGTTGATGGCTAGGTCGTTCTCCTCCTCAAATATGGGAATATCTATCAACTGCATCGGGAACTCCACGCCATCCCACTCCAAATCATCTGTTGGGTAGTTATTTATTCGATCTGGGTTTTTAACAAAATCGTGAAGATTATTCAGCGCGGTTTTGAGCACGCACACATCGTGGGCTCAAATCGAACGTTCAAAAGTAGTCAGCCACATTAACTAAAACATCGATGAATACTGAAGCTAATGATGTTATATATGTGGCTAGTACTAAAGAACTAAAATAATTTGCTGTTGCTACTTATGGCGTCAATGAATAAAATAAAATAATATATTTTATACAACAACTGAGGACAAAAAATCTAATGGCAAAAAATGAGATCATGCATGATTGATATGTCATAGCTTATTACTACTATGATATAATTTTCTGAAGCATTTTCTTTCGTGCCGTCGGTGTTCACAATCGATTTCAAAACAGTGAAGTTTTATTATGGACTGACGACTTCAGACACATACATAAGGTCAATAATACCCATGAGCTATTATATGACAATACCGTGTCCCATTTATTAACCAAGTACATGAAAGCAATTATCTGACAGTTGGAAGGAAAACGAATGCCCACATAATATTTCAAGGCCTTAATTGAAATATACTCAGTTTTACAAACTTTTCACTGCAATATATCCTAAAAATAGTAGTTTCATATTTCTAGGAAACAAACGTAATATTTACTTGTGAAAATGAAAACAAGAAATTGGGGGGGGGGGGGGGGGGATATACATTGTTTGTAGTATTCGATTATTATTCTTTTTTTTTTTTTTGGTAAATAAAAGTATGTTTTGAAGTATCTTGCCGGCATTTTATTTATGTCGAAATTGTAAATTTATTTAGACTAAAGTTTAACTAACGTCCAAGCCTTGCATCGCGACGCACTAGTTTGCAATAATCGAACTATAGGTCCTCAATACCAGAACCCACTAGAACAGGGGTAAGATTGTAAGATAACAATGTGGGGACGAAAAGACTCTACAACATGCATAGGTCATAATGGACAAGTTTTTTGAGAGTTCTGCCCCCAACCCCGTGCCACCTTACAATTACATTATTCTCGCAGTAAAAATATAGGCTAAGATCGGAATTAAGTTCGATGAAGTCGTGGAGGCGACGAATATAGGAATAGTCCCAGAATAAGAATGCGCTTTTCAGCCATAACTTACACAGTAAGGGTGTAATAGTAATTTTAAGAGAACTTGCTTTACTGCGAGAATAATAGGAAAGAGGCCTCGTGGTAGTAAGACGCGCCTTAAGTACTGCTACGAAATAACAGTAATCATACCCTATTGGTCGACTTGACATGGATATACGGATTAATCTAGTTGGATTACCGGATCGGCTAACAACAGTATGTTTCGACATAAATGTCATTATACTGTCAGCATAATTTTCTGTATTTGAAGTAATATTTCAAAGCCAACAATGAGGACTGGACGGGATTTCAAGTCTAAGCAATTAGTTCCAGGCCGAGGCGCAGCCGAGGACTGGAACTAATTGCGCGGACTTGAAATCCCGTCCAGTCCGATATTGGAGGCTTTGAAATGACTTCTCATCTCATTAATTATTCGACTTAGAGTAACTGGAACAAAATTAATTCAGTCCTAGGACTGAATTAATTTTGTTCCAGTTACTAGGACTGAATTAATTTTGTTCCAGTTACTCCAGACTGAATGCATTCCTTTCACAGCACTTTACCAGGTTTCAAGTAACATCATGTGACCCAAAAATAGCCCATTAATTGGCTGGTTTACTCATGAATTATTAATGAGTATGAGAATAAGTTATGAAATTCAGTCAATAGAAAATGTTGACTGCGTGTATAAAAATAACTGCACTTTATGAGATACGAACACGAAGCAGGTGATAAAGACCCCGCGGCATGACGGGATATGAGATACGAACACGAAGCAGGTGATAAAGACCCCGCGGCATGACGGGATATGAGATACGAACACGAAGCAGGTGATAAAGACCCCGCGGCATGACGGGATATGAGATACGAACACGAAGCAGGTGATAAAGACCCCGCGGCATGATGGGATATGAGATACGAACACGAAGCAGGTGATAAAGACCCCAGGGCATGACGGGTTATGAGATATAAATACGAAGCAGGTGATAAAGACCCCGGCATGACGGGATATTGGTCCTTTTTATTTAGCCGGGCCGGCTTGTTCAAAGCTGGATTAGCGCTAATCCAGGATTAACTCTATAGGTCATATTAAGAGTTAACCCAGGATTAGCACTAATCGGGCTTTGACTAACTGAGCCCTGGTGTTTATCTTTGTATTAGGTATTACAAACCTACCACCCTAAGCTAGTTGTGTTATTGGTTTCGGATTTCTCTGGTTAGGGGACAGAGGTAGCTGCTCCTAAAATCTCTCTTCAGTAGTCGGTCTGGAAAAAAAACAACTAGTTGTCAGTTCTGGAAAAGTTCCACACTGGACAAAACGACATTTAAAGAAGAGATGAAATAAGTCTTGTTTCTTTGTGCATAACGGACAGCCATCACTCTCTGCAAGCCGTCTCTAAACAGAGTAGCTTTGTTAGGAATGATATTGTGGATAATTTTAAACTGAAACATGGCGAGTTTGATATTTTTAGTTATGCGAAATGGCAATTTCAAAATCAAAGGTAAGATTTCAGTAGGAAAACCGATACTTTTATTAAAATAATCTTTGTTCAGCGGTGGGTATCTCAAATTTAGCCGGGATGAAGGCCATTCGGAAGAATTTGCATTAGCATTTGGAGATAACTATAGTGGTCTTATTTTCAGGTAAAGAGTTCGTTTTTATCATTCCCTTCCACGAACTTTGTAGAGCGTAATATAGTTTAATAGTTGTATACAAGTTTTTGAGCAAAAAAACAAAAAACAAAAAACATATACGTACCTATACTTACCCTCATGTTTAAAGTCATCAACCTATAGTTGAACACAAAATCTTCACTACTTCACTACTGGTTAAACTTTAAACTAACTTCTTACGCTCAAACACCTTTTCCTATGTAGTTGGTTATCTGAAAATTTAAATCAACGCGCATCCAGCGAAATTTATAAATATGCTGAAAACTGAATCTGATTGGATGCTTGAAGTCACGATCTATAGATTATCTGATCTAGATTATCTTCGAAGCTAAAATCCACAATTCTTTTCGGGGAATCTTTTTAAAAGCCTTAAATTACGTCTTGTTAAAAAAAACAAAGAAATGCATGTGAAAAAACCGAACACGACAAGCAGTCTTCTCTCTTCATTTTTTTTTTTTTTAATTGTTCACAGAACTTTTTTGATTCCTCATGTTGCTACAACTTCTTGGCATCTTGGCTGTTGCCATGGCTACTATAGTGACTAGTAACTTCTGTCCAAGTTTCGCGCCTTTTTACAGTGACTATGGTTATGTATTGGTAGATCACTTTATCAAGACCCTACCTCTCTTCAAACCCGATTGTATGTCAGTCTGCCAAGAAACTCTCGCTTGTTTTTCCATCAACATTTACAAACATCAGAATGGTAGTTGGATGTGTGACTTGAACCGATCGAACAAGAAACAAAGTCCAGGATCATTTGTAGCAAAAACAGGATACGAGTACGCCGAGCCAAAGGTTAGACTTGTTCTCTATTTTACTACCGGTACCTACACTTCGTAAATGTATTCATTATCATTATTCTTATTATATAGAACATGAGGTACTGCGTCAAGGAAGACTGCCCACTCAAAGACGGTAAAATATAAGGTGTTTTCGACCCCACGAAATTCCAAAAATTACAAGTAACGATACCACAGCACAGCACACATTCCAAAACATATATCACATCACATCGCACTAATTCACACATCCCATCGCGTGGTCAGACCCACCAAAACACGTGGCACCACATCACATCACAATAATTCACCTATCATGTCACACTCATCACACTAATTCACCCATTGTCACACCCACCATACCCCATCACAATAATTCACCCATCATGTCACACTCATCACACTAATTCACCCATTGTCACACCCACCATACCCCATCACACTAATTCACCCATTGTCACACCCACCATACCCCATCACACTAATTCACCCATCATGTCACACTCACCATACCCCAACACAATAATTCACCCATCATGTCACACTCACCATACCCCAACACAATAATTCACCCATCATGTCACACTCATCACACTAATTCACCCATTGTCACACCCACCATACCCCATCACACTCATTCACCCATCATGTCACACCCACCATACCCCATCATGCCACACCCACCATAACAATCGCTTCAAAACAACCACACCACTCCGCACCATACCACAGCACAGCACACACAAACAAAAAACACTTTACTGATCACTTTATTACACTACATTACACTTCACTCCATCCCATCCAAAATTGGAATTGTAATGCAGACGTTTTCATTCCAAAGGTCAAACGGTTTGAATAGCCTATGAGCGTTACTTCTTTAACGGCCGTTCCGTACTTGATTCTGTTTGTACTATACCAACAACAACGCGACCGCGTGATGCTCCTTACGTCAGTAATATTCAACCGTCCAGAGTTAATATGGTTAATCAAATTCACCTTAAGTTCCATATAGAGCCTATATAGGGCTACGAAGGAGCACGGACACAAGATAAGTAAACAAGTATAACGTTGATTTAATTCAAATAATCGAAAGGAAAAAAAACCTATAGAAATCCAACCACATTCGGTGTCCTAGTGCCCTTGGACAGGGTGACCGCAACAGCGTTAAGCCAATTACTGTTGTATATTATATGCACCACTAACATTCACTACTCACCTTCAAGGGATTGTTTCTCTTGTTTTATTTGCATTTCAGCTGCTATTAAGATGTTGTACATGGTGCAGACATTGGACTGAGGTAAGTTACTCAATATACACTGACATCAGATAGAACCGAGATATGCAAAATGATAGAATAACTTTTGTCAATCTTACATTATGTTATTTACCGGCCAGGAGGTCTAGATAACGGGCTCGGTCCGGACCGACTTTAGGCCGGTAAATAACTTATTTATTTTTCCCATTTACTTTTCCACCTGTTTTGAAATTTGTTGTTGTTTAATCCGTTTTCCTATACGCGCTTGGATGACGTAAACCTTGCGTCAGGATACCGGACCACGGGCAGAAAATACAGTGTACGCACGATTTTTAGGATTACTGACCGGAGAAAAATTAAAAGCTCTTATTTTTATTTGAAATCATTGCTGGAGTGCTTGAGCAAGCTTTCCCTGCTTCTTGGTCTTCTTAATGCGTACCGCATGCAACCGCTGACCTCAAAGGTTTGATCCCCCGGACTCGCCACCACATGTGGGTAGAGTTATTCGTAGGATCTCTCCTATCCTTCGAGGGCTTTTCTCGCGCAGGTATTTCAAAGAAAGACAAAGTAAAGAATTGTTACTGAACTCATTTTGCAGCTTGTTTGGTGGCGCAAAATTTCAAGTCAAAGACAACAGACCATCTTTATTTTTACAAAAAGATACGAAAGATTATTCGACCATACCTCGCTTTAATTTCTACACTACTGACCTGACCATTGGATTATGGGTGAATCTAAAATCGACTGATGATAAAATGTATATTCTGAATGACAAAGGTGACTCCGGCAAATCTGCGAGGATTTTTTTGGACAATGGAAGGTTCAGGGCTGAAATGGAATTTCTATCAGGTGGTAACACTTTCGAAGGAAACGGGTAAGACTTGGAATTTGGAAGGAATTGGAAGATTTGTATAAGGGGGGTTAAATTTACGGTAGAAACCAATTTATCAGAACCATATCATTGGTACAAGAGATAACGACGGTGGACGAGATTCTATGTCACGAACATTACCGAGTAACGTATTGATATCGTCGTATTGTCGTTTCAGTCGATTATCAGCTAACGAGTGGCATCACATAGCTCTCACGTGGCACAGAGAATCACGTCTATTTAGATTGTATATTAATGGCATACTCGACAATGAAGAACAAAGTGGAAAGTCAGATCCAAATCTCAAACCAACAACAGAACCCTATTTTCTAATCGGGAAAAGACATAGTTCCTCATCACATGCCACTGGCTGGATAAGTGATTGGGCTGTGTTGTTTCAAACGCTCTCAAAAGATGAAATCAGTCTACTTAAAGGTACAGAAGACTTGATATAGTAATATATCAGATTCTTTAATACCGGTCCCACTCCTTCTGCGCATGCTCAGCCCAGCTTACTAATCAGGCAGATATATATATATATATATATATATATATATATATATATATATATATATATATATATATATATATATATATATATATATATATATATATAATGTAGACGACAACTATTTGATTTCCTAATTAGCGTAGGTTATTAATATTCATAAGTTGAAATTATGGGATGTAAGCCGGGACAGGCAGCAAGACGATCGTAATACGTACACCATATGGTATGTCAAGATTATATTTGATTTTCCGTAAGATATAGGCTTTTAATTTGTAACTTTTTATTTCTAGTGAACCTCGTAATTATAAATCTGTCTATTGTGAATGAAATAACTGAAGAACATCAAGATTATCGAGAATTAAATCGCTGATATAATCGACGAGCGTTTTGCGTTGTGTACCCATTACTGAATTAGATGTCCCCACTGAACGAAAGAAGATGTCCGCTACATTATTGTTCACATATGTCATTCACCGACTGATGGACATTTATTAAGCTTGATTCTGCAGTTATCCAGCGTTTATTTCATCTCCGAAGAGTGTTTACAAGAATCGTACGGCTTGTGAATTCCTCGAATTTCCATGTGCAGCGATGGATGATGACACAGGAAGCCCGCCGGCAAGACGCAAGAAGCCCGCTGATCGTGAAAGTTGTGACGGAGTAAGAGAAGAGAGAGCTGAAGCTCTAAGACGCTCAAGATCGGGATATATTGGCCAATTGACAAAGAATTATCGAAATATAAAAGAAGTGATGAAATCAGAGAATTTCAATGATATTGATACCGTTCTGAGGATAAGGCAGAAAATATTGAACACATTTGATAACTTCGAACGGTGTTGTCAACAGCACTTAGAATGCTTGAAGGAACAGTTGGATATTGAAGAAGCTGAAGGCATTTACAGTAGAGAGCTAGAAGCTAAAAAAGACATTGAGGGAGAAATTGATGCGTGGACCCACCGGAACAAAAGACCGTTCATTGACTTTGATCTGCCTCTTGTCGAACCCTGCGATTCTAGTAGCCAAGCAGGCTCTAACGAAAGTTCCCAATCAAGTACAGCAACGAAGTTAAAGTTGAAAGCGAGGGCAGATCAATCTGTTGCCGAGCTTAAGATTAGACAGTTGAAGGAAGAGCAAGAATTGCAAGAAAGAATTGAAGAGATGACGATGAAATTGCGGTTAGAGGAGGCAATTCAAGTCAATAAAATAAAACGTCGACACACATTACTAAAAGCTCAACACGAAATGGAACAAAGAAACACTGAACTAAAAATCTATGAAAGGGCCGAACGAGTTGAGCTATACAATTTTTACGACGACGACGACGACGTGTTACCTGGTTCAAACCCCTTTGGCTCCACACCAAGAAGTGCCCCAAAGGAATCGACTAGAGTTGCAGACTTTAGACAGCGCCTCCCTGTGAACCCGTTTGCAACTCCGATAACACCGATCTCCACTAACCCATTCGCAGCCCCGATGGCCCAGACGCCTGGCAGTTCGTTAGCAACACCGACAAGGGGAAGCTCAAGTAACCCATTTACGACGACAGAATGGCCTGATGTAGTACACAGGAAGCCCAAACCGAAGTTTGTTCATGCTGCGCATGCACCGACACCACAGGCATGGCTGGACCTGAACACACCCGAGTTCTACGTCGCTGATTATGATAACCGTCTAAGCGACACTGCCAATAACGATGAACCACCTAAGCCAGCAGTCCATGAGAAGGTCCTCAGTCAACTGATAAGGCAGCAAGAAAGGATCACCAGCGCCATGACCAACGCTTTAATGCTTCCTAAACCAGAGCTATTAACCTTTGATGGAAACCCATTATACTACTGGAGGTTTATTCGCAACTACGAACAGAACATTGAAGCAAAGACTGAGGATAACGGAGAACGATTGAATTATTTACTGCAATATTGTACGGGCAAGGCTAAAGAAGTGATCAAGAACTGTGTAGTATTGGACTCTACCGACGGCTACCTCACAGCACGAACGTTATTGCTTGAAAGATTCGGCGAACCTTATGTCATAGCCACGGCCTACATTGATCTTGTAACTGAGGGACCCCCGCTGAGGGCGTCTGATAGAGAAGGCCTGCAAGTTTTCGCCGATAAGTTAAAGGACTGTGAATTAACTCTACGTGCCGTTGGATATTATGACGACTTGAACAATGCTGACAACTTGAAGAAAATAGCAGAACGTTTCCCTGTCCACCTAAAGGCTAGGTGGCTCGAGAAGGCTAGAGTGATACGAAGCGGAGGAGGAAAACCCAGCATAGACCATATGTCCGAATTTTTGTCTGAGAGAGCAAAGGCCGCAAATGATCCTGTTTTCGGACAGATTATGGACTCAAAGGACACGTCCAGGGACAGAATGCGACCCCGAAGTAAACCGTTTCAGAACACGCCAAGGCCGCCAAGAGCTACCACCCTAGCGACACACCAAGCAGAAACGCCGAAAGTGACGGCAACAACAAAGGATTCACAATTAGCTTCGAGGGCCGCATATACTTTAAACGACCAGGTAAAGTGTGGTCTTTGTGCCCAAGCACATCTTCTCACAAGCTGCGATGAATTTAAGAAGAAGACGCAAGGTGAAAGAATGAAGTTTGTTCGAGACAAAGGGTTATGTGACAACTGCCTTAAGCGAGGACATAGAGCAAAGAATTGCTATCAGAAAAAACAGTGTGAAGTGGATTCCTGTGAGGGAAAACATCACACGTTGCTGCATCCACCGAACAGCTCTAACCTTAATCAACAGCCGAGCCAGGATTCAAGTAACAATACGAACAGTGCTAAAAATTATAATGTCGTCAAGGCTGATAGCGTAAACAGCGTCGATGTTCTTGCCAAGGAGAAAAGAGTATGTCTTCCAATCGTGCCCGTAAAGGTTCGTGGAAAGAAAGGTCAGAGATCTGTTGTCACCTACGCTCTTTTGGACCAAGGATCCGACACGACATTGTGCGAGAAACGCCTAATAGAACAGCTGGGAATCGAAGGCGCCGAACGAACATTCTCGTTGACAACTATCGAAAAGGCAAACGTTCAGCGAAAGGGATTAACCGCGAGTTTGGAAGTTACAGCTCTTGACTCAGACAATGTCGTCGAGATACCGACCGTATGGACAGTCAAAAAATTGCACATCACTACAGAAGGTGCACCCAGAGATGAAGACATTCGTAGGTGGCCACATCTAGCAGAAATACAAATACCTGAAATAGACACTGATGAAGTTACTTTACTCATCGGCAATGATACGCCTGAAGCCTTTTGGGCGTTAGAAGAGAAACGAGGACAACGGAAGGAACCGTATGCGGTCAAGACACTCCTTGGATGGACCATCGTAGGACCGATGACTGAGTCTACGCATCAACAAAGCTTGAACGCACACTACATAACTTCCCACGGTGATGAGCTTAAGGCTCAAGTTGAAAGATTCTGGAGGACCGATTTCGGAGATGCAGTACTAAGTTCCGAAGAATGCATGTCAGCAGAAGATAAAAGAGCGTTGTCTATCATGCAGGAAAGCACGGTTTTATCTGAGGGTCACTACCAAATGGCCCTGCCGTGGAGAAACAGCAGTTATTGTACATTGAACAATCGACCGATGGCTGAGTTTAGACTTGCAACATTAAAACAAAGATTCCTGAACGATCCTGGACTTTATGAGAAATACAAAGAAGTTATAGATGACCATCTGACTAAGGGCTATGCCCGTCGCCTTCCCAACGAGAATTTTGACCAGAAGAGAGTGTGGTACCTACCCCACCATGCTGTGATTACCCCCAAGAAGCTACGCGTGGTATTCGACTGCGCCGCCAAATGGAAAGGCATGTCATTAAATGACCAACTATTGCAAGGACCTGATCAAACGAACAATCTCGTAGGCGTCCTTACTAGATTTCGCGAAGAGCCCATAGCACTAGCAGCAGATATCGAAGCTATGTTTTTGCAAGTCAAGGTTGAGCCCAAGGACTGTGACATGCTTAGATTCCTTTGGTGGCCTGATGGAGATCTTAGTCAACAGCCAGCAAATTTTCAAATGCTAGTCCACATTTTCGGTGCAACGTCTTCGCCAAGTTGTGCGAATTTTGCACTCAGAAAAACAGCTGACGACAATCAAACCGAATTTGATGATGAGATTGTGAACATCGTGCATAGGAACTTCTATGTGGATGATATGCTGAAGTCGACAAGTACTGTTGAAGGCGCTATACGAACTGCATCTGAAGTGACTGAAATGCTACGACGAGGAGGATTTCGTCTCACAAAGTGGATGAGCAATAGTAAAGAAGTCCTCAAGTCGATACCTGAATCTGAAAGAGCTAAGGCTGTAAAGGAACTAGACTTTGAACGATTTCCGACGGAAAGAGCCTTAGGAGTTGAATGGGATGTCGAGAAAGATTGCATCGGATTTAAGACACAGGTAAAGGAAAGGTCTCTTACAAGACGTGGGATGTTATCCATAACGAGTTCTGTGTATGATCCATTGGGTATCGCTGCTCCATTCGTCCTGTTAGCCAAGCTAATCTTGCAAGAACTTTGTAGACAGCAACTAAAATGGGATGACGCAATCCCTGAACATAACCTCGTTGAGTGGAAGAGATGGCTAGAAGACCTACCAAGACTGTCAAATATGAAGCTACCGAGATGCTTGAAGTCACCTGACCTTGGAGACATCGTCACCTATGAATTGCACCATTTCGCAGATGCTTCCCAGTCAGCTTATGGCACCGTATCGTACCTGCGGATGGTTGACATTAATGGGGAAGTACATTGTTCGTTCCTGAACGGGAAGTCAAGGCTCGCTCCTGTAAAACCAGTGACCATTCCTCGCTTAGAACTATCGGCGGCCGTTGTAGCAGTCAAAGTTGATAAGATGTTAACAGCCGAGCTAGATCTGCCGCTGACTGAGTCGACGTTCTGGACTGACTCTACAACAGTGCTTCAATACATCAACAACTTCTCAAGACGATTCAACATCTTCGTGGCACATCGGATTGCTATCATTCACGAATTTTCTACCCCCAAGCAGTGGAGATATGTGAATACCAAAGACAATCCTGCGGATGATGCGTCCAGAGGTTTGACCGCGGAGAAAATTACAGGAGACGAAGGAAGGCGATGGTTGTGCGGCCCTGAGTTTTTATGGAAAGGCCAAGATTCGTGGCCAGCACCAGTTCTCAAGATATCTGAGGTACCAAGTGACGACCCAGAAGTGAAGAGAGAGAGACAGGTCTATATGGCACAGCAAAGGGACTCAAAGAACTTCCTGCAACGAATGTACGAGCATTACTCTGATTGGTATCGCTTAAAGGTGGCCATTGCCTGGATGCTGAGATTCAGAAACTACTTCGTAAACAAGTTAAGAAGTTCAAAGCATGATATTGAAGTTAAGCCTGCTACAAGAGGAAGAATAACTGTGAAAGAGATTCGAGAAGCAGAAGTTGCAATTATCAAGGATGTACAAGGCCAAGGCTTCACAAGGGAAGTGAATATCTTGAGCAAACAGATTGAGAAGTCGAAAGTCAAAGTTTCCACAAGAGAGAAACCCCTACCAAAGGCAAGTTGCATTTTCAAGCTAGCCCCCGTGCTTAAAGGAGGAGTTTTATTAGTTGGAGGCCGCTTAGAGAACGCCCCAATTTCTGATGCAGCCAAACATCCACCAATTCTACCGAAGAACCACCCTGTCTGCGAGCTTGTTATTAGACATTATCACCAACTGTACGGCCACGCTGGAAGAGAACACCTACTGGCCCTTGTAAGACAGCGATATTGGATAGTAAGCGCAAGATCCCTAATTAGACGTGTGCTGACGACATGCTTTGACTGCCGAAGACGTAAGGCCCCGCCTATATCCCAACAGATGACAAACTTGCCAGTTGACAGGCTCACCCCTGACGAACCACCATTTTCATTTGTTGGAACAGACTTCTTTGGTCCATTCTTAGTGAAAAGAGGTCGGAGCACAGAGAAACGGTATGGATGCATTTTCACTTGTTTAACATCACGAGCCGTACATCTAGAGGTTGCTCATAGCTTGGAAGCAGATTCCTTCATCAATGCGTTGCAGCGGTTCATGAATCGCAGAGGAAGACCCATCGAAATCAGAAGCGACAATGGCACTAACTATAAGGGTGGTGAGAGAGAGCTACGCAAATCTTTACAAGAATGGAATGTTCAGAAGATCGAGAGTTTCCTAAAACAGAGAGAAATCGTCTGGAAGTTTAATCCCCCAGGAGCCAGCAGCATGGGTGGAATATGGGAGAGAATCATAAGATCTGTAAGGTCCATTTTAAGGGCCCTGTTGAGGGAGCAAGTTACTACAGACGAAGTCCTGTTGACTTTAATGACGCAAGTGGAGGCCATTCTTAACAGTAGGCCGTTGACAACTTGCAGTGATGATCCCAAGGACGACTCCCCTTTAACGCCTAACCATATCCTGTTACTGCGTCCAGGAGCGAGTATGCCTCTAGGTGTATTCACGGCTTCTGATAACTATGGCAGACGTCGATGGAGACAGTGTCAATATCTAGCCAATCTGTTCTGGCGCCGTTGGCTCAAAGAGTACCTACCAACTTTACAATTGAGGCAGAAATGGATCTCCCCACAAAGGAACCTAGCGAAAGGTGATGTTGTTTTGGTGGTGGACGAGACCGTTAAACGGGGCCAGTGGCCTCTGGCATGTGTACTAGAAGTTTACAAGGCAAGGGAGGGACTTGTACGCTCCGCAAGAGTCAAGACGTCTAAGACAGAGTTGGTCCGTCCCATTCACAAATTGTGCTTGCTGGAAGGAGTTGATTAAAGCCTCAAGAATCAAGGAAGCACTGTTAGCGAATTACACAAGAACATTGTTGAGTTAATTGATAATTGTGCTATGAAACCAAATTAATTTCTTATTGTCGTCAGGACAATGATTTAAGAAATGATCCATAAGAAATGCCTCATTTGGGGCCAGTAATGTAGACGACAACTATTTGATTTCCTAATTAGCGTAGGTTATTAATATTCATAAGTTGAAATTATGGGATGTAAGCCGGGACAGGCAGCAAGACGATCGTAATACGTACACCATATGGTATGTCAAGATTATATTTGATTTTCCGTAAGATATAGGCTTTTAATTTGTAACTTTTTATTTCTAGTGAACCTCGTAATTATAAATCTGTCTATTGTGAATGAAATAACTGAAGAACATCAAGATTATCGAGAATTAAATCGCTGATATAATCGACGAGCGTTTTGCGTTGTGTACCCATTACTGAATTAGATGTCCCCACTGAACGAAAGAAGATGTCCGCTACATATAAATTATTTAATCCAATTACTGAATTGATTAACCATTTTCACGACACAGTCATCCCAAAACAATTTATAATTACTTACACGTCACAGAATTCAGTGCTCGATTTATTGTGGCTTAAAGCTGTAAACTAGGTGGTGTTACACGGAACACCTTGCAACACCGAATTTTCGTGCAACGCTATACACGCTTTGCAAAACGAAAATGTAAACGAGGAGCCTGGAAACGAGTTTGCACGAAAGCGAGGTCGGTCAGCCCTTGTTTGGGACTGCGGCGGCTTTTCCCTGGAAGGAAGCTCGCGTTTTGATATAAAATGAGCTCTGATTCAAACAATCCAAAGCTTTTAGAAACAGATATCCCCGGATCGTCACTTGGTGGAAGAGCTCCAGCTAATCTGAAAGTAGAGGAACTCAAATTCTGGCTAAAATGTAGAGGAGATCCCGCTAAAGGTCTGAAGACGAAAGCCCAGCTTGTCAAACGGTAAGACAACAACAACTCAACCTACGTTTAATTGAAACAAGCTTGTATTATTGGCAGCGAAAGAAAGAAAATAGACAAATCGTGAATGACATAACAGATCTAAATAAATATTGAATTCAAATTGAAAATTTAAGAAATATCTGGAGTTAATTTGACTCGTTTGACTCAATTCGATTGAAAGTGAGATATCTCACCTATAGTTGTGTTCGATAGGCGGCCGCTGTCGACTTTTACATGAAATGACACTTTTCATTGATATAAGACTTAATATAAAAACCCTCCATTTATTTTTAAGGGTGGAAGAGTACATCAAAGCAGGAAAAGACAAAAATATTGTAGATCCGGACGAAAACAAAGTGTATACGAAACGTAAACAAAGACAGAACAAGTTGAATTCGATTCAAACTCCATCTCAACACAGCCCTAAGAAAGCCAAGTTTCCAGATGATGGTTGGTCATCTAGTTTAAAGCGGATGCCACCTTTTAACCGTGCAGAAATGGATGCACATATTACAAAATCTGGCAAAATTATCGATCCTCAAAGTAAAGGGCATTCTCTTCCAACTGGGCTTACAAAAGCGAAAACGTTTTTGGCGGACGAGTATCTGAAAGAGATAAAGGCTGCAAGCGACAATGGGTACTTTTATTTTAAATCGCTATGTCATCATAGCTTTAGAAAAAATGAACCTCCACACAAATTGAAAATAGCTCTTGATCTTATAACCGCTGAAGTCATAGAAGCATGTTGCACTTGTGTAGCTGGCAAAGTGGGAATTTGTAATCATGTTTTAGCTCTGATGCTTAAGCTTTGTAAATTTTCATTATATGCATGCAATGATATTAAGGATCTGGACTCAGAGGATGATGTGAATCCTCATGTTGCCTGCACCTCCAATCTTCAAGTATGGCACAAAACGGGATGAGGTGATAAGATAACACCAAAGCCAATCATGGAAGTCATGGTTAAGAAACCCAAATTAGATGATTCCACAGCAAATAGACCAGGGTTGAAATGTCTTTTATATGAGGCCCGAGGTAACCTAAAATCTCAGTTGAAAGACGAAAAGAATTTAAAAGCTGACCTGATGGCCATTAACCCTAACATGCCTTTAGCTCAAATCCTGGATACAACTGCAACCCCTGAATTGAAAGAAACAAAATTTGGCAAAAGTCCCTCTGGTTCCATTGCAAGCTACCAACTTCAATTCACAGAGTCAAATTTTAAAGTGTTTTGTGATTTGGAATCCATACCAACCATTATACATGAAGATATGAGAGATCTTCCTACAGAATACCCTAAATTCCCATTTAACCCAACTGAGCCATACAAATTACCAGACCACCTTGAACAAAAGGAAGTCAACTTACTTACTTACCTCTTGGTTGATGCAGATAAATTAAATGACATTGAGAAAAAAACTCGTAGCCAATCCACATCAAATGAATGGAAAAATGAGCGAAGATTTAGATTTACTGCATCTAATTTCAAGAAAATCTACATTAGACAAAGAAATCATGAGTCACTTGTAAACAGTTTGATCAATCCCACCCCAATTCATTCATATTACCTTGAACATGGTAAAAGATATGAGCCTATTGCTTTAAGGCAATATCAAAGATATATGTACTCAATTAGAAGACCTGTGGTGTTATTCAAATCAGGCCTAGTTGTAGATATGGATGCACCTTATCTTGGGGCTTCTCCGGAAGGCAAAGTAATTGAAGTAACTTGTGGAGATCAGCATGGTTTAGTAGAGATCAAGTGCCCCCACACAAAATTCCATGTGACTCCCCTGGAGGCATGTTCAGACAAAACTTTCTGTTGTGAGGAAGTTGATGGGAAGCCAAGGCTCAAGGAGAACCATGAATATCATTACCAGGTGCAAGGACAAATGGGAGTAAGCAAGGTGAAGTGGTGTGACTTTGTCATATATACTAATGTAGGAATGAGCATTCAAAGAATCCCATTCAATGATCAGTTCTGGGACACAGTTAAAGACAAAATGACAGGGTACTTTTTTAACAAGTTTATTAAAACAGCAGCTGAAGAATTTTGCAAATTAAGAAATGATTAGGACTGTAATTGGACATTTCAGTATTGTTCAAATATTTAAAATCAATTTAACATTTCAAGGGCTTTCATATTGTCAATGGTTTATTACTCCAATTATGAATTAGTTTTACTTCAAGTTTAATTTACTGTTCAAATTATGATACTTGAAGAATAGCCCAAATGGGGGCCAAAGAAATGAAAGGAAATGCAAAGGAATGAAAGAAACTAGGATGCTGTAATCCCAACAATATACAACTGTAATAGCATGACTGTTTTGTGTTCTATGAACTTGCATGGGATACAATAAGTATCAATACCTCATAATTACAATATTTCATTGTAAGTTTATAATAGTAATTTGTTTGTTTCTTTTTGCATCTGGACTTTAATAAAGTATCACAATTAGTAGTTATTATCGTCATCATTTCTATTTAGCTAAATAAAATGAAAGACTAGTTTACTTGACATTGGTACACTCACTGGTGTCATTGGCAAAAGTGAATAGTTATCTCATGATTTTGTGTTGATTACCTACCAGATCAGTACATTTAAAGTGATATCTATTTCACACATATTGTGAATGACACTATTGGCTAAAATATTTTTGTATTATAATCAATGTTATTACACTTTAGGCCTACAGTAGTTTATACATCAAATATCAATTATAATAATATATTATAATATAATATATATCATATATCAAGTGTAATTACCACCAAAGAAGACAACCTATCATCAGTTTGTGATGCATTTGGCACATATGTCTACATTGGAAATTTGATGTATAAACTATACCCTACTCTTTCTTGATTATGAAACACAGTCTACTAGACTGAAATAAGAGGATTACGGGCATTACACAGGAATGCACACACAGTCCACATTTGATTAACCAGTCCTATTAAACTCAGTGGTACTTCGCCATCCCAAATGTGGTAGTTCTTGATCAAGTTAATTGCCCTCTCTATATGGATGCGCACACTAGCAATTTGCTGGGTTTCAATTACATCTTCCTTTGACATTTGAGCCTCTTCTCCAAGAAATGGGGGGTAGTTAATGGTCACTCCTAAGGGAAGAATATCACCAATAGTGAAACCCTTATCTGCCATCACTGAATCTCCATCATCAAACTTTAAATCCAAAAGCCCACTTCTTGTAACAATCTCTCGATCTGATATGCTTCCTGTGTAAAGTTGACTGATGAACGTGATGGCACCATTTGGCGCAATACCAATCAGAGCTTTGAAGGTAACATGATTCTTGTAAGAGCTAAATAGTTCAGAGTTAAGCAGCAGTCCACTTGGCATTTGACAACGGATTTCAGTACAGTCAATGATGACCCTTGTCTTAGGGTACTTCTCCTTAAAGATTTCTGGCATTTGTTTATTTACAATTTCCCTGGATGGCCAAATATTAATTTGTGCAAACTTTAAATACATATAATTTATATATGTTCCAAACAATCTACTGACTGTTGACTGGGAGACTCCAAAAAGGTGAGCTAAATGCAGCTCAGCAAATCCCCTTCTCAGTCTACATAGTGCAAGGAAAAATTCATCAATGACTGTCAGTTTTCTCGGTCTGCCAGATTTTGTTTTCGTAGTGTTTTCAGATAACTCATCCTCCTCTTCATCTTCCTGGTTTTCATAGAAGTCAGCAGTAGCATCCTTGTTCTTAGTTGAGTAATACCTCACATTTTCCCCTTTGTCTCCAGTGTTCAAAAACTTAAATATTGACAAGAATGTCTTATAGTTAGGTAAACCTGTATAAAAAGCTATGTTTTCATCTGACTTGAAATTATCTAGCTTAAAAAGCTTGGTTTCTGCATCACTTAACTTGTTCTCGAGCAGCTGGCATTTCTTTTCCAGTTCCTCTTTCTCAGCTTCACGGTAAAACACAGTCTCCAGAGCATCACCACGCTCTGACTGGAGTTCAGCCATTATCTTCTTGTTGGTTTCTAGCAGTCGGCGATTTTCGATTTGAAGTTCGATAAACTGACTTTGGATGTCCGATAATTGCTTTTCTAATTTTTCTTTGTCTATTTTGGCTTCAATAAGCAATTCTTCTACTGTGGGCTCACAAATATGATCCACAGACTCTCTAGTCGAAGCTTCTAGATCTGGTTCGATGGCTGTTGAGGGATGTGGAGGTGTTTGACGATTAGTTGGCGACTTTCTCTTTCGTGGAGACTGAACAGACCACGCAAATTTTGATGGAATGCTTCCTGGCTTTAGTTTAACAATTCCATTAAGCGATTTCTTCATGTCCGTGGTTTTAAAATGTCTTGAACAGACTTTAGTGCGACTAGTCAGTTGAAAATCCTTTCCTGGGACTCTTCGTATCAAGTGAATCCATTTCTTACGTAAAATTGCATCCTTTGGAAAGTTGAAGAAAGAAATTTTATTTCCTTCTGCATCCCGGTGGCCCTTGAAAGTGCACTCAGGCACACAGCAGTGCGAAGGCATTGAAAACCACAAAAAAATAAGCAAAAATGCTGGCGAAATATTACAAGAACACAGTGCTTCGAGCTCTTGCTGTAAACAAACGAGGGCTGACCGACCTCGCTTTCGTGCAAACTCGTGTCCAGGCTCCTCGTTTACATTTTCGTTTTGCAAAGCGTGTATTGCGCCATTTGTGTGTCGATTTTTTTCGACGTGTTACGCGGGAACAACTTTTCGTGCAACATTTACTTTAGTATTCAGTCCACGCGCTGCCAACTCATTCACGGCTATCTTTTTTCTTCTTTTCTTGCTTTCATCATTTTTTATCAACTACAAAAGTTTTATCTTGTCTGTTTCAGTAGGTTTTTAGACAAATGTTGCAGTTGCTGTACTCTTTAAACTTGCTTCTTCTACAGTCGGCGCCATTTTTTGCGCGTCAAATCGGCGATGGAAATGTTACACACGTCGATTTGCTGAAAATTCGTCATCTTGTGTTGCAAGTTTTTGAAGCCAGATCAAAAACTTGCAACGTGTTGCAGAGTGAAAATTGCGCTTAGTTACACAACAACGACTTTTCGTGCAAGTGTTGCGCAAAAAATCGGCGTTACAAGTTGATCCGTGTAATACCTTTAAAAAAAATGTTTTTAGATGGCAAAGCTAGCGAGGGGGCCTGGATCGGTTTAAGTGACATCCAAGTAGAAAACCAAATCAAGTGGTCAGATGGAACACCGCTGACCTACCAGCCTAATAACGACTTGTCCAACACACACGATAAGGATTGTGGAAATATCAATTGGAGCAATACGAGAAGCGAATGGACTATGAGCTTTTGTGAGAAAAAGTTGCCCTTCATCTGTGAATTCCATGACAACAGGTAAATGAGTCGAGAACCAAACCCCCGACCCCAGTCATGAGCTACACAATAAGAGACCCCGTCTGCAACTACTCGCTTGCCACAACCCACAT
The DNA here is from genome assembly GCF_029948245.1 of Actinia tenebrosa. NCBI lineage: Eukaryota > Metazoa > Cnidaria > Anthozoa > Actiniaria > Actiniidae > Actinia > Actinia tenebrosa. Next base: position 1,231,136 of record NW_028292583.1, read on the forward strand.
CGGTGCCAGGTTTTTTATTTTTGTCTTTGTCTTTTTTATTTTTCTTAGGAATGGTTGAAACCATCAACTTCTTGACCAGAAAAGCACTGTAGAAAGCTGAAAACTAATTAATGCGGACACAAACTGCTTTTCTTCTTTAGAACACTTTTGTGTTTTACTTTCTGTGCATGACCTGAATGACTTCCAGGCATCTGGGTTTGATTTTTGGCTTCTGTCAATCGCAGAAATTCAAATGTTTTGCAACGCGATTGTGAGGAAGTTTAGACAACGTCATATTGGAAGTTATTTTACCATTGTAGTGCAAACTTCTCTTCCTCTTCAAGGGGAATCGAGGGGTTGCGTCGGTAAATGAAGAAAGAGAGAGAAGAGAAGGGACTGAAGGGGTGAGGAAGAGAAAAAGGAGCACTCTCTTGTCCCTTGTTAATTGCGGCTTGATGCTGTAAAATATCATTTTTAGATGGCAAAGCTATCGAAGGAGCCTCTGTTGGGTTGAATGACATCCAGGCAGAAAACCAAATCAAGTGGTCAGATGGAACACTGCTGACCTACCAGCCTAATAACGACTTGTCCAACACAGATGATAGTGCAGATGGCAGTGCCGTGATACGATTGTATGAACTTACTTTGCTTACTTCAAATGAACATATACTTGCTAAATCCTAGAAAGTAACTTAGTGCAACGTTTGTAAGCAGACAACATAGGAAGACTGCTTATCATTTCAATATTGATTAACTAACATCTTAATAGGTAAGCAAGAGTGTGACATTTGCATATATTTCAGGCCCCTCACAATAACTCATTCACAAGTTTAAAAGGAAAAGGAAAAGCAAAGGAATATTGGTGTTGCAAGATATTTAGAAAATAAGTTAAGTATGCAACTGTAATGCTAAAGAACAAAAGAACAAATAATTTCTGAAATTGTTTTATTTCATATGATTTGCTTGTTTAATTAAGCAATAAGAGCAGAAGCAGTAGAAGACTCACTGAAATAAAAATAAACAATTCTCTGATTAATGTAAAACCCTTTTCACCTATGAAAACAAGCTTTTTGGTTGTTTTCCATAAAAAATTTACTTATTGTAATAATACGTGCATTGGTTACTAGTAAACTAACTTATTTAGGTAGGTGAAATACTTACTACTTCCAGTTAGGTGGCAGGACTCTCTTGGTTTTGTAGTATCGAGCAAGACGGTGGATTCTACTCTCAATTAAAATTAGTCTGAATTTGGAATCTTTATCCTGTTATCAATAAAGAAGAAAATCATCATGAGTTGAAAAAAAAGATAACTCAAAAACCTTGATGAATGAATGAAACTTTATTGCAATGTCTACTTTCTAGAAGTACACAGATGGGTGGTGTACACCACTAATGGGCAACACTGTAACTAAGACTATAACTTACATATGAATAAACACTTAGAAATGTCTGGCGGTCAAGAAATAAATGGTTATACTGTAGACATACCTTGCGATTCCTCTCCAGATGTTTTCTGACTGAAACAGCCTTTTTGATCAGGTAATACAGATCCTCAGGGAGACTTGCAGCAAGACCTATGATATTAGGATAGGCACAGCATCAATAAACATTACAAAATAAATTATGATCAAAACATTTATATTTACCAAGAGTGGCTTCAGTGATCATAAATACTTATTATACATACTTGGGATACAAATAACACATTAAAAATGTTACTTTTAAGCTTCGAATACAACAGGAAAACCATTCCTGTAAAGCTTTATCCTAAATATTAATGCATTACTATATATAAAAAAATATATCATGATAAGATACCTTTAGCTTTCAAGATCCTAAGAATCTTGTTTCCAGTGATGTAACGTACTTGAGCAACACCATGAGAGTCACGCAGTATCACGCCTGTAAACAACATTCAACAGTGAATTACAACACGATACACAATAGCTTCATCTTGTTATTACCAACCAACATTAATATGTAAAAATTGCAAATGTAGATAAACTACTTTTCATAAGTGGAGGAAAATGACTTTAGTAGTACTAAAAGGGTTTTTATCCAAAATTTTTCTCTGATATTTAAGCCTAAAATTATACTACAACAATAATTGACCTAAGGCTCAGTGATTATGTTGAATATTTACCTTGCGTCTCAAAGACTCTCCACTCGATAAATATTCACTAATAATCACTTTGCTTGTTAAATAGTAACCTCATTCGTATGTTATATACACTTACCAATCTGGGATGGAGTTAATCCCTTTTTGGCCAATTTGTAGATTTGTTCTTTTACATCTTCTGATGTAAGTTTCATCCACTATAATTAAGACCCACAATTAACAATAAATATAAGCTTACTGATAAAATGATAGACACCCTTGAATAGATTCTGAACTCAAATGGATTTTTCAACTCAGTGAACTCCTTAAGCAACTTTGCTACATTTTAATCACACATTAAAATATCTCTCGGTTCTATTCTACGCATAATTGGAATCAAACTGATATTCCGGTAAAATATTAAAAAAAATTGCTTCAATAATTCCTTTGACATCATACATACCGTTGGGACACTACGGCGATAGGGCAAAGCCGAACCAGAGATACCCTTTCTACGAGAAAATACAAAAAAAGTACCGTTAAATCTATCGAGTTGAGAACCCTTTAGTAACACATGGTTTTTTACTCCGTATTCAAGCCTCACTTTAAACTCAAAATAACTGCTTTCAAACATAAAGATAGTTTAACTAAATAGACAAAACAGTTTATTGATAGATTTAAGAAACTATCCACATACCCGGGTGCATGCATACGACCCATCCTGGTAGGTTTTTAAGTCAAATATTCTTCACTACCAAACCTTGATGTTGGTTTTCAAGATGGCGACAAGAAAGAGGCTGCATTCACGTGTCTGGAGACCTTTACTCCCACAATACCTTGCGGTTGTACACCAGGCTCTCACCCAGTTCACTACAGGGAACCCAATACCATATCATACCAAACTAAAACCCGGCTATCAAAAGACAAATAAATACCAAGAAGCTAACTGGGGATAAATGAAATGAAGAAAAAAGAAGAAAAACAAAAACAGCAAAAAATGTAAAAAAGAAAAAAGCAATGAAAACTAAAGATATAAAGGACTGAAAAAAGAGAAAAATGGGAATAAAAGAAAATAGGAAAAGATGGAGATATGAAGAAACATAAAGGAAAAAAGACAAAGACAAAGAAAGATGGAATGAAATGAAAAAATGAAAAGAAAGGATAAAACAAAACAAAAATAGGGAAAGAGAGGAAGAGAGAAAGAAATAAAGAAAAAGAGAAGGAAAAAGAAAGGAATTAGTTATTTTATTTTTAGCTATTTAAAAATATAAAAAAAGTTATTAAGGAAAGAAAATATGCTATAGGCTTATTGTCAAAAGAACACATTTATTATTATGATTACTATAATAATACAAATAATCCCTAAATGTAACATGATGCTTATATAATATACATACTGGCACGAATATCTGGACATAGTATTCCTCTTCAAAGTCATTCACAGCCATGCTTTGCTGAATAACAGCATCAAACCTACAGAACGCCGAATAAAACAGTACACCCGTAGCAACACAGCACCTGAAGACATCATCACCGGCCCTAGATATCCCTCCACATAGATCCCTGACCTACCAAAATAGCTATTTCATACGGTCTGCACGAATCTGGAACATCCTACCTACTGAACTAAGAAAAAGAACACTCACTCTGTCTAAATTCAAAACCTGTCTCTTTTCTCACTGAAAGTCTGCTATCCTGTCACTCTACGATCCTGAAGACTCGCGGAAGTGGAAATCTGTGTGTGTCATATGCCATCAAACAATAACAATGAAAGGAATTTGAAATGCTGTTTTTAACTAAACATATGAACGATTCTGAATATGCCAATATATGAGAGACACTCTCTTCTATCATGTCTGTAACTATGTAGCTTGTCTTATTTAGCTTTTTTAGTCTCTAGGATCGTGTTAGTTCAGTTAATGATTCTATCATTTAGTTTGTCAGCTTAGTTAAAGGGAAGATTTAATTTATTATTTAAATAATCTTATAGATCGTATAGATTAAGGATTAATTTAAGTCGTTTAGTTGACTTTAAGGATCAAATAGAAAAGTTAATTGAAAGGTCTTGCTCAGTATAGACCATTTGTTCCTCTTTCCCGGCTTTAGTTACAAGGATCCATTTAGTTTAGCTTGGAGAATTATTAGGTTAAGCCTTAAGGACCGATTAAGGTCAGTTTAGTTCATTTAGTTCATTTATTCATGCCGTTTAGTTGATAGGATCTATTGTAATTGGGGAAAACCTGTAGTAGATTCCTAGCCTCTCTTATTTGATCTCTTATTATTCAGCGATACATTTTGTAGTCTTTTTTCTTTAACCCACTAGATATTGAAAACCTAAGAGTTGGCTATAAGCAAAATAAAATAAGAGAAATACTTGATGAAATACTTTTTTTTTGAGGGTGAATAGGCCATGATTTTCTATTATTAACCGATGCTTTATAACATAAAGCTACAGCAATACAATAACATTGTTCTCAACCAGACAAGAAATCAAAAATAAAACAAAAAAATAAAAACAAGATCAATTTAATGGTTTTGATAAATCTTCCTTTTGAGAATAATGTAGTTTCCTGTGATGTCTTGAGACTTTTGACCTGAATACTTTGCCACATTTTTGACAGCAAGCATGTCTGGATATTTTTATATGTTCTGTTAAACCATCTTGTCCTTGACACTTCACTCTACACTCAGAAACAGGACAGACAATGACATCCACCTCTGCACTCTCTTCTGACTGTTTAGATGTACCAGAGTAGCCAGAACTTGAAGCACCAGCATGAAGAGTCTTGTCCAACAAGCTTCCTTCCAGTTGGTTGACAAATTGATCAGAATTTGGTTGTTCATTTGATAACTGGCTGTTTGGATTGTTTCCAGCTGATGAAACTTTGACCCGCATTGCATTGAAGAGTACACATCTTATCTTATGCCTGTAAAGCTTGCCTTTGGTTGGTAAAGTTTCACTGCACCCTTGACAAGTGTGAGATTTTATGGAAATCTCAGGTTTATCAACTCCTATATGTATCACTTGGGGTTTAGAATCATCTTCATTTTTTTTGGCCAGTTGGTCCTTCAGCTTAATGTAGAGCTTCAGACTTATCCAAGCATCAAGTGCTGCATAAGTGATTTGATCTCTCCTTAAAGGAAAAGCTTCCCAATTACTTAAGCTTATTCGTTTTGGTTTGTTTAAGTCAATATCAAGAACTTTTTTGGAAAGTCTTTTCAGTCCAGTACCTTGATCTATTCCAAGAGCTTTTGCATAATCTTGGGTATCCACTCTTCCATCACATAACATTCCAGTGTCTTTGATTAGTTTTATAACATCGCCCTTAATGCCACTCCCTACTTTCAATACATTTCTATCTGCCAACACTTCAGAGAGGGATTTTGGGAATGATTTCATGTGAAATAGATGAAGCACAAGAACTGAATCTTCGACAGCCAGCTGAAGAACAGCAGTCTTGTTTTCTGTGCCTCCGTTTTTCTTTGAAATAAACTGAGGTCTCCATTCAATGTCCAAGCCTAAAGCATTAGCTTCAGCATCAATAACATTGTTTTTTAGCCAAGACTCGGCATCAGCTGGGTCATTACTGTATACCACATTAACGCCTTCTGCAGGATAAGGTAAAGTATCTACATTGGCCAATGGTCTTCTCCACAAAAAAACATTTCTAGGACCATTATCTTTCCTTTGCTTACTATAATGATTACTATCTTGTGTGTTTCCAGCAATATCTGGCATCTTGGACATCCTTTCTTTCATAGCCATTCTAATTTTTTTCTCTGGTCTGTTACGAAGTTCTTGGATCTTGAAAAAATGGCTGTTTTTGCGTGGACCACGTCGAGTGACAGGTTGTCTTGGTATATTATCATTATGCACGTGTTGTTGTGGGTCTTTGTCCAAGAGACCTTGTTGGTCGTCATTTCTATCACAATTATCATCATATTCATTCCTTTTTTCCTTAGTTTGATGGTCCATTTTTAACTCAACACAACGTACTCAAGTGAATGCGATAACTAAAGATGGCGTCAGGCACAATATTCCCAGGCGTTACTAGTTGTATGAACGTGAAGGACTGAGTACGAGTGCTGAGTCACTTAGGCGCACGGCCTTGTGGGTAATTCAATCCAAGATGTCGGAAAGATACAGCTTTAGTTTGACAACCTTCAGGTAAAATACACTCATTTTATCATTATTTTGCTATATTAGACATCCTTTTAGACCGATATTTACCCCAGCAAGGCATATTCGCCTGCTATTTGTATTATTTAATACTGGAAATTGTTTTTCTAGGATGTTTTCTAAGCTTTAAAATCCAAGGTTTTTGTGTAAACCGGTTTTTCATGTGGACCCATGCTTTTTTTCATTCCCTTACCGCTCAAAATTGTTGACATCAGTTTATTCATTTTTTTAGACTTTAGCTTAATTCTTTTTTTTACTTTCTTTTTGAGGTCATTGGGAGTAGTGGTAGTTATTTATTTGTTAGGACTCCCACCATGATTGGCCATGAGGCAGGGCCAGGCTGTACGAAGCCTGGATAGCGCTATCCAACAGATAAATCTTATCCAGGCTTCGTACAACCGGGCCCAGAAGGTCAAATGGTCTATTGACTCGTAGACCATGATGGCAAGAGGTCTAAACCTGATTATCAGTGAAATAAATTGATACAAACAAGGGAAAAGCGATTTATCCACAAGGGCACTTTTCTCTACATAGTGTTCTATCACTAATAGACCACTAATAGTTCAGCCAATCAAAGTGCAGGATTTGATATAGACCATAAGTTTGTACTAATTGATTTTATATATAGTCCTTCAGGTAAGCTAGTGCAGATAGAGTATGCATTGGCCGCCGTGGCTGCTGGGGGTCCATCAGTTGGAATTAAAGGTAATAATTGGGTGGTATATTTTCCACAGGTACATCTATCTTACCCTCCCACTCCTCATATCCATGAAGTATGTAGTCCTGGGGTATCTGACAGGACACACATATTCACCTAGCACAGAAAGTACAGAATTATTATTTTGTAAAGTTGGATTTTAAGCATGATTTTCCCCCCAATGTGTCATTGATATTCAATTTTTCTGAATATGATGATATAGGTTAACAATCCACTAAATAGTCATCTATTCATTTTAGCATCTAATGGTGTGGTATTAGCTGCAGAAAAGAAACAGAAATCTATACTTTATGATGATACTACAATCCATAAGGTATGTTGTTTAACCTGAGTTATGGTCATTCATCAGTCTCATAAGATGTCTGCCTCTCACTCCCCCATCCATGATATCAGTGAAAGCAAATGAAGACCCTTGTTCTTTAGGGTAAATCCTCACTTATCCTTTGAGAGGTATACCCTCGTAACATATATTTTCTCCCCTATGCTACAAGGGTTTTCTCCGTGTTCTCTGGTTTCTTCCCTCAATTCAAATCAATGTGTGGGTTGATCATTGTGTACATAGAATATTGAATGTCATGGTAGTGTGCGAGTGAAAAGTGTCCCCAATTAGTATAAAGCTCTAGAATGACTAGACACTTAAATAAAGATATTCCTTTATTCCTCTGATATTCATTATCACTTAGCAGTAGTTCATTTATGGGATCAGATTCAGGACTGTTATGATATGAGATTATACATTTTGTATAATTCCAATATTTGTTGTAATATTATAGGTGGAGATGATAACTAAAAATATTGGAATGATTTACAGTGGGATGGGACCAGACTACAGGTAAGGTAGTGTTAACTCATAGGTCTGACCTATCTATCTGCATAAGTGATGTAACCTGGTATTGATATTAATTTGTTTTCAGAGTATTAGTTCGCCGTGCCAGAAAGATTGCACAAGAGTACTATCTAATGTATAAAGAGCATATTCCCACAGCACAGCTTGTCCAGAGATTAGCTTCAGTCATGCAAGAATACACACAGTCTGGGTATGTTGATCAGTACTCATGATCATAACCATCATGTTTCTTAGACACTCCAAAAGCAAGTTGTTGAGTTTTCATTAAACTTGTAGTGATATTGGGTTTTAATCAATTTGGAAGTTGCTACAGCCTGTAACCTTGGTGGTAGCATGCATCCTAATACCAGTATGTTTAATATCTTATTAGTGGAGTAAGACCATTTGGAGTGTCTCTTCTTGTTGCTGGTTGGGATGATGATAGGCCATATCTGTTTCAATGTGATCCTTCTGTAAGTACAACGGCTTAGTAACATAGTAATCTGTTTATTGCATGAAGGTCTACATGTAGTTATACCTCAGTTCATTGAGTAAGTATTTTCTAATATTTAATATTTTGTCTTTAACAAGGGAGCATATTTTGCTTGGAAGGCCACTGCTATGGGAAAAAACTATGTGAATGGAAAAACATTTTTAGAAAAAAGGTAAGTGTTAGTATGCAATGCTTTTGTAGTTTTTATTTGTATTGTTGGTCTGATATATTGATTTTTTTTGGTTGAAGGTACAATGAGGATCTAGAGCTTGAAGATGCTATCCACACTGCTATATTAACACTTAAAGTAAGCACTGATATCTAACACAGCACAAAACTGATGGCTGAAAGAGTTGGGGATTGAGCATATGAAGTCAACAGTGCTATTCTAAAAGATGTGGGGAGTGATTGCCAGGTCAAATTCGAATTTAGGTGTTGATTTTTGCAGGGGGGAGGGGAGGAGGGCTGGAGAACCCCGACAAAACCCTTTGAAGGACAAGAGAGAACCAAAAAGCATCATTACCACACCAAGCCTGGGAATCGATCCTGGGTTGCATTTGTGATAGGCAGTGCACACTACCAGTGCTTGGACACCAATAAATAGAAGTACATATGTAGAACACATTAGTTAAAGACATTTTCCTGTTTCATTGAGCATTTTTGTTTGTATATAACTGGATTTTGCAGTACAATATAGTATATCAGTTGAGAAAACTGTTTTTCTAATGTTAAGAGGACATTTTATTCCAGACCAGTACTACTAAATTCTTAATTTTTTCTTATTCAATATATTTTTCAGGAAAGTTTTGAGGGTCAAATGACAGAAGACAACATTGAACTTGGTGTGTGTAATGAAAATGGCTTCCGTCGCCTGGCTCCTGCTGAAGTCAAGGACTACCTTGCTGCGATCATCTCTTAATGTTTCCCTATTTATAGTATGAGATACCAGTATTACATAAACTCACCTAGTTGTTATACATCTTTAGGTACACGTACTTGATACACCTAAATCTCCTGACAACATTGCTTATACAATAGTTTTAATCTGGAGCAGTGTTCCCTGTTTCATGTCATTCTCATGAGATTGTTTGTTAACCAGTAAAAACTGTCAAGAGACTTCAGTAAGAATGAGACTTCGATGAAGAATATTATTTTCAAGTGTCACATGGTATAAAACATGAAACCATTATGTCAAGTTGGCATTGCAGTGTATTGTGGGACTGTTTGAAGGGGCAAAATATTCTCCCTAAACCAGTCCCACATGCCAACTCAACCTTGGAGTGGCTAATTTGCCAACAGGTTGTACCATGTAGATAGCACTACTATATTTCAGTTTTACCATTGTATGTCCTTTTTCTAGTTTAATAGCTTGTGGTTTATATTTTTCAAGATGTTATTGCTATGACCACATTTTGTGTATTGTATTAACAGTGTCCATGGTTCAAAATCCATATAGTCAGATCATCCTACTATAATGTATAACAAGCAGGTCCATATCCAGGAAGTTAATGAAATAAAACTACTCTTACTACCATGTTGTATGTTGTGTCCCTTGGCTATTTAGGCAAAACTATGGAGAAGAATGACATTTTATTGCAAAGCAGTAGGAACCTTCATAAAAAGGATAGTACAAATGTCTCCTAAGATTAAAAGATTTGAAAACGAAATTTATAGGCAGTACGGGTTGGTTTGATACCATTGTTAATTTATGAAATGTAAATTATTCTCCAGGAAAGTTACAGCAATGAATTTTATTTAATTCCACATGATACATGCATGTTTATTGCATGATAGTTCCAACAGTATTCTCACATGCATATAATAACGTTAATTGATTCAAGGTGTAACACGTTTAGGATCACGTGGGAACATGGATGATTTCCTGATATTGTGCAGATCCAGGTACAACATCACCACTCTTGCAAGACCTACATAATAAAATATTGCAGGTCAATACTTAATTCTGTCTGACAAAGTAGAACAAACAAGATATAATTATCTTTATTTTGTGTATCTTTACTAGCAAAACCACAAAACAATTAAATATTCTACCAGGAATGCATTATGCTCATGTTAAATGCAGTCTCTATTTTCATCTAGAAATGCATATCATAAAATAACTGTCATAAATCTTACATTTTGATTGGTTGAGAGGGCGTGCTTTATTAGAGCACAGAGCATGTGCGCGCAATTTTAGTTGCATCATTCCTAACAAAAACATCGGTAAAAACGTGTCGTGCTTCTCCAAACACTTATCTCGTGTTCTGTCAACCCTCGCATGCTTTATTACTGCACACAGCATGCATGTGCATTTTCTATTTCTTCATTTGAATACTCCTAACTTTGAATAACTTAGTTTTTCAATACTCACCAATTCCACCACCTGCATGTGGAGGTGCACCATAACGGAACGAATCAATGTAGGACTTTATCTGTTCTAAATCTGTATAAGACATACAAACCAGATGAGTACTTGATACTGAATTGACAAGTGAAGATGATCAACCATGTACTTACCAATACCATGGTGTTTGGCTCTCTCTGTCAGTAAATCAGGGTTGTGTATTCGCTGAGCACCAGACAGTACCTCTTCCCCCCTCATGAACATGTCATAAGAATTACTCAACACCTGGAAGTGTTTTTTAAAACATATAAATACAATATTAAGGCTTGAAAAACTAATGGCAAATATCAATACAAACTTAAATGAAAGGCTTAAGGGTCTGTTCATTATATTGGGGTGGAGAATTGGGCTACCCAAATTCTTATAAATTACCACACATCCTCAGAGACACCCCTGAAGGTTAATGGGAAAGATTGGGATTTTAAAATTAAAACACTGAAACTTTCATAAATTGGGCCCTTCATTTTTTCAGATTACATATTGGGGTATTGAAAAAAAATCAAAATTTACTGCTTCCTCATAAATCTACCCACTTTCATCCGCCCTGGCCAATATCACTAAGCAGTACTGCAAAATAGCATTATGATTATCACCTAGTACACTTTTGCACAAAGTAACAATATAAAGTCATACTTACTGGATTCCGTGCATCAGGCATAGTGTAGAATGGACGGACGCATAGTGGATATTTGTCCAGAATGAAGAAGTCAGTGTCATACTTTTGTTTTACTAGTTTACCCAACAGCTTCTCATTTGGAGTGCTATAAAGTAGTGGCCATAGTAATATATTATAATAGTTAGCACTTGTATTAAACAAGGTATGTCACATTGCTACTTCTTAAAGTGCGTGTCACACTTCTTTTTTATATTAAAATGCTTTAAAAATAGTATCAGAATCAAAAAATTCTTCCGACAAGTCTCTTTGAATGACTTAAATTTGAGATATAAAAAGTATGATAGACACTACACAAGTACATTTAGTTAATAGGTTGCCTTTTAGCCTTACCTGAGATCTTCATCATAATCCATTTCTATACCTGCAGCTTTTAGCATATCCACTCCTTCATGATACTCCAGAATTAAGCTGTAATTATAGTTTACAACATTACATCGTTTGAAATATTAGATGAGTACTGTTACAGTACATAAAATAATAAAGAACTTGAAGTGCAAGGTCATTTTAAGATGAATTCCAAATTCAAAGCCACTTTTATTTCAAACATAGAGCTTTTTGCTGAAAAATCTCCTTGTTGGATTAGTTATATGGATCACATTTTCCACATTTTCCATATTTAGGAATGGGACCATGATTTATGTAATGTCAAATTATCATACAATTTTACATACCTTGGTTCAAGGAACTTGAATGGCTCACTGGGGTACTGTTTTCTCACTTTTTCAATGTCATCTGCAAATCTGGTGTTCAATGCAAAGTCAGGTAATAATTATAATATATTATAGAACATATATCACCTAGTCACCATAACTATGGTTGGGGTGAAAAGACTAAACCAACCTGCGCATGGAATACAGTCTCTATAAACTTTCTCACCTTGTTTGAAGACCTTTAAAAATATAGTTGAACATTTCTCCAATGGTTCTGACCACCTGAAAGAATAATTTGCAAATTAATGTTACTAGTATGTGTGGTGTATTTTCTAAATAATAATCAACTACACTAAACCATGTGCTTTGATGCTCGTCTCTTTATTACACACATGCGCACTCGCACGCTTGCAAACCTAACAGTGGTGGGGTGGGTAAATCCACCAACACTACATCTCTCCCTTTTTTTTAAAACATGAGTTCACACATGGTTGAGCAAAACAACAATAAACTAAGATGCCCAAAGTCTTTAACTGTCATAACATTTAAACATCATAAGCTTTAGCAAGCTCACAGTCAGACAAAAGTTATAGGCCCAGCATAGCCCAGTACATAGTCATCAAACCTTGCAGGTAGCATCCTTGCACGAGTCGGTCGAGTAGCTTGAAGGTTAGGATTGCAGGGTTGACCCAGATGGTCAACCGGGCTGGCTTGGGTAGGTGACATTCCTACTGCTGTGGTCGCCTTGAAAGTTCCTCCAGGAGGTTGATCATCAAAGCAGGGGTCAATCTCATCAAGCTCTGAGGTTGTGGTCCTGGGTTCAGGCACATTTTCTCTGCTGCTGTAGAATTTCTTTAAATGGGTGACATTCCTGTGATACTGAGATCTTCCATCACCAATGAGAACACTGTTTCCTTGCTTCTGAATCACTGTGAATGGTGATGGTTTGAATGGTGTAGATAGCTTGTTCTGTCTCTCCTGTTTGACCAGCACTTGATCACCCTCCTGGATCTGACTGTCTTGTGCTCTCCTCTTGGCGTCTGCGTACTGTTTCCCCTTCTCTTTCCATTCACTGTCTCTATCTCTCACCTCATAGTCCCAACTGGTTTCAGTCAGTTGGGGTAGTTTTGTGCGAATGTTCCGCCCATATAGAAGCTGTGAAGGGCTTATTCCTGTTGTGCTGTGTGGTGTGCTCTCCAGTCCCTTCGTTCCACTTGAGCAATGCGTAACCTCTTCAGGATACTGCGATTCTGACGCTCAACTTCTCCATTGGCCTGGGGCCAGAGAGGAGTGGTTCTCCTATGTTCAATGCCATTCTCACGCAAATACTCCTCGAACTGCTCACTTACAAACTGTGTTCCATTGTCTGTTCTTAATGACAGTGGTAGGCCATGAGTAACAAATGCTTGGTCCAGGAGTGATATGATCTTCTCGGAAGTTATGGATTTGGTGAAATCTATCTCAAAGAATCTACTGTAGTAATCCACCACGAAAAACAGGTAGTCACCAGAGGGTAATGGACCCAACAGGTCAGCAGCTAAGTGCTCCCATGGAGCAGAGGGCAACTCAGTGCGGGTCATGGGCTCGGGTTTGTGAGGTTGGCTAACCAACTGACACCCATAACATTCTTTGCAGTGCTTTTCAACTTCCTTGTCTAGTCCCGGCCACCAGACTTTAGACCTGAGTCGTTGCTTCATGGCTACAATACCTGGGTGGCCTTCATGGGCTAGCTCTAGTACTTGACCTCGGAGTTGTTTGGGCACTACAATCCTTGCTCCTCTCAACACAAGTTGACCAACCGCTCCTAACTCATTCCGCACTGGCAGGTACTCTTTAAATTTGATGTCATCCCATCTTCCATTAAGCAGACACTCCCTGATGCACATCAACTCTGGATCATGTTCTGACACTCTTTCCATCTCGCGTGTGGTCAAGGCACATGGGGTCGCCTCCCGAGCTACAAACCTAATATAATGTTCGGTGGTATCATCTTAGCCAGTAACTGATGATGGGGACAGAAGTCGTGACAGTGAATCAGCGATGTTGCTTGGGCCAGGGATGTACTTAACAGTGTATGTGTAGGGCTGCAGTCTTAGGAGCCATCTCTCAATCCTTGCACAGGTCTTTGACTTTGGTGTGAGGGTGCGCTCTAGTGGCTTGTGGTCTGTCCACAGTTCAAAATCAGCACCAAAGATGTAGGCATGGAACCTCTCGCATGACCAGACTATGGCCAAGGCCTCTTTCTCCGTCTGTGAATATCTCTTTTCAGTGTCACTTAAACTGCGGCTGGCATAACTAATTACTCTGAGTTCTCCTGCTTGTTCCTGTACCAGAACAGCTCCCAATCCGACCGGACTGGCATCTGCAATCACTTTGGTGGGTGCACTTTGGTCAAAGTATCCCAGGGTCTCTGCATTGGTGAGTCTCCTCTTCAACTCCTTGAATGCTCTACTCTGCTCTGGACCCCATTGAAATGGCTCTTGTGCCTTTGTAAGCTTTCTCAAGGGTGCAGAGATGGTAGCTAGGTCTGGGATGAACCGTGCAGTGAAGTTCACCAGTCCTAGGAAACTCCGTACTTCTGCGGCATTTGTAGGCTCTCTAGCCTCAGCAACTGCTCTCACCTTTTCATCTGCTGGTCCAATTCCTCTTTCTGACAATACATGACCCAGGAATTCTATCTTTGGCATTTTGAATTGACACTTGGCACGGTTGAATGTTAATCCCCTTTCTGCTAGCACTTTAACTACCTCTGCGACTCTTCTATCATACTCCTCTTCTGTTGATGCATGCACAATGACATCATCAATAATATTCTGAGCACCATCACATCCTTGCAGGACTTGCTGGAGAACTCTCTGATACATTTCCGGGGCACAGCTGATCCCAAACATGAGGCGTTTGTAGCGGTATAGGCCTTGGTGGGTTGAGAATGTAGTAATATCCCTCGATTGTGGAGCTAACTCAATTGATGGTAGGGCTGACTTAAGATCCAATTTACTAAAACACTTTGCTTTGTGTCATGTCTTGGATGACTTCATCAATGGTAGGTATAGGGTACCTCTCGCGCTTCACAGCCATGTTTGCCTGCCGCATATCAACACAGAGTCTGATGTCCCCTGTGGATTTTGTAACAACTACTACTGGGGATACCCAGGAACTTGGACCCTCACCCTCTCTATGATATCAAGTTCCACTAGCTCATCAAGCTTTTGGCTCAGTTTATCCCGCAGGTGGTAGGGTACTCGACGCATCTTTTGGGCCACTGGTGTGACCTCTGGGTCTATGGGGATCTTTAGTTGGAAATCCTTCAACTTTCCAATACCTTCACAACAATTTGGATGTTTATCCAGAATACTAGACTGTCCCTGGGGACCCATCTAAAGACATGTTAAGGTCATTGATTTCTGGTCCCAGCTTTAACACTCCAAGCAATATTGCTGTATCCCGACCAAGGAGTGCTGGAACCCTCTTCTTCAATCACAATGAAGTCAACACCACTTGCAAGTCTTTCCCCGATGGACACTTGGGCTGTAAACTTCCCAGCAACCGTCAGAGGTTCTTTACTCCCATATGGAAAGAGGTTCTGTGGACTACGGGTGGAGGTACATTGAATCTTGCTATCTTTCAGGGTGTTCCCACAACTTCCTGTCAACAACATTACAACTAGCACCAGAGTCAATGATCGTTTCAATTGGTATTCCTCCCACTTGAACCATTACTCGACCATTAACTTACCATCGGAGCTACCATGAATACTAAATGCATATTTATCTTTACCTGGTCCTTGGTCATCATCATCATATTCAACTTGCCTTACATGTTGTCTCCCACCTTTGTTTCGCTCACTTGGCTGGGTCCTACACACTCTCTCGAAATGTCCAGTTCCTTGGCACTTCCTGCACTGCTTACCAATAGCTGGGCATTTTAGGGTCGTTGGACCTGTGTCCTTCACGTCCACACGAGAAGCAGGTGATCTGACCCTTTCTTCCATCTCTCCTTTGGTCCCGCTGTACATAGTTTGGTCTCAACAGTCACCTTATTGACTTCCTCTGATTTCCCTTCTATAGCACGGCTTGCCTCTCTGACTGTTCCATAGCTCGAGCAATCTCTTTTAACTGTGCGAGGGTCAATCCTCGGCCCTTTTGGAGTAGCTTCAAACAAAGATCGTGCGATTGAGCACTTGCTAATGACTTGATCCCTTATTTGCTCGTCCACTGCTGTATTTTCTCTGAATTCGCAGGTTTGGGCCTTCTGTCGCAGTCTGGTGATAAACTGATCCACAGTTTCAATTAGGAAGTTGACTCATTTCGCGAAAACAAAGTCTCTCGTACGGCACGTTTGCCTGAGGTTTGAAGTAATTATTCAATGCTCTAGTCGCTAGAGTATAAAACACTCGCTTCATCATTCGTTTCCTCCGTCAAGGTGAAATAAATATCCTGTACATTCATTCCAGCAGTGTGTAGAAGTAGTGCTTTCTTCTGTTCCGGGTCAGCGACTCCCTTGCCCATAGCAAACAGCTCAAATGCACTTAGCCATCTTTGCCATCGGGCATCAAGACCAGCCGAGTCCGTGCAATCAAATGGCTCCAAGCCACCTAATTCAGATAAAAATCTGGCCATGTTGTCTTAAAAACGATCAATCTATATCTAAGATTATCTTTGTGGTGATCCTCGTCGCCAAATGTGGTGTATTTTCTAAATAATAATCAACTACACTAAACCATGTGCTTTGGATGCTCGTCTCTTTATTACACACATGCGCACCTCGCACGCTTGCAAACCTAACAGGGGTGGGGTGGGTAAATCCACCAACACTACAGTATGTGAGCTAGCAGACACACCCTTTTACATATCAACAAAACTAAAGAGCTTACCATTTACAAACTTTAAACACATTGCACATAGAATAATATTAGACTAACCTCATGATAGTGTTCATAGAATGTCATCTCAACATCCAAACCAATAAACTCACATAGATGTCTGTGAGTATTGCTATCTTCAGCACGGAAACTAACCAAATGTAATGAATAGGAATCAGAAATATATACATTAATATTGTATAGTTAATACACGTTGTTGTGATCACAGTTTTTTTCAATACTCTTGACATCACGTTGATGAACCTAGACCTATAGTTTTAGAATGATGTTATATCTTCCCTTGAGTACCATCTCTTTGCCTACAGGTAATAATTGAGGAAATACTGAGCATTAACAGTTTTCAAATGACTGTGAAAAGTTCATGGCATGAACATGGTTGTGATATGCCGAGGCATACTGTTCCAAGACCAATCACATTGCACAAGAAAAATGTTAGCCAATCAAAATTCTAGAAAATTTCATGGTCACAAGCTTTTCACAGTCATACGAAAACTGCTCTAATATTGCTGTAACTTCATAACAAAAAATAAATAATTTGATGTCAAGGATTATTTGACACGTGGTCTGAAATGAGATTTAAATAAGCTAATTAACACCCTACCCTTCCAATTGTGTAAACACTATCAAAATCTGCAGTCAGAGCCATTGCTGTAAAGCTGTGGTGATTGAGCCAGTATGCCTTTCCTGAG